>NW_022900934.1:2420561-2487581 GCF_012274545.1 Fukomys damarensis | reverse complement strand
CCGGAATCCACACAGGGGCAGAGGAGATGCTGCAGACACGGACAGGACACTGACCCCCTGAAATCACCCAGTCGCACTGCTTTTCTTTGTGCTCATGTCTCAGTTGTAAGCTTGTGTTCATTTGTAAGTGGAGGAGGAGGAGGAGGAGGAGGATATATGCCTGCATGCTCCTTTTAAGGTTTTGAAAGGAAACATTTGGAGAGCATTGTTATTGTTAGGACTTTGAATTCCTGTCCTGTTCTTGCAAATCAAAGGAGGGACAAACCACTTAAAATCATGGTCCATCCCAGTCTGCTGAGCCTGTGCTGACAGCTTCCTCATCAATCTGCAAGAACCTCGTCACTGTGTCTGCCCTGTGCACTCCTCAGTGGACCCGGACTCATGTTACTGTTCCATTCTGCACCTTTCCTTGTGGGCTCTGCTGTAAACACTGCCTCCTCACCAGAAAGACTATGCATTTTGGTTTTTGCTGTTACTGTAAGGATATGGTTGTTTGCTTTTATTACAAAACAGTCCACACCAGTGGTAATAAAAAGAGCTACTATAGTCACGTGCAGAGTGAAAACCCCACCCACATGGCACAACACCATCCACACAGGTAAATGAAGACGAAGTATGCATGTGTGGCCTTTTGAACATATGCAATGATGTGTGTTCACACATGTGCACCTAGAAACGTGCATTCATACACACAAACATGTACATATGAGGCACAGAGACTCCTTTGTGCACATGCCTTGTATCTGGATGTCCCCCCATGGCCTTCTGCACTCTCATAGGTGGGCTTTTCGGAGGGGGCTGGATTTAGGGCACATGATAACTAAATAAATCCACTGATTGGTTTAGCATAGTTCTGCATGTGGCTAATGGGAAGGCCCAGCCTGGGTATTGGTGGCAATAACCAATGGGCCTATAGCCTGAATGGAATAAATGAGAAAGGAAGACTGAACTTGCTGCCTTCTGCCTGCCCTGCCATGGAGTGTTTCTCCTCTGCCCTGTCCCTTTGCGTGTCACCCTGCCTTGTAGCCCACTGACTAGGGACTGAAACTTCTATAAATCTTGAGTTAAAATAAATCTTTCCTTCGTTAACTTGTGGGTAGTTGTGTATTTTGCCCCAGCCAGGAGAAAAGTAGCTAAGACACTTGCATTTGCACACAGAAAAATGCATGCACCCATGCATGCACAAACATGTACATACAGAAGCACACATGCACACACATAAAGATAGATGAGGACACACACACACACAGAACGCTTGGGTTTCAGGCTATATTGGTGTGTGTTGTGTTCCAACATCAGTTGGATTCTTTGTAAGTGAAGAGATCTGTTTGGCTTTGATGATGGTAGCAAGGAAGTCTGGGATCTAGATAAGGACCCTGATGGCTGCAGCCCAACATGGCAGAGAAGCAGAAAGGAGAAGAGTTGCACACAAAGAGGCCAAGTGCAAGTGATTATGCCTTGCATGTGACAGTGTCATCCCTGAGGGTGGAGTTCCTTGACCTGACTGCCTTCCACTGGGCCCCACCCCTTAGGGTTTCCATCAACCCTGCACCTCCAAACTGGGGAGGTTCCAGGTTTCCGGCAGTTGATGCTGTCTTCCTCACTATGTTGGGGTTACACCAAGCAAGCCAGTCCACAGTTTATTTCCTAGCTTGAAACATATCACGAACCTTCCATGCCACAGCAGAGGACCAGCCACATTCTTCCCCAGGGCTTCACCATGGTCCATTCATGAAGGCTCTTGGTTTATGTGATTCTTCTGTCCCTGGACGCTCAGACTGTGACCATCAATGACTTCCTGAAAAAGCGTCGGCATGAGTCCTCTCTTAGTGCCTTGGTGCACACGAATACTGGTGGTCCTACAGTGCAGAACGGATGTACCAGTGTAAGGGACGCAGCACCAGGACAGCGTGAGCTTGCATGCAGAGATGAGCGTCCTCTTCCTGGAAAGCAAAGCCTTTAGGGAAGGGGGACTGGATGTCAGATGACACCTGCATGCCTCTCGTGAAAACGCCAGCCCTCTGAAGGTTCTGCTCACTGGAAATATCCCACAGGGTGCCTGCAGTAATGGATCTCAACAGGTCATTATTTGGCAAGTCATCTGTTGTCATAATTGGCTCACTTCTTTGGGAGGAGGTGACATAATATTGTGACAATGCACTGTACCACTCAGGAAATCTTCATACCCAATGCATGCTGAAGGTCACAGTCCCCACCACGCTGCGGCTCCCACATGAGGCAGCATCTTCGCTGGAGATGGATGATGCTCTGGTAGGTCAGGCTGCAGGTCTCAGGGAGACACTAGATCATGGCGCGTTACTTCTCACCTTGCTGGATTTGTGAACAGGCTGTATCATGTGCTGCCTTTGAAATAGCCAGTTAGAAATAAAGAGAGAGGAGGAGGAAAGATGGATTTCCTATAAGAGAGATTTTTCCCTGCCTCTTTTAGAGGAATAAAATATTCCAGTTAAGACCTGGTAGTGAAATAGTCTGACCTCACAAACTATATGTGAAGTTTAACCACTCCCTCTCTCGCTGGCCACGAACATGGGATGTGCTTTAACCTTCCCGGTGAAAACTGCAGAAGCGACTGTTTCAAAGGAAGACAGGATTGCATCATCTCTTCCAACCTGCTACTCCAGATACATGCATGGGAAACGTGAGCTATTTTGCAAAGTGTGTGTCATGCACAGCCTCGTTCCCTCTAATTAGACCTCTCCGCAGCTCGGAAAGTTAATGTTACGCTGAGGCTGACTGTGGTGCTAATGAGTGGTGTGGTCTTGGAGACCACGCACTGGAGCCACATGGTGGACACTGCCAGGTCCGGACAGTGGTCTAAGGAGACAGCACTGGTTCGGCCTCATTTTTGTGATTTCAGTTGGGGTAAGCAGCCTATTTTTGCAGGTCCACATTTGTGCTCTGATTCTAGCTTGCTAGATTTGAAATAAAAGGAAAAAATATATAACCAACTGTGATTTAACAGAACTGACAAGCCATTTATTCAAGTTTTCTTCAAGACCCCATGTTTTCAGCATCGACCTCATTAAAAAACCCCTGAGCAGGATGAGGACTGGGTCCTGTATGTATTAATAAAATCATCGATTTTCACGGAGCTGCCTCTTCACTGGCATCAAGAAAACCAAGAACGCTGTGTGAAAACATTGCTTGTGTCAATTTCTAACACACCACTGTTAATATCTAATTGTAAGAGTACATCTTTTATTTGTAAAAACAAATCGCTAGAAGAAGCAATTGCTACCAGCATTCTGTTTCCAGATCAAGCACATATCTTCATGGAACATTTATAGGAAATATTTTTCTAAATTTCTCCATATCCCATGCAGGATTCATGGCTGTTTGTTGTATATTTAGAGACATATAGGGCTTGGTGAAGTTTTTAAATGGCAACCCATATGAATTTAAAATGAAGTTACTTTGGGGTACATACATTTAACGGCTTCCTCTAAAAAATGACAACAGAGACACAAAAAGGGAGAACTCAAAGCCCGAAAACTTCCAAGCTTGAGTTGTCACTGGCATTGGCGTGGCCCCTCTCCACCACCAGCCACAGTCATGAAGCAGCAACCTCACTAGAGCAGGGAGTTAATAAGAATGACTCTGAGAATTAAAGCGAGGAAATTAAGGACATTGGTGGGAGAAGCCAATTGTTTTCTGCAATTATTGATCGAATGCTAAGTCAAGTAATATTATCATCAAACAGGGAGTGCAGCCCAAACAAGTAAATAAAAGAAAGATTCGTTTTAAATGCAACTGCTCCAAAGGGCACCGGGCACCAGTCTGCTGGACGCATGGCTGAGTGCGGGGTGCAGGCGAACCTCCCTATCCGCCTGTGTGTGCGTGACGTAGGGCAGGCAGAGTCAGGCAGGAGGAGAATCACACAGCATGGGCCACTCGGTCTGGTCGCGACACAGCAGCGACAGCAGATCGCGAAGAGGCAAAGCTCTGCCCTGGGGAACCAGAAGCACCCTGTCCACGAGGGAAGAGACTCATGTGCAAAGGCTGCTGTGTCCAGCGTGGGCGCAAGGGTAATTCAGGGGTCCAGGGCGAGCTTCGAGGCCGTGCTGGGCTCTAACAGGATCAGAAGAACCAACCTAGGTCACCAGCTGGTTGGACAGCATGGTTCACCACAGCACTGTTTTCTTCAAACCCTACCACCCTTTTCCATTTTCTTTTTTTCTTTCTTTTTTTTAATGAAAGGCTCATATTTAAAACCTGGGAGATTACATGTAAACATAACAAAAGAATCCCTGGCTTTTCAGAGAAAAGTAAGGCCTGTCACCCTGTGGCCACCTCTCTCCAACTGAGAAGAACTCTGTGGAGGGAGCAGGGAGTCTCCGCGTTCCTGGACGACACACCCTGCCTGACCCTGGGACACTCAGTGTGGGCGCCTGGGTGTGGCTGACTCTTCCCCAGGTGGCCAGTTTGGCCCCGTGAAAACTGGTGGAAGGGCTGACTGTGCAGGCTGCCTGGGCTCTGGTAAGTTTCTGTGCAGTGGTGACCTTCTTTATACACACTGTAAAGCCTGAAAGATGATGAGCATTTGTGCACCGGGCTGTAAAGGGAGAGAGCCGACTCCTCATTCTTCTGAAAAGCTCGTGATATACCTGGAATTTTACCTGAACCAAGTAAACAAAATTGTCACCTAACTTGAATGGGGGAAAGTGTGTTACAAAAAGTCTTTCTCGTTTTTCTTTCAACTCTCCTATTATTGCATACGTGTGGCTGCTTTTTCTGGGAATGAGGTTATTAAGGGATCCCTTTAAGATGAAACCATGCCGCAGGCTTTATAATAGAAGCATCGTAAAACTTAGTGCAAGATTGAGGGCCTGCAGTGGGGACGCTGTGAACCCTTCCCTCTTGGTCATTCATTTTCTATGAAAAGTCCAGCCTTGCACAGCACCTCTTCTCAGCTTGACTGTTTGATCTGATGATTGGCGAATCCGCTGAGAGGTGAGCTATGACCTTGGACCTACCAAGGTTACGATACTGAGCTGAGAGTGCACCTGGAAGGGTAGGGAGTCGTGTCCGACAGGTGTCTCGGGCTCCCTGTGTGTGGGGAGAGCATCCAAGTTGACCCAGAGCCTCACCTGCGGAGCCGGGAGACACCCCCATCCTCAGGGCCATCTAAACAGACCTCAGAAATATCCCTAATGGTCTTCCAGGGTATCTGTGTGTGCTTAACCTGCCGTGCCTTCCTGGTGTGTGGTAAGCTGTACTGAGCATCTGGGGCACAACAGCGGGGTACAACGTGCCACACCGTGCCACACCGTGCCCAGCCCGCAGCACGTGAGACATGCAGCTGTCCCTGCCAGGGTGTCCATGCACAACTTATCAGGCACGGCGGAGGAGCTCCTTGATCTAGGTGTGCCTGTGTGCTGCCTGGGAATGTTGTTTGATCCCTAAGCTTTGTTGATAAAATTGCAACCTCTACTTTGTAAGAGTTCCACATGGTAACATGAAAGATGTCGCTCATAGCAAGCAGATAGGTATCATTACAAGAAATGACCTGCTCTGTTGGGATCCCTTGCTTAGAAATGGCTGAGAGGTGGCCCTAAAATGACTCAGCCCAGGGCGGGGCATTAGTGACAGAACAACACTTCCTGAGGATTTAGGAAATGAGGGCTGTGTCAAATGTGTATATTTCTAAATCAGGCGTGGCACACACACTCCATCCCAGCTCTCTGGGAAGGTGGGGCAAGAACATCACAAGTCTGAGCCCAGTGCGGGGAACTCGGCACCTGAACAAGACCCCAGCTCCAAATAAAACTGTTTGGGGAAGGCTGTGGATGCAGCGAAGTGCAAAGGCCCTAGATTCAACCCGCAGTACTGCAAAATAAACAATATTTTAAGAGGTGCCTTCTTGTCCCCCATATCAACAGAGTCCATGGGCCACTGTGGTCTGCTTGCAGGAGGACAGGCAGCCCCCTGCACTGGGACACTTTGAGAGGTCAAAGCCCCCTGAGCACCCAGCAGACCAGGAAGACACCGAGAAGGGCCTCCTATTCAATGACCCGCTCCTCTAAGACCACAGCTGTGTGGCCTAAGTAAGTACGCCCGACTCACGAGGACCAGAGTCTGCATTTACAGGGCAGTGAGCCCACCAGCCCCCACTGGACATGGGTGGCCCAGCGCCCAGTGCTGCAGGGCCGCACCCGGTGGGGAGGTCTCGGCTCACAGCTCCACACCCCCGAATGCACCCCTTAGTTTCTCCTGTGGCTCAGCAGCTGAGGCTCCAGCCAGACCTCTAGCTGGTGACCTCATTCCTGTGCAATGAGCTTTAACCACGCCCAGCTTTTCTGCAAGTTGCTTGAAGTAGAAACTGAAAATGCACGTGTTACAGCAACAAGAGTTCCTGCAATGAGTTATTGCTTCCTCTGTATGATGGAGGGAAATAACCTTCCATTTGAAGCCCAGAATATTCTGCTGCTCAACCATGGCTGGGCCAGCCTTTGTGGGGACTGGCACTCCAGGTCAAATGAACAGGGACCCCGACGCCCCGCACCTCCCCCTAATTCCCATGAAGACAAGCCATCTGCTCGCAGACACTACGAGGGGATGCTGGCGCCTTCTGGGACGCTGATCATATGTTAGCCACTTCTGTGAGTGCAGAAATATTTTGAAAGCTGCAAAGCCCACCTTCCTTATCCTGAATGCATGAAAAATTCATCGAGGTTGCTGTCTGTCAAGGGACTGCAAATATTTCCTATCATTTGTCTTAAGCCTCGCTTGAACTTCAACACCCATCTCCGAAATCCATTCTCCCCGAATCCCTTCCTCCTCTGACACCAAAATCACCCATCCTTTGCTCTCTCAGAACAGGGAAGCTGTCTGTGCCTGCTGTCTGCACAAGAGTGACTCCCATGGACACAACACGGGGCTGCAGCCCTTTCTTGGATGCTGTGTGTGCGGCACACGTCCAGCCCCGGCCCAGTGCGGCGGTGCAACCCCTCCCGGGCAGGGCCTGGCGTTCTGCACCCTGGCCTCGCTGCGCTGAGGAGAGCTCTTCAGCCAAACTGCAAGTGCATTCTGGAGTTTGTTTGTTTCAGTGTTTTCAGGTCATTATTGGTTCTCGTGTTGCCTCTCAGGTGGCCACAGAGCCCAGTCTACAGGCCCATGAGGATCGCGCACATTCTGCCCGCAGCAGCTGAGAACCGGTGACCACACAGGGCTCGCAGCTGTTTCTTTCCAAATAGCTCGAAGCTGCTCTGTGGTAGGAAATCTCGAACTCCACCACTGCGGAGGAGGAAGACGGAATGGAGCTGCATGCCGCCCCTTCTGTCTCCTCCCCGCATACCTTGTTATTTCAAGTGAACCGGATCAAGCCCCGTCGCACCTGACAGCAATCCTGCAAAGCTGAACGCCGCCAGACCAGACGAGGCCATGAAGATTATTCTCTTAGGGTATCAAGCCGATCACGAAGCCCCGTGGCTCTCAGATGTCCTTCCAGCCTTCAAGGGGCAGCCGGGGGGCTAAGCAGTCTGTACCCCCTCAGCCTCAGCTGGAGCTGGCTGGCGGGAGGGGTCCCCTTCCTCCCAGGTCAGGCCACCCTGCCCTTCAGGCAAACACAATAGGAATTACTTAATTTAACACCGTTTTCGGTCTAATGGAATCCCATTTTCTAAATACTGAATAAATATATTACAACTGCCACTCTGGTCAGACGGAGGGAGCGGCCACCTTCTAATGCCTCCCTGTGGATTTAACGCCTACTCTATCTTGGAGAATAACCAACAGCCCTGGAGTGCACGGATGGGGTAATGATTATTTAAACACGCCAAGGCTCTACTGAGCAGGCACGGATCGTCGTTTGCTTTTATGAGAATCAGGAAGTGAACTTGGGCAACAGGTGCCTGTTTGTCCCCAGGCCCTCTGGCTAGATCAGATTACAGACAAGGACTTGGTGGGGCAACTCGGTGGCACTGGTCACACTGCCTGTGTGTGCCCAGCAAGTCCTGCTGCTGGGCCATCTATTGACCCTTAAAATGCTCCACTGACCCTGACTGTGTACCCTTGCCAGATTCCCACCTCAATGGCTTCCCTTGGCCTTTAGCAGTGGAAGCAAAAAGATGAACTTAACTGCTGAAGGCCTGGTTGGTGCTGGGTCTCATCACTGCCATTGTTGTTTCCAGTTCGTGGATTTGCTACTGCTTTGCACCTCAGGACCTTTGCACATACTATGCTCTGTCAACCTCACATGCACACATGTGCACATACACCACAACCATAGCCACCACTGATTTATGTTGTCATTTGATGACATTTATCTCTCACACTAGGCAATAAGTAGGGATCTTATCTACTTTGACCAATGTTGCAGCCCCAGCATATTATACCTAATACACAATTTGCGCCCAATAAGTTTCTGGTTGAAGACACAAATGATCAGTCAACAGGTCAGTCAGTCTCTACCTAAGTAGCAAATTCTGTTGAGCCTGAAATTAAGACATTTTGCCAAGCTATTTCTTGATTACTCTCATAATCCAATGCCTTTATGTTCAGAATCGCTTCCTGTCCATTAACGTCCGAATCTTCTTTCCCGTGATGGACAATTTTCAAGTGGGTTAACCTACTGCAGTTTACCCAAGGGACACTGGGCACCTCTGCCAGTAAGTGAACTGATGTGCTTGTACAACCGTCCGGTCCCTTTCTGGGCTGCTCTGAGTCCACTGCAGGGAGGCCACCTCTCAAGGTCCAGGTACGAAAAACCCAGGCCAAGGCCCGCCACAGGTGGAGGGAGGGAAGCAGCCAACTGCACCTGTGCCCTTAGCTGATTGCTCCCGGGCCTGCTCCTGCTGGGTGTGGCCACCACTGCCTGCCAGGCCCCTGTGTGGAGCTGCTGTCCCGCTGGCCCCAGAGTGAAGGCCAGCAGCTCAGCAGCATCGCAGGAGCGACTTCAGAGACCAGGAAGCTGCCAGTGTGCAGGCCCTTGCTTAAGTTCAGGTGTCAGGAGGAGATGGCAGGGAGGCCCCAGCCCAGCACAGCGGCCCCTTTCTGTGGCCTAAGACTCTGGCTGCGGTGGCTTATGAGCGCCCAGTCTGAGACCAGCGAGGTAGAGGTGGGAAGAGACGCGCAGGGGTCTCTTCCCCAAAGGGCTGCGTCTACACCAGCTGCATGCCAGGGGCACCCTGGGAAGCAGCTCTGGCTGGGGGCTCTGGCCCTGCACATGGACGCAGGTGCTGCGGATGGACCTCACCCCATCGCATCAGCCTTGGTCCTGCCGCTTGAGGAAGAAGATGAGGAAGAGGGAATTTGTTTCCTGTTGGCTTCTGCCCGCCTCTCAGCACTGCGCTTCCTAGCAGGTCCCCCTCAAACCTGTGCCCAGTGGACAGCCCCAGGGCGCAATGAAAGCAGAGCCTGCCCCTCCGCCCCGAGGAGGCTGGGCCCCCCACGCATGAGCCCCCAACCTTCCTCTTGATGCGCTTATGGAGGAGGAGATGGCGCCAGCCCCTGGTGGCTGGAACCTGCAAAGGGCCTGTGTTGAGTCCTATTCCCAGGCACCAAGGATGGGCTTCTGTCCGGAGGTCTCTGCAAGTGTCTGGAAACGCTCCTCTAACTACCCAACGAAATGGGTTTAGAAGCCCTGAACGCCGCTTCAGGCGTTCCGCGGAAGACATCCCTGGAGCTCAACAATCTTCATTTCACACATAAGCGCAACCGGAGAACCCGAAGGAAAATAATTTCCTCAAAATAAGAGTAATGGCTAAATGTCCGACTGCAGCGGGCTCTGAACACGTGAGAAACGCTCCCGCCTCCAAACAGATTTTGCACTGGGAATGAAAAAGGAAGCAGGGCCACAGAAGCGAGTCCGTTAGCCTGACTCTCATATTTCAAATCCCAGCTTCCCCCAGGCGCTGCCTCCTCGGCAGAAAACGGGACACAGCTCCGAGAACAGAACAAAACCCCCAACTCACGTCCTGCAGAGGATGCTGAGCGGCAGGGCCGTGCCCCCCAAGGCCTCTCCAGAGCGCAACTACTCCCCTGCCAGGACTGGGCCAGACCTGCCTCTGCCTGGGGAGTCCTCGGACAGGCAAGGCCGGGATGGAGAGGAGTGTCCCAGGCCTGGGCAGCAACGGACGCATCTGTACGCGCAGCCTGGCCATGGGTGTCGGGTGTGTGCGTGCGGCAGAGAGGAAGTGGGAGCCGCCGCTGTGCTCACTGAGCTGGAGCCCAAATGCGGGCAATTCCCGGGGCTCGGAGCACAGCCAGAGCAGGAATTCACATCTCAGAAGTTTGAGTTGGGATCACGCTCGGCGGGCGGAAAGCACAACACAGCCCAAACAGCCCCGGCCAAGAGCCCACACCCGCGACCCGGCTTCGGCAGAGCTGCGTCTCCCCAGCCCGCGCCTCAGGCCCTGCACACAGGCTCCAGAATCAACTCTCCCCACAGAGGTAATTCCCACTTGCCCTGTACAAACCGAGCTCCTTTGCACGCACGAGAGCCTTCTGCCTCTATTCGTGGGCTCTGGAGGAAGAGGGGAGCACCCCCGGGCAGCGCGCCCTGCTCTGCCGCGGCCTTAAGACGATGGGGCCACCTGTCCCTCAGCGTGGCGGAAATGGCAGGGTTGTCAGCCCCGTCATCTCAGGGCAGCGCTGCCGAGCGTGTGGGGAAGCGAGCTTTCCCAGACAATGAGGGGAGGTCAGCAGAACTCTTGTAGGTTCTTTCTCGTTTGGGTCAATTTAACATTTTGCAGAGCTGTTGGACAGTGTCACTGAAACATGTGACATTGCAAACCCACTGACCCAACAATTCCATTTCCAGGAAATCTAACCTCCAAATAATGACAAACACGAACAAACACACGCACGTTTATATAGTAATATTCCTGGATAACGAAAATCTTGGAACAGTCTCAACATTTGTCAAGAGCGACGGGTTTAATTTTGGGCCCTGTGCCATGGCATACATCGCAGTAACAGCTGAAGGGTGCCCAGGATAGCTTTGGAATCGGCTTTGTCATGGCAGAGTCGCCCCCGCAATAAATAGCATGTATTTAAAATGTATAACATGGTTCATTTGGACATGGGGTGCAGCCAGACCCTTGACACCATTCGGGGGAGAACTTGTCCACTCCCAAAGCCTCCTCTTGCCCCAGGGGACCTTCCCTGCTCGTCCTAACCTCTCTCCCTCCATGGCAGCCAGGCTCCACTTCCTGGAGTGTCACATAAGTGCAGTTGTGTCTGGCTTCCTGTTCTCAGCACAGTTTGTCACAGCTCACCCCTTTGGGCCACATGACTTTCCTCTGCATGGATGTACCACAAAGTAAGCAGAGGTTCTTCCCTGGTGGGCATCTAGGCTGTTTTCAACCGTAGAAGTTTTTACTGCTTTCCTTCTGACAAATGCAAGGGCTGGGTTGCAGGATGAGTGCAGACTGCACTTCTGAAGAAACCGTCAAACTGCTTTCCAAAGGGAGCCAGTTTACACTCCCACCTGAAACGGGAGCACCCAGCTTACGTTGGATCACTTTCAATTAGTTAACTGTTAAGCGAAAAAGGTGATATATGTGTTTATCATGTGCAACACGGTGTTGTAAAATATGTGTACATCATAGAATGACTCAGTCACGCTAATTAAGACAGATAATTTAAAAACCTTTGAAGTGCCTATATGTACACACAATACTGGCTAAGTGTGTACATGAATATTTGTAGCACATGTGTGGGTGCCTGCACACTGGCAACACGTGTATGTTAGTGGCAAGCACACGGCAGCAAGTGCAAAGCGCGCCTCGGCGGGAAAGCAGCTCGCCCACAGGCTTGGCCAGGGCAAGGTGCTGGGCTTGGAAGGAGGGCGGGCAGCGGAGACGTGATTAGAGGTGGGCTGGACAGGAGGGGCGTGAGGGTGTCTGGAGTGGCGCTCCCACTGGGTTCCGAGTCGCGACACCCGGGTGAATGGCAGACGAGGGAGATGGGTCGCGCTGCGCGGGAGGCGCTGATGCCGGTGGGTGACGGAGGGGCTGGGTATTTTGAGGTTAGGTGCTGAAGAGTCTTTCCCACAGGAAGAAACGATGCCCTACAGCTTCCAGGGATTTGTTTAAATAGTCACTGTTCACTGGGAGTCACTTCCGAGACACAGGGAGGGGTGCCGTGAAAGGAGCCTGCAGTTTACGTGGCGAGTGCACCCATTCCAGAGACTGAGGAGCAAAGCGGACACTGGGCTGCAGGGAGAAGTGGAGGAACGTGACGTGGCCCGGGTCTTCCCGGCCGAGCGTCGGTGCCCCGGAGCGTTCTGGACAATGCTGCGGAGGTGAAAGGAACCCGAAAGGGCTGAGGAGGGCAGCAGCAGTTGCAGGCTTCTGGGGAGGTGCCACGGCGGGTGCTCCCAGCCTTGGCAGCCCCTCCACCCGTCTCTTGGAGCTCGCACCAGCCAGGCAGCCAGATGAAGTCAAGTTCCTGTGTTGGGACCTCTGCACCCGGAAGAGGGCCAAACACAGTTCAGAGTAGAGTCAGAGTTCAGACTTCGCCCCCGTGATGAGACGACATCTAGGACGTGTGCCGCCACCAACGTCATAGGTAAAGGGCCGAACAGACTGCGAACCACTGACTTTCCCCGAACCCATCACAGAACGGAAATCGCAGAGCAAATGAAACACCCAGAGCCTGCGGAGAGACAGATGCTGAGAGCCACAAAGAACCTAGCATTTTCTCACCTGGGGCAGATGTGGTCTGATGCCACGTACACCTGCAGTGCAAGTCAGCTATGAAGTGTTAACTGCAGGATGAGCCTAAGCGTGCAGAAGCACTAGGGAGAAGTAGGGACACCACTGGGTTGGCACCTCCTCAGGAACACGCCAAGAGCCGCGAGCTGCAGCAGGAGCAGGAGCAGGAGCAGCATCTACGGCGGCAAAAAAAAGACGGGAGGGAGAGTGGAAGCACAGGAGGATTCCCCTGGCCATCGCGGAGTGTACAGTATTACGTCAAGGTGAACTTAGACTCTGTAAGTGTATAGTCAGATAATAGGGCAAGTTTTAAATTGTTAAGTATAAGCAATCAACAGAAACGAAATGGAATATAAATGTAGTCATTTACATCTAGAGAGGGAAATAAATGAAATGAAAATAGCTAGGGAAAATGGGAGGGTTTTATCCAGTTATGTCAATAATCATTTTAAATATAAGTGGGCAAAGATAACAGTTAAAAGACAGAGATTGCCAGCTTGGATTTGTAAGAGGAGAGTCAACTATACGCTATCTACAAGAAATTCATTTCAAATATAAAAACATAGATGTCAGGTGTAAGCAGAGAATTCTATCCTATGCACACACGCGCGCGTGCACACACACAGCTAGAGTGCACACAAAGCACAATTCAGAACAAGGAATATCGTCAGAGATAAAGTGTTATCATCTGCATGATGATAAAAGAGCAGTCTTCAAGGAGAGATAATGCTCACCAAAAAAAACTTTAAAATATGTGAAGCAAAAACTGATCTAAAAGGCACAGAAAATCCTATAGTTGAAGCAACGCCTCTCTCAGCAACAGATGGAATGAGTAGTTAGAAAGCAGTGGAAAGGTGTTCAGCCTGAGCATTTGACCTAATGTTTTACAAAACATTCCCCCAGTAACAAAACCGGCACTTTCTTCTCAAATACAACTGTAACAGGCACTGGGAGAGAGGACTTCTAGGCCATAAAACAAACTTCAATAAATTTACAAAGAATAGAAATCACACAAAGTGTATTCTCAGACAAAGACTGGACTAAGCTAGATAATCAACAGTGAAGGTAGGTTAGAAATCTCTAAATATCTGGAAATTAAATCCTACACTTCTGGAAAAGTAGATAACCATTCTCTAGAGAAATGAAAATGATTTTTTAATTGAGCAACAATAAAGGCACAGCATATGGGCTGGGGATTTAGCTCAGTGGTTCCAGCGCCTGCCTTGCAAGTGCAAAGACCCAAGTTCGATCCCCAGTACCAAAAAAAAAAAAAAAAAGACACACCATATGGTAATGTTTGGGGAATGTTAAAATCTTTTCCTAATACAAGCATCTCAGATTTAAGGCAGGAATTTATAAAATTAAAAATAGAAAAATAATTTTTAAAATTTGAAGAAATTAAAACTTAATTCTTAGAAGAACATCAATAAATTTTTAAACCTCAGGCCAAGCAGACAAGAAAAGAAGAATGATATTACATACTAATATCAGGGGTAAAACAAGGATCGTTACTACTGCTGCTCTCAGGCACTGAAGATAAGTAAAGAAATATCATACTATTATGACAATAAATTCAACCACTTAGTTGAGATAGACCGATTCCGCAAAAACACAAACACCCACATTTACCCAAGAACTGGATAAAGTGAAGAATCCCACATCTGGTAAAGAAATTTTAAAATCTTCCAAAAATGAAAACTATATTGAAATACGTAAGTCCAGGTTTGTGCTCCTAACAATACTAAAGAAAGAAACTGCCCAAAAGAAGAAAAAAAAAGCAGAAAACCACGGGCCGACATTCCTCATAAACATAAACAGCCTTAACAAAAGAAAGCAATTTAAATGATTTGAATAATGAACACCATCTCAACAGGAAAAATTATAATAATGTAATTCAACATAACAGTCTGAATAGTCAAGAATATAACAAAATATTGATATAAAAAAATATTAAATGAAATGTAATGGTCATTCATGATAAAATATTTCACCAAATATGAACAGAAGGAAATGTCTGAGTTAATAAAAGTTATCCTGAAATATAAAAACAAAGGATGGAAAACTTTCAGTTTCAGATTTCCTGCTTCATAGTGAGATTAGTTGTGTTTCCCCAGCATTGGGAACGAGGTAAGGGTATCCCCTTCCACCCCGGCTGCTCAGCACTGTACGGAAATCTTAGAAAGACGTGGCTTGCAGTTTTAAAAGGAAGACACAAAACAGGCTTTATTTGTGGCCAGCCAAATTCAAATTTTAAAATCCACCCAAAAAAGTTTCCAAAACTGATATGTGTATTTAGTAGGGCTTAGTATATAATATACCAAAAATACTTATACTCTGTGTACAGTCAATGAACACTTGGCATGTGGAATTTTAAAATGATATTTAAAGTAGCAAAAGCTTTTAGACTAAAGTGAAAAGGTGATTCAAAGGAGTCTTTGTAGTCTTTCTGACAAATGGTGCTGGATTAAATGGATATTTTTATGGGAAAATAAGAGCCAACTCTCACAGATTACATATGTTCTAAAGTCCAGAAGTAAAACAAAAAATTCTAGAAGAAAAGGTAGGAGAAAATTTGCATGACTAGGTTTGGTGTTGAGTTTTGGGATATCACAGCAAAATCTTGATTCTTAAAAGAAATGATCATATTTGATTTTATTAAAAGTTTTGTTGTGGAAAAGAAACTGTTCAGGAAATGAAAAGGCAAACTGAAGATCATGAGAAAAATTTTGCAGCTCACCTATGTAATAAAAGATTTGTGGGTGATAGAAAAAGCTCTGAAACTCAACAGAAGCCTGAGCAAAGATCTAAACAGACCCGACACCAAAGGACGCACAGGTGCAAAGGAGCAGAGCTCGCACTGGTGTGGCCATGCAACATTGTGCAGGAACTCTGGATAAGAGTTTCCTCTTATACACCGGCCTCCGCTGCATGACCAAGCGGTCCTAGAGTCACATGTTTACCTAAGGGCACGGTCGGGTCAAGCCTGCCCACAGTATTCACATATGCTATCACCTCCGCTCCCTGAAATTAGAAACAGTTCCTATACTTCGAAGCCACTGAACGAATGATCAAAAGGCCCTGTCTGTGGAAACGGACACCACCCAGCAGTACAAGGGACGAAGGACCGAGGTGCAGGACAGCACAGGGGATCTTCATCACATTTGGCCAAGGTGAGGTCACCAGACTCCAGAGGCGGCAGACAGGGTCCACTCCTAGGGAAGGCGAAGCTGTGGGGCGATGTGGGCTACGGGCAGAGGGAGAATTTACCACCAGAGGCCAGACAGGGAAGTCTGAGGCTGAAGCTGCACTCAGGATGAAGCCTTGGGGGCCTGTGATTCTGCAGTTGTCCAGCCCTGTGGAACCCACACTGGAAGGGTCACTTATGTGCATGGTGGAAAACATCCTGAGCCAAAACAGCTAGCGATGACAGCTACAAGACACGAATGCCGCTTGGGAAGCTGAAGATGACTGGAAACGCGTCACTGTAAGTGCTGTGATAAAATTTAACCAAACTCCTACACTGGTTGTTGCATTTGTCATGGAGTAAGGTTACTGAGTTCTGGATCTATGACCATGCACGCACGCACACACAGGCACACACACACACACACACACACACACACACAGGCACCTCTGCACATGCAAACATGCACACACAAAGGTTGAAAAAAATCAATAAATCCATTGTAGATAACAAAAATCAGAATTTTTTTTTCTGGTCCTGGGGATTGAACCCAGGGCTGTGAACTGAAGTACAACTCCAGCCCTTTTTATTATTTATTTTCTCAGTTTTGAGGCAGGGTCTCTGCCTCTGTGAGTTGCCCAGGGGAAGCAGATTTCTCACAGAGGAAGAAGCAAGAGGTGAGCAGGCTGGAGCGAGTCCTTGTTGTGAATTAGGCCAGCGACCCCGGCGCTATCACCTGTTTGTTTCAGTAGGATTCATATATTTTAGTTAGTGGGTGTGTGTGGCTAGCATGCTGGGAGCCTGAGACATGATGATTGTGTTTGAAGCCAGCCTAAAACATAGCACAGTATGACCTTGTCTCAAAGAAAAACAAAAGTGAAATGGGAACAAATGTGTATGTGTGGATTAGCACACATCCTCCTGTCCCCTGGCTCTCTCCGCTGGGAGGGCGTGGAGGCGGGGACAGCCCAGAAACAGCCCGCACACCTACATCCCAGGCAGTGGCTTCTGACATATCCTCCAGTACAGTCTCAGTGACACCAGGCCTCCCCAGGAAAGTGGCTGTTTCTAGGGCTAACAGAGAAAAATGCAACATGATTCTGGAGCAGTGTTTAAGACCATAAGCAAAGGAAATCCTAAAAGCAAATAAAGAACACAGAAGTCAATCTGAAAGGACTCCTAGAATGCTGGAACGACTGCAGCAATAAGATCCGTGTCGCTGGGTTGGGAATAAGAGAATGAAATGACCACTCAGGACCACATTGGAATAAACAAGAGGTGGAACAAACAGTCACATGGGCGAGAAGAGAAGAAGCTTGTATGGGAGAAGTTCAAGCCTGGCTGGGCCAGGTGCACCACACTCCTGTCTTCTGAGCAAACTCACCTCTCTAGGCTTCACTAACTTGCCTAAGTATGTCGAGGCTGGGTCTAACAGGCTGTGACCCTAGTCTGTGACTCCTTCACCTCACCCAAGAAGAATCACCCCACCATATGTCTAGCCAATAAGATATCGCCCAATGTTCTCCACTGATGTATGGATCTGCATAGCCTATAAGAACGTGCCATGTAATCAAATGTTCCTTCCATGCTCCTCCCCCATGGCTGTCCACATGTAAGCTATATAATAAGCCTGTGCATTTCCTAAATAAATTGGGAGCATTCCAGAAACCTCCCCAGAGTCTGGCGATTCCACACCTCACCCTCCCAGTCCAAGCTCCCAAACCAAACTCTGCAGACCAAACAGCGGATGACAACATGTTTGCAGCAGAATTCTACTGGCAAATGTAGAAGTGAAGGAAGCAGAGAACCAGCCCCGGCACGGCAGCCCCGGGCAGGGTGGCAAGGGACAGCTGACAGAGGGGTTTGCCTGGTCTCAGAGTGGCGCTCTCAAAATTAGTGTTAATCATGGGGCGGCAGGGCTGGGACATAGATAGGTCCGCACAGTTTCTACTGTTCCTCACTCCAGGAGCTGCAGCTTAATCTCTCCCTGAGGATAAACTAGTTTTAGGAATGCACTTCCAAAGAACAGAGTACACAGAGGAAAAGTAGTGGCTTGTTGGAAGAGAAATCCGCAGCCACCGCCTTATCTGAGCTGTGAGGTGGAAGTTATCAGGAGTGTGTCTGTCCAGAGTTTGTGCCCCGTGGGGGTCTTCCCCAGATCTACAGCTTTGCCAAATCATGAGAACACACAAGACCACCAACTGGAGGGCGATTTTTGGAACTATTTGACCACTGTGCAAGTTTCCAGGTCGTGAAAGATGAAGGCAGAAATAACTGGGCATGGTGGCAGATAGCTGTAATCCCAGCATTCTGGAAGGCAGAGGCAGGAGGATGTCCAGCTCAAGTCCAGCCTGAGCAATTTTGCAACTTAGAGAGGCCTTGTCTCAAAATGTAAAAAGGGCTGTGGATACAGCTCATTGTGAAGGTCCTGAGCTCAATCCCCAGTACTAGGAAAAACAAAAAAACAAACAAACAAAATGACAAAGAAACTATCACAGACCTCAGGAGACCAAAGACAACTCAACAGAAGAAGTTGTCCTAGATCCATTCCCAAGTCAGAAAGAGAACGTCGGGGGAAAGGGGAGCCCGAGGCCTATCTGGCGTGTGTTCGGCTGACAGTGTGGTAGCGATGTTGATACCTTGCTTTTCCCACAAGCAGCACCTCTAGGTGAAAGACGTGCCCGGGAGGGATGGGAGGGGCACATGGCACTCTCTGTACCAACTCTGCAACCTGGCTATGAATCTAAAATTCCTACAGAAGGACAAGTTTGTAAACAAAAAGTGGACTGGAGCCCCGACGTGAGCTGGCGATTTCCTACTGAGGCTCTGGGCTCCCCAGCTGAGCAGTGGCAGTGCCCTGAAGCCTGCTGGTGTGGTCGTGTGGCAAAATCAGGCATCTTGACAGCCAGGGCATCTGCGGAGGAAGGAGGGGTGGAGCTTGGCTGAAGGCTGGGAGGCCCCTGCCAGGAGCAGGGCCTGGGCACCAGGACTCTCCCACTCAGGCCTGTGGCTCCCTCCTGTCACACCCACCGGGCTACACAGCCTTGGTTCAGTAGGCAGCACACGCATCTGCCTTCCCGCAAGTTCCTAGCCCACACAGCTCTGCTCGGAGTGAGGGATGTGTTTCCATGGTGACCTGGTAATTACCTCCTTGGAAGGGCTCCAAGACAGGCCAGCCTTCTCCAGAACTCAGCACCACGGTTCTGCCCGGGACACTCATGTAGACACTAACTCTGCGTTCAGGCCGTGGGGAGGGCGCCCGCTGTCCTGTGCTCTCACCACACCTGGGGGACAGAAACCTCAAACCCTTGTCACCCCTTCCCTTCTCAGCACAAGAATCCCTGATGCCACTACGTCTCCCGCAAGCTCAGGGCTGGACCCAGGTCTGCTGGGAGGACCGGGAGCAAGGCCCGAAATGGACTACCTCCTGACCTTATCTGCAACGGTGTGGCTTCCAGTGGAAGGAACCCGCCCGGAGGAGGGGAAGAGGAGAAGTTCACTGGAACACCTGGGAGAGCAGCTCCAGCCACACCCTGTGCTCTTGCCAACATTTTGAAATTCATCATTTAGCTTCCCTATGCTTGAGGCAAAACACTGAATGAGAGAAAGTCAGAGCACACTGCTGAAACAATAACACCAAATTTGAAATAGATACAATTACCCTGTGGCCTGGAAAGGGACCTGAACCCAATCAATACTGAGATTTGGCAACCACTCAATCCGAAGAAGAAACATGGAATTTATCGAGTTGGGACATTTTAAGGACCTGCCATGGAGCAGCAGTGCCCCTACGTCTTCTGAGGAGCAAACAAAACCCTGTCACCAATCACACGCTTGGGTTCCAGGACTGCGGAGCATTGCCTGTTAAAAACCAGATGCTGGCTTTTCCTCTCTTCCCTCCAGTCCAGATGATGCTGAGCAAAGTCCCCAAGGTCCGGCTAGGAGCGCATCTGTGCGAAAAAGCAGCATCTCTCAAGGTGCAGTGACAAGCCTGGTGCACGCTGCTCCCTGGGGGCTGACAGGCCCCGCTCTCAGAGTAGCTGCGCCACATCATTTTTTCTGGAGACAAGTTTGGGATGCCCCCACCCAGCTGTGATTCTGTCTCTGAGTAGCAGAGACACCATTCAAAAGAGCCAAGCCCAGCTCCATGCGCCAGCCTGGAAGACGGCTTGGGAACCAGACCCTCCCTCCCCACTCCACTCTGCCATGCACTGACTTGGCATCACAGCAAGTTTTACCCTTTTGCCTCCTGGGATTGAGGAAGAAATGAGACTTGGAAAGGGCCGGGCATGTAGTGGGCACTCCATATAAACCAGCTCTGGTTCTCCACAGCCACGCTAGTCCTTGCCTCCTCAGCTTCCCAGGGAGCATGGAAGCCTTTCTCAATGAAGTGGAAATGAAATTCATGCTCACCTCCAATCCAAGCAGGCTGCACCAGGCAGGAGTGAACTTACTGTTACCAAACTGAGATGCAGTGACCAGCAGCCCAGATCACCAGGGCGTCCTGAAAGGGGCACCCACACAGGGTGTGCAAATCCGAGAGAAAAGCTGGCAGTGGCATGGACTTGCACCTACAAGCCTTTCGGGAACAGGGTCTTCCTGAGTCCACTGTTTCGCACCAGGATGGGAGCTCGGCCTGGCTGGCAGCTCCCAGGCCCTGCCTGGGCACTTGGTCCTGCAGATGCCTGAGGAAAGCCCGCCACACAATGCCCTCCCCGGGTGCATCCTGCTCCCCTTTCTCTCTCCCACAGCCATCATTCCAAAGGACACTTCCTCCCTCCCCCGCCATGAAAAGCAGCTGTTTTATTTCTGATTGACTCTTTTTTGAGCAATCCTCCAGAATCAAGTTGCTTGAAGAGTAATTGTTCCTGACAAACATCTTGTTTTTCCGTCTGTGCAGCTGTGGTTATTCAGCCGCTGTAACACTATCCACCGACTGGCATGTTTATTACGTGACTTTTCCCCTCCTTTTATTGTGGTTATATATATATTCCATGTGGCTTGAGTTTGCATCTTCAGGTTTGAGGGAAGTCATTCTTCTGTTGTTCCTCTATTGTACTCCTAGTGTTCAGTTTGAGAAATTTCTGTTTTAAAACTAAATAATTTTAAAATTAAATATCTGACTATAAACATTCTAAGTATTTGACATGAATCTGCCAACCAACAAGACCTATGTTCCCAGGAAAAACAAATCGGTCACCTCTAAAAATGCTGGATCCGTGAGTCAATCGGTTTTACGGAATCCATTTCAGGAAATAGATTTCATACTTATGCACATATTTGATTTATAGCCCAAATTGGGAAGTGGAGGCTTTCCTTTCCTTTTGAAAGTGTCTGAGGGCAGAAATCCCATGACCTCACAGGAGTCCCTCTACCACCTCTGACATCAAACACCGAGCGGCCAGGACTGATGACCTCAGGAGTGGGCCTGATGTCAGCGCGGGCGAGGACGCCACAGGCCCATGTGGGAATCTATTACCGCCCTTCCTGAGCGGCCCCCAGGACGCTTTGGGGAACCTGCCCTGCTCGGGGCAAGAGCCAACCACCTGTATTGAGCTCCAGGCCCATGCACAGGAAGTTCCGAGAGGAGCAAATGCATTGGTAGGAGGCTGCTGAGGGCCTGAGAAAGCTGGGCGAGGGAGAGGAGCAGAGCAGAGGGAGAGGACTGCGCACAAAAGCTCACGGAGGGGCCATGATGGGGCCGACCACGTTCCACCCAGGTGCACTGGCCCGCCCTCCTCTGCCCACGCAGTCTACAAGGTCCAAGACGCACGTCTGTGCAGCTCACCACTGATGTCCAGGACTCAGGTCCAGGCCGGGAATGGTTTCCAGAAGGAAGGAAGGGCAAGCTATGGGCTGAAGAGCAGCGGACCAGCTCAGGGAGGGGCCCCACCGTGGAGCTCCAGGGCACCTTTAAGGGTGCATTGTGGCACACACCTGTATGGCTCTGGGAGGCTGAGGCAGCACTGCCAGCTCGAACCCAGCCTGGGCAACTCGACAACTCATTGAAACTCTGCCTCAAACATAAAAAGAGAAAAGGGGCTCAGGATGTAGCTCAGGGTAGAGGACTGGATTCAATCCTTGGCACCAGGAAAAAATTATAACTTCAGTCGGACATTTAGGTAAGCACATTCAAAGACATTTTTTCACATTAGAGTACACTGTGTTTGATCAGTCTGGTAATGTGCTGGTTTAAGTGTGAGCTGGTGTTTTAAGTCCATCAGTAAAGCGCCCTCAGATGCCTCCTTCTCACTCTCAGGACTTTATTTTGAACACTCATCTGTAGGCAGAGGGCCAGAGCTCCCCAGGAGGCGCTTGAGCTGTTGTCCCATAGAAAAAAGAGTTGAGGTGACTGTGGAACGTCTTGCTACCTGAGAGTGAGAATTCCTTCTAGCCGGTTTGAGGATTTTATCACAAGGACAAGCAAGGTAAACCAGAGGCCTTCCAGGGGACACACTGTGACATTGTGACCACAGTTAGGACCGTGGTCATTATAGATGATGGAAATGAGCCAGCTCATGAAAAGTCACATTTCCAAGATGATACACGGTTTGATCAAAACTATGATATGCATTTATATTTATGAGTGTTACAGTAAAAGAACACGGCCATTAAACCCCTCGGAATAACTTAGCCCATTTTCTTCTCCCTTCCTGACGAGGTTCTAGAAGTCCTCTTCTTCGCGTCTTCGTGAAGTGTGACAGACACCCAGCACGTGCCGCTGCCCAGTGCCATCCGACCAAAAGGCAGGCCGTGCAGACACTACTTGGTGTCCACGTGCACTTTTCCCACTGGATCTGGTATTTCCGCTGACACTTCTGGACCTCCCTCAAAGTCAAAGCGACCGGGAGACAGAGACATTTTGAACCAATTCAGGACATGGAGGCAGCCGTGACAGCACAGCTAAAGCCACTCGAAAAAAAGCACTCCAGAGCTACTTCAGAAAGTGGGGGGAATCGTGAGCTCAGCATGCTGGAAGCAAGGGCAGTACTGTGAGGAGATGCGGGGCAGTGTCTTTCCTGTAATGAAATATTTCCAGTGTCGACACCATGTGTGTCAACCACACTTCATACATGAAGAGGCATGATGGGGAGCTCTGCCAACTGGAGACCCGGCTTGGCAGCTGGCACCCATGCGCCTGGGCCGGAGCTATGTGTGGATCGGGAATTACCTCGGGCCTTGTCTGGGCAGAGAAAGGAAGTCATCAGAGACAGGCCGGGATTCCCAACCTCTAAGCCCCGAGCACATGCAGCTCCAACTTACCTGGCCTGTTTCATGTGTGAAGCAGGAGTCAGGGTGGCAGGCTTCCCACCATTTGTCAACCTCTGAGCCCAGGAGTGTGGCGACAGGTTGCTGACGGTGGACAGGCACATGAGTGGCAGGGAGAGTCCAGATGGGGTGAGTGCACGCACCCCGCATTCCCCTGAGATAGCCTCAGGCCCAGTGTTCCCCGAAGGCTGAGTTTTAAGAGAGATTTCTTTCCACGGCCTCCGGGCTGTGCGAGAGACTGAAACATACACATACGTGTCACGTGTTCCAAGGTCTCTGCAGAAGCCCTGCGGTCTCCTGGTGCTAAATGAGCAGACTGAGGTCGCGGATGGCAAAATTACTCCTTGCGCACAGTCGTTCAGCAGCTGTCACCCGCGCAATGCCAGGAGAGGACTGGCGGATAGGCGACTCCATGGGTGCGTCCAAAAATACTGCTTAGAACGTAGTATTTATTTTCCATGAAAAAGAATAACTGCACTCTTTTCCTGCTGGGAAATTTATGATGCCTTTATTCTGTTTAACCAAAACTACCTTATGGGTTCTTAGAAATTATATTCACTGAAAGATCAAATAGTCATTTTCATTTGTCCTAACAGCAAAGCACGAGTTACGATGGGGTCCACAGAGCCCAGGTCCGGGCCCATGTCTGAGTGACAGCGACCACAGCCAGTGCAATGCTGCTCACGCCCGCCTTCCTCCTGCCCTAGGCTGAGGCTGTGTTCAAGATACTTCATGCACGTGAGAAGCCATTTCCACCGTGGGGATTAACCAGACTTCTTGTCTTCCCCTCCCAAACCCACACCCTTGCCCTGTAGCTCTACAGCCCCTGCTACTAAATACAGCGTTTCTCACCAGGGACCTCAGCCCTGGATCGGACCACAGGACTGCTGTGGCTGATGGAATGTGAGTAGATGGTTCTGCGCCTAGGACAGCAAACCAAAACTGCCTAGCAACCCATCCCAGACAGGGCACACCCACAAGAGAAGCTTGTTTCTATGTGTATCTCTGTGCTCACTTGGCATACAGCAATATCTGACTAAGACCACCCATGAGGTGTTTGCTTCTGGTGACACTCACGTTAGGAAGTGTCGGTACATTAGGATGAGTGTGGCAAGTAGAAAGTTTGGCCAACAGACACACTATTCAGTAAATGGAACTTCTTTTACTTTTCCAAAACTTAACCTAGTGCCCAGGCTCTATTCTACTGAGGCGTTCCGTTCTGCCTAATTCGGTGCCTAAGTTTACAAAGTAAGAAAACAGCAAAAGGATGGGGTCTCATGACTTTTGAAGCCATCCAAGGAGACAGCCTACCACTCAAATGACCAACAGCTGAGATGCCCCGTTCTTGTTGCCCAGGATGGCCCTCAACAGCCCCCTTTAAGATTTTCAGTTCCTCCAACCAGGGGCTGGGACTTGAGAAATTTAGGGGCATCTCCGTACACCATTTCTGCCTAATCAGAACAGACACTTCTTTACTATGTGATCCCTCAGAGAACAGCCATGGCTCCTTCCATTCTAGGACCCCCATGCCACTCTGGGCTTTGGCTGCCTTTCCTGGAGAACTCTCCAGGAAGCAGGGAGTGGGCCCATTTCCACAGATGCACCTGTCACTCTCTCTTCATCCCATCAACGCACACCTTGTCTGAGGACAGAGAAGCCTGGTCTTGTTTTTTCCCAGATCTACCGACTGTTCCTGAGTGGTTTTGTTTACCTAGGTCTATAGGCTTTTGAAGTTTGAAATCCATGAAGATCTTCCATGTTTCAGTCAGTTCCACTGTGAGTCCTCACCTTTCAAGTCAGGGTGGAGGTCAGCAGAGAGAACCCTGAAGACACTTCCTGACTCCCTGGGACCAGGGTGACTCTGATAATCAGAACCTGGCAGAGTTATCACAACAATGGACAAAACCTTATGAATCTTTTCATTCTGATGCAAAAATCCTCAACAAAATACTAAATTGAATCCAGCAATATATAAAGAGGATTATACACCATGACCGAGTGAGATTTATCCCTGGAATTCAAGGTTGCTTTAATTTCTGAAGATCAACTAGCGTAATGCACCAAGTCAACAGAATAAAGCACAAACCCGTGAGATCATCTCAACAGGAACAGAAAAGCGTTTCACAAAATTCAACAGCCTTCGTGATATTAACATGCTAAAAGGTGGGAATTCAAAGAAATGTCTTCAGCTGATAAAGTGCATTTATGAAAAATTCACAGCCAGCATCTCACTTGATGGCAAAGGACTGATGCTCTCCTTTAGATCAAGAATAAGACAAGAAGATCTGCCATCATTTCTACCCAACACTGTACTAGAGGCTTTGACTATGGTAATTAGGAAAGAAAATTAAATAAACCTCATCTAGATTGAGGGGTAAAACCATCTCTACTGCCAGGTAACAGCACTGTACATAGAAAATCCTGCAAAAGACAGCTAACAAAAATTATTAAAACTCATGAATGAGCTTATCAGTTTATAAAATCCAAGCTCAGTACACAAGTCTACTGTGTTTTATACCACAGCAGTGAACGCAAGATGAAACTAAAAAATACTTCCATTTATAATGGTATCAGAAAACAAGACCCAGAAATACATTATTAGTTCAAAAGTACAAAACTTATACTCTGAATATCATAAAATGTTACTGAAAGAAATCAAAGAAGACCTAAAGAAAGAAAATAATGTCCCATGTTCTAAGAATTAAAGACTTCATCTTGTCAAGATGTCACTACAATTTGGTCTGCATCTCCAATACAATTCCAAGCAAAATCCAACTGTACTTTTGGCAGAAACTAGAACTAAAATTCACACACACAAAAAAATTCACATAGCATTTCAAGGTATCCAGATAAGACAAGTTGTTATTTTATTTATTGTCATGTAATGTTTATTTGAGGAGCAATGTGATTATTATTATTATTTTTTTTTTTTTTAAGACTGGAGGCATGTGCCACCGTGCTCCACCCAAGGTGTTGTTTTAGTTCATAGACATACTGAGTAGTGACTTACTCGAGTACTCACCATATTCACTTATTTCATATTTTATCATTTTATGATGAGGACCTTAGAAACTCCTCTGTTCTAGCTTCTTGAGAACTGTCAGTTGAAGGTAGAATAGTGTTTCCCAGAGCCTGGGGAGTCAGGGAGAGGAAGATGGGGAAAACCTGGTTGCAGTTTGATAGGGAAACTGATTAAGGTACCCTATGGCACAGCAGGGTGAATATAATTAACCAGGCCAACACAATCCTGAAAGAGAAAGTGATGTTAGGGAGTCCCCATTGCTGACTCAAAGCGTACTGCAAAGATGCCGCGATCCAGACAGGTGATATGGGCCTGGGAAGCGACAAGCCCTCCTGAGGCTGGCCCACTGATCTCACCAGGACAATACTTTGGAACGGGGATTCCAACAAGCAGTGCTAGGGCAACTGGATACTGCATGAGAAAGAATAAATTTGGAACCTTCTTCACAACAATATAAAAAGTAACTCAAAATGGATCAGACTTAAATATCAGAAAAAATAGGTGAAAGGGATGATCCTGGATTAAGCAATGATTTCGTAGGAAGGACACAAGGAAGACAGCAAGAAAATACAGACAAATTAGGTATTACCAGGATTCTTAAAAATATATGCTAAAGGGTCAGAAGAAACTGAAAAGAAAATCCAAGAATTGGGAGAAATATTTCACAAATTATATAACTAGTATGGGACTTGTGTCCAGACTATGTAAAGAACTGTCACAACTCCATGATGAAAAGACAACTCAATTTAAAAGCTGAATATGAACAAGAAAGCAGTAAGAGTGAATGGACAACTTACTGAATGAGGAAAATATTTTGTCACCTACTCTTCAGACAAAAGACAAATATCTAGAATATATAAAGAACTCAAAAAATTAGACCTTTCTAAATTTAAAGACCCAATTTTTAAAATGGGCATCTGAAATGAATAGATACTTCTCATTTGAAGAAAGATAAATGGCCAATAAATACATGAAAAAATGTTCAACATCACTGGCCCTTCAAGAGATGCAAATTAAAACAACACTGAGATTCCATCTCACCCCAGAAGAATGGTTACCACCAAGAAGTCAACCAACAGCAAGAGCTGGTAAGGCTGTGGAAAGGAACCCCTCTCCATTGTTGGTGGGAGTGTAAACTGATACAACCACCATGGAAATCAGTTTGGAGGGTGCTCAGAAAACTAAACCTAGAAATTCCCTTGACCCAGCTATACCCCTTCTAGGTGTTTTCCCAAGAGTTAAAGGCATCACACCACAGTGATGCAGGCACACCCACGTTTATGGTAGCACAGTTTATAGTAGCTAAATCTTGGAAATAGCCTATATGTCCGTCAATAGATGAATGGATAAAAAATGTGGTACCCGTACTCAATGGAGTACGGCTCTACCATGCAGAAGAGTAAACCTGAGTCCTCTGTAGGGACATGGAAGCACCTTGAGACCATAATTTCAGGTGAAGTAACTCAGACACAAGAGCTTGAATATCACCTGGTTTCTCTTACACGAAAACTTTGCCCCATCTATATCTATATCTCTGTATCTATAGATCTATAGATACAGAGATACAGACATAGATACGCACGAGTATATATAGGATAGGTACTAGGAAAAAAGGTACCGTGACCCAGTGCAGACAATGTATCTAGAAGAGCACCTTGACTTAGAACATTTGTCTTACGTGTTTTATATGTTCTTCAGCCTATTAGCCTGGTTTTCAATCTGTGCATATGAGAATTAACTCTGTAAGGCCTTAGAAGATAAATACATGAATCTGATGCCAGAAAAACAAAATGAGGGCATAGGGAGGGGTGAAAAAGAAGGGAATTGAGATGCGTTACGCGCATGTACTCCTCTATAGTGAATGTGATCATTATGTACTGCAAATACGCACCAATAAAAGTCTGAAAAAGAAAAAAAAGTATGAGCAGACAGGTCTCTGAAGAAGACACATAAACGGTCAATAATGCATGAAAAGCCGCTCATGTCATTAGCCATTGGAGGATGCACATCAGAATCTCAGCAGATAAATATTACCAGGAGGTTATAATTTAAGAAGAAAACACCCTCAAGAAGGTTAAAATAAAGATGAACAGCAACAGCATGTGTTAGGATAATCCGGAGAAACGCAACCCCTCTATACTGCTGTGAGGATTTTAAATGGTACAGCTTTTAAAAATCAGCCTGTCTGGCCCTTAAGTGGTCAGAAACAGAGTTGACACATGAAGGAGCGATTGATTCCACCCCAGATATACACACGTGGGAAATGAAAACATCTGTCCACACAAAAACTTGTCCACTAATGTACACGGCAGCACTGCTCACATTCACTAAAACACGGAAACACTGTAAAGGCCCACCAGCTGATGAGTGGGTAGACGTGAGGCAGTCTGTCCATGCAGTGCAATATTACTTAGCAATAGAAAGCAGGGAGGAGCAGATACATGCTGCCTTATGGGCAGACCGGAACAGCAGTGTGCTAAGTGATAGAAGCTGGTCACAGAAGTGTCCTGCTCACATGAAGTCTCCAGAAATAGGAGGTAGGTGGGGTGACAGCCACAGGATGCAGGCTTTCCTTGGGAGATAATTAAAATATTCTAAGTGATTGCAGAGAGGGAGCATTCTGTGAATACACTAAAAGTATGGCATGTAAACGGGTCAGTTATGCACAGGGTGAGCTATCTGTCAGTACAACTAAAAAAAAATGAAACATGAGTGTGGGGCGAACACCTTGCCTGTTGATAGCTGTGTAGGATTTATGGGTGGTTTAATCGAAGCTCCTTGGCTTCCTTCTGTCAGGTGAGATGAATTACAAGGGCCAAAGAAGAAAAGGAAATGTGCGTAAATACTTGTCCAGACAATCCCCAAGCCCCTGTAAGCATGTGCAACCCAAGGCAGTAGAGCAGATACGTCATGGGGAGGAGAGGAAAGAATCACTCTGCAGTTCTTAACAGAGATTACGGTTCAGTTCAGCCACAACAACAACCACTACCAAATAAAGGAAGCAATTAATTAGCTTAATTGACCAAACTTCACTACAACTAATCTCTCAATCTCTGATGGAGACTTTAATTAACTAATTAAAAGTGCTTTGTGCCAGGGTTTTAGGAGAGGCCTCTTTCAAGAACACTTCAGCATGATCAGCACTCGATCTGTTGGTTTGTCTCCCTCTTTCATCTCAAAGTCATCCTACCGTGGCCGTCCAGCTCCTGATAGGCGAACCTCACTTCACTGGAAGTTGGAGAAATGGCAGAAATGTGGAGAAGCTGCGCCCCGGGAAGGACAAATTGTGTTGCATGGTGGCTTCGGACACACAGATCTGGGGAGGGTGCTCAGCTTTGGCCCCATGTTAGGGTGGTCGTCAGAGAAGGGGGAGCATGGAGAGAGCATCTGGAGCTCTAGTGACACCGAATGCCACATGAGCTCAATGGTTCTCTCTCTCCCTCCCTTCATCTCTCATCTCTCTCTCTCTCTCTCTCTCTCTCTCTCTCTCTCTCTCGGGACTATGGGTGACCATCTCCCAACAGCAAGACTTATGGAGGAGCTCTCATCTGCCGAAGAGGAGGACAAAACGGCAGAGGAATCCCTCACTTTGAAGGAGATTAGGGAGACGTAAAACAGGGAAACTGTGCAAAATTTTGTAAAAAAACACCACCGAATGACGCTGTAGCAGTGTGAGCAGTGAATCTGGTTAACGACAATCCAATGTCACATTCCTGTGAAATCTTCAAAAGGAGGCAAAAGCAAGTGACACTGGATAGAGTCCTTGTTCAAGTTGTTCTAGAAGATTCCACCAAGCCAACAGCAGCGATTCCATTAGTGATGGTGACAGTCATCCTGCGCAATAGCTCTCCTCTCTCTCTCTCACTCACACATTCTGAAAGGCAAGTGCAGGTTAATTTATCTTTCTTTATATTTCTTTATATCTTTCTTTGTTATTTTGTATTATATTACAGTACTGTAATACTTATTGAAAGGCAAGTGCAGGTTAATTTATCTTTCTTTATATTTTCTTTATATTTCTTTATATCTTTCTTTGTTATTTTGTATTATATTACAGTACTGTAATACTTTTATATGAATATTTTTGGATTGTGGAACGAATCATCTGAGTTTCCAGTGTTTCTTGTGGGGAAATTCACTTTGTTAAACAAGTGCTGTGGATTACAATCAGTTTCCGGAGCAAATTATGCTCGTGATCCAAGGCTTTACTGTACCAAGAATGCTGCTACCGAGTGCCACCCAATGGAAAGCCAGGCTCATAAAAACATCGCAGTGTGTCCTCATCCACCTCATGTGACTTCTGGCTCTTCCCCAAAACCAAAATGACTGTGAAGGTAAATGTTTTGAATCAACTCAGGACATTGGAGCAGCCACAACAGTGCAACTAAAGACACTCAGAAAAGATTTTCAGAGCTCCTCCGGAAAGAGGCGAGAACAATGGTTTACCCACTGGGTGTGCTGGAAGAGAAGGGGCGTCTTCTAAAGGGGATTAATGGTGATGTGTCCTGTACCAAGATAAAATTTTAAAATGTAAACCTTCACCACATCTTTCGATCACACCTTGTATTGTTAGAAGCTGTGCTGCTGAGTAGAATTAAGGAGCTCTGTACCAACAAAATGACACACCCTCACGCGTGTCTGCAGAACATTTTGTTTGTCTTCAGGAAGCCATAGAATACTTAAACTTTGTAACTCATTACCAAGGCCTCCGAAGGAGGAACAGTGTCCTGGCCTGGCCCACTTCAGCACACAGCATCCTGGCATATCACAGGCCTGCCTAGAAAGAGACATTCCCCAGACGCGGGGAACACAGAATCCAGGCCCTGAGAGCTGCCGATCACTGTGGCCAGTGTCGGTAATGCACATGCGGTTAGCGATTTCCACTGAACTGATATTGTTTTCAAGGTTTGCGATATGGGTGACTTCCAGTTCTCCCTGTGCCATGCTGCAGAGCTCATTCTCTGGTTCTGGCCTGGTACAGAGCAGGACTTCCAGAAGGTGCTGGGGGACACATGCAGAGCAGATAGGAACTAGATATGAACTTCTTATGAACCAAGCCTGCTGTTCTCGGTGGCCATCCCAGACTCACGCAGAATTATACACCAAATCACAGGTCGATAACCCCACTCAGAGGAGATCTTGCCAAACAACCCAGTGAAGTCAGATGGCCTGGGGCCGGCCCTGGGCCGAGGGACTTCTTAGAAACACCATAGGGTAGTGATGGCGAACCTGTGGCACACGTGCCGTGGTAGATGTTTGTATCATGGAAGCTCTAAAAGGTTCGCCACCCCTGCTGTAGAACAGGTGGCTTCAACAAGCAGTTGGAGGGCAGAGATGGTACCAGGGCTCACCAGGGCTGCAGGCAGAGGCCATGAGTTACGGGGAGTCTCATGTTACTCAAGGCAAAAGTCTTAGTTCAATATTAATGCATATTTACCAGCTCTTTCTCCCTGTTAATCCACCCTTTTATCACAGGGACCCTGGGCAGAAAAGGGCATCTTTCCACAGATGGGGTAATGTTTTTCTGCTTCATTTAGGCTCCTAGTGGCTGCCAGACTCCCTGAGCTGGAGGAGGCAGCGCTAAAACTCCAGCCTTGGTCTGTCTCCAAAGACACGATCGCCCAACCTGTCTCTACAAAGGTAAGAAGTGGTATAGTGGTACACCTTCCCGGGGCTGCAGATGTGCAGTGTGGCCTGGAGACTCAGGGGAGCTCACAGAAGACAGACTCGTTTTTTTAGCTGAGTCTTGGTGACCAACGTGGGGACAAGGAGCACACATTTCAGTCAGAAAGGAACAGTTCGAGAGCTATTGGGAAAGGATGTCCTGCAGGCAAAAACACAGAGTGCGGGGCTGTGCCTGGGCAGAGCTGGGGTGGAGGGTCCCAGAGCAGAACGGGCAGCAGGTACCATTGTGACATGCAGCATGTTGTGACATGTTGTCGGAGGGAACTTCGGACCAGAGCAAGATTTTAAGAATGTGGTCTATTAGTCAGGGTTCTCCAAAGGCACAGAGGTGATGGGAGGTGCGCATCTCCAGAGAGAATTCTGATAAGGAACTGGCTGGCCTGATCGTGCAGCCAGCAGGTCCAGATCAGGCGTATGAGCCCACAGCATGCAGACCTGAGAAAGCCCACGGGGCAGACCTTCCAGATGGCATTTGCACAACAGCAGCTTTTCATTTTTGCAAGGAAATTCTGGCTGCTGGTGGATAACAGAATTGGGGAATAGTCTGTCCACAGGCAGATACATAAGAATATTTGTAGTGTTAAGTGTAAGGCACAAAGAACCACTGAACGGTGAGTGCCCCAGGCCCAATGATAGCTTAAGAAAAAACTTTCTACCATCTTTGAAGGCACTGGGCTGTCCTCCACTCCCTCCCTCCACACCCTCATACCTGCTCCTCCCCACCAGAGACTACCACATTCAGTAATCACACAGTAATCACAAGCCATAGCCCTTTCAGGGCCACATTTACAAAAATGATACAAACTGAGCCATAAGCAAAGCTAAAGGTGTCTCAAAGGTTAAGTATTTACAGATCAGATTGCCTGGCTTCAAGGGAAATAAAATTCACATCAATAAGTTTTAAAAGACAGCCAGGCATGTACCAGGTGTGGTGGTGCACGCCTGTAATCCCAGCACTCGGGAAGCTGAGGCAGAAGGATCACTATGAGTTCAAGACCAGCCTGGATTACATAGTGAGTTCCAGGTCATTCTCACCTACATAGTGAGACCCTGTCTCAAAAAAAACCAAAACCATGGTGGCCCATGCCTGAAATCTCAGCACTTGGGAGGCTGAAGCAGGAAGATCACTGTGAGATTGGGGCCAGCCTGGGCTGCACATTGAGTTCAAGACCAGCCTGAATTACCATGAGACCCTGTCTCAAAAAGCAAGCAACAACTCCACATCTGTATTATAATTCACTATGGGTCGAAATTACATTTTAGTAAAAAAATTTCAAAATATTTGGGACTAAATAGTGACAAAAACTACATGCCAGAACTTTTGGGATGCGGCTAAGCAACATTTAGAAGACTTTACAGCCTTAGAGCAGGGTGGTAAACCTAGGGCCCCCGTGCCACAGCAGGCTGTTACCACTAAAAGCTCCAAAAGGTTTGCCATGCTGCCCTAGATGTAAAGGGAAGGTTAAGAAAAAAAAAGTGAGCTATGTATCCACACCATTAAAAGATTAACAATCCAACCAAATTCAGCAGAAGGGAGGAAGAAATAATGCATGTAAGAGAAGAAATTGACAAGATAAATAAGAAACTGACATATAACAGAAAAGATGAGGAAAAGAAACAAAAATATATAAGAAAGGCTTTTTGGTTTTGGTACTGTGGATCAAACTCAAGACCTTGCACTTGAGAGACAGGTGGTGAAGCAACTGAGCTATATCTTATATCTCTAGCCCTAAGAAAGGTTCTAAAACAGACAAAAATAACAATGATCATTAATATAATTCTTAGATTAGTAACAGAACTAATAGGACATTTTATGAAGGTACTTAGAAAAAAATATAGCTCTACAGAATTCATTTCATTTCAATGTGTCTGAAACAAACAGAAGAGAACATTTACATTATTAATTACAAAGGCCCCAAATCCTAAATTCCTACAAATAAATCCAATAAGAGCTCTGTAACACCTTTGTGGGATAAAATCATAAACTTTTACTGACACATAAAGCATGCCCAAGTAAATGAAAAGATGTACCATATTAAGAGATAAAGTCCGACGTTTTCGAAGTATGTCAGTTCTCTCCCAGTGATGTATAGACTTACTGCAATCCCAGCAGATCCAGGTAATGCCTACTGCTCATGCATGTGACATGTATGCCCCTGTGCAACTTGATTCTGATCACTCAAACTCCTAAACCCACAAGCAAAGGAGCAAGAAGAGCCAAGATCTGTGGGAGCAGAGTCAAGGTGAGAGGACTGCACTCACCTACCAGTGGCTCCGTGTAACCCAGAGCACCAGGAATACGCCTGCAGGCCAGGGGAACAGAGCAGCGAACCAGGGCAGATCCAGACTCAGGCAGCAGCCTCACCATGGCCGAGCTGGGGCTGCAGAAAGGAAGGCTGAGAGAGGGCTGTTGTTCCCAATAAATGGTTACGAACATTGGGTTTTCATGCAAGGAAAAATTTTCTGTTCAGAAAGTCCTTGCCTCTGCCGATGACTTCAACAGTTTTACCTTTTGTCTTCAGGCAGGTTAAGTGTTTCTGTTTTAATGTTTCATTCTTTGGTCCATGTTTATTTTATTTTAGTACAAAACCTTTGTCACACGGGAAAGAGAGCCAAGAATTCACAAATGGGATCATACCAAATTTAAAAGCTTCTGAAAGCAAGAGAAACAACCGACAGAGAGAAGAGGCAACTATAGAATGGGAAACTTTTTGCCAGCTATTCCTCACACAGAGGGATATCTACAGTATATAAAGAATTCAAAAAATTAGATCCTCCAAAGGAAAAGACCCAATAAAAACTGAGCAAATGAAATGCAGAGACACTTCACAAAAGAAGTACAAACAGGCAACGTGAAGAAATGTTTAACATCACTGGCCATCTGAGAAAGGTAAGATAAAAACTACACTGAGATTCCATCTTACCCCAAAAAGAAAGTCCATCATCAAAAAATCAAATAATAACAAATGCTGACAAGGCTTCAGGAAAAAAGAGCTCTTCCACACTGATGGTGGGAATGTGAAATGGTACAACTACTGTGGCAGGCAGTATAGAGGTTTCTCAAAAATCTAAAACTAGAAATTCCATTCGACCCAGCTGTTCCCCCTCTGGAAGTATTCTCAGAGGATTTAAAGACATCGTATTATACTGACACATGCGTGCCTATGTTAACAGCAGCATAATTCATGAGAGCTAAGTCCTGGAAGCAGCCGATATGTCCATCAGCAGATGAACGCACAAAGAAAATGCAGCCGTGATACCCGATGGAATACTCACTCTGCCATAAAGAGGGATGAACTTACATCATTTGTAGGAAAATGGATGCACCTTGAGACCAAAATGTTGAGTGAAGTAACTCAGACTTAAATATGCTTAAATATCACATGGTTCATCTTGTACGAGAAACACAAAATATAAATAAAGATCAAAATGAAGGATAGATAATAGGGAGCAGGTAGCAAACAGAGAGGAGATCAAGTGATGGTGGTGGGGCAGGGAGGAAAAGGCAACGGAAAACAAGCATTAAAATGTGTACTCACCCCCTAAAAGGAATGTAAACAGTATGTACTGCAAACATGTTCTAAAAAAAATTTTAATTTTTGAAACAGAAAATGTCCTGCCTCAAACCCTATGCAACAACCAATTCAATGGAAATTAAAGAAGTTACAGTGAAAGGCAAATCTCTAAAGATTGTAAGAAATCACAGAGGAAAATAATGTACATTTGCTATTGATGAGCTAATTAAATGCTTTTCTAATTGTCATAACATGTAAGCATTATCTTTCTCTGAAATGTGTCTGAATGCGTGTTTGCTTTTTCTCACACTTGAGATTAATTACACGTCCTGGATCTGCAGACTGGTGTCTTTCATCCATTCTGGAAAATTCTTGACATGATCTTCAAGCACCGTTCCTGTCTTTTCCCCTCCTTTTTTTCTTCTGGATTCTAAGTTGATGCACAGTGGCTTTTCTCAGTCCCTGCCTTCTGTTCTGGTGGATAATTCTCTATTTATTTTGTCTCTTCTGAGTGCATTTTGGATGTTTCCAGATACATATCTCAGTAAACTAATTCTCCTTTTATCCCTGCTTAATGTGCTATTAAATACATCTATGGAGTTTTAATCCCAATCTTCCTCTTTGGATTTTTGTTGTTAATTGTATAGATGTTTGTGCTTATGTTTGGAAATTAGTTCCTTTTTCCCCACTGCTTGGTTATTTTGCACATTCTTGTCTTGTCCTCACATTTTCAATCCTTTCATTTACTTCTGCAAACAAATTAAGTATATTTATTTCATACTTTGTACCTGATTATGTTAATATACAACATTTTATATAGCTATTGTGCCATCTGTTGTTTTTGTTAGTTCTTGGTCATGGTGCTTAGCTTCCCTGTGAATTCATAATTTTTGGATGAGCATGTATTTATCTAGAATTTCACCTGGGAATTCCTTGCCATCTGTATCAAGGTATGATTATTTCCTTTAGCTTCTACAAGTTTCCCAGAACATTACCAACAATGACTACTTCAAGCTAAACTCTCACTGTGAAGTGGTTTAGGCCAGGTGGTGACACGAGCCCAGCCCAGGAAGCTGAATTCTGAGCTTACCAATTTCCAGGGCAGGTTCTCCCACTCAAATCCTCCTCAAGTGCTGACTAGGTGGTGGCTGTGTTCTCTTCAGAAGGGTGAATTTATTTCTACCTTTGGGGGGCCCCACTTAGGGGAGGAGCGCTCCTGTACCACCTGGACAGGCTCAGAGCTGAGCTTTCCCTCCCTACACCTGCAGCCTCGAAAACCTCAGCACCAAAACAAAGCATTCTTGCTTGTCAGACGTCCCCACAGAAGAATCTGCTTCCTCGCTATGTCAAGACTCTAGGTTCCTGGAATAATTAGTTGCTGGCCTCCAAGTATGACTTACTTTCTTGCATGCATTTTAGAGTGTTGTGTCTGTCTTTTTAATCTAGCATTTTGGGTTGCTTTTGGTGTAGGAATTTGTCGTATCTAGCCCATCATTCTGCTGGAAGGCATCCTTTCTAATAGCTGCATAAAATTCCACATTACATACATCCCACTTTTTAAAATCATTGATGGATGGATAGTCAGTTTGTTTCTAGATCGTTTTGTTTATTTTTGATACAGAAAGTCTTCGGTGTGCATATTTATGAGTCCACGCTCTCAAATCTTAAGGACTAGCTCAAAACATCAATATGGCTTTCTCCTTCGAGTCCACACCCACATGTGTACCGTGTGTGCCAGGAGACCAACACACCAGCAGTAACTGACAGTGTTATACCTGCTCCCTCTTTTCCCAACTTACTTTGACAAAATTTAGACCTACATACTAGTTTCAAGTCTAGTACAATGACCACACACACACACACACACACACACACACACAAATCATACATTCTTATCGAGTTATGCGGCTACGAGGACACTTCATTATTAGGTACATCAACTTGTGTGTCCTAAGCACAGACATTCTCCTGCACAACAGCAACACTGTATTGAGCATTACACATTTACCATTGCTATATTATTACAACGATATGATTTTGTTAGCCAAAATACTGCCCATCTTCAGATTTTTCTAGATGTCCCTTTTACAACTGTTTCAATTTTTAATCGAGGAAAAAAATCCAGGAGTAATTAAGGATCAAAAGTTGCCTTTCATTGTGAGAGTCCCTTAATCCCCTCCAATTTGAAGCAGGTCCCTGGACTTTTTTTTTTTTCTTCTCTTTTGGCCTTTGGTGGCATTGATCTCTGATGAGTCCAGTGTAATTGTTTCACAGACCATCCATCAGATGCATTTATTGGATGATCTCCTCGCCAGGTGACCCAGGATAACTGCTTTTGGTCAGAACACTGCAGAGGAAATGTCCCCTTTACAGTCATCACAGCAGGGAGCCTAGAGTCACTCTGTGGCTTTGTTCGTGGTGTTGGGTTTGATCATTTGGTTCTGGTGGTGCCTGACAGCTTTCTCTCTTATTAAATGATCCTTTGCCCTCAGTAGGTGATGAGCAATCGACTGTGGCAGACTTGGAGGTGCCCCCTCTCACCACAGCTTTCATCCGGTGACTTCAGCGTCCTCCAACAGGCCTCGTGTGAACCAGCAATGGCCACAGGGGCTGTGGGTGCGGGCTTAGTGCTGCTTTCATTCCTCTACATTTAGTGGGTGGTATTTTCCCCTAATGAAGAGCTCCTTCTGTGCCCTAAACTTTAGAAGCATTTGTTTACCTGATTATGGACTTACAATTTTCTCACCTTATCTGATGTGGTATCAGTTGTACTTGGCATTTTTCTGTTGATGCTAAAATTGCCCAAAGCCCTGGACAGTGGGGCCCATCAAGCTGGCTCTGGCATCCTGTCATTGGTCTCTAGCCATTTCAGACACACCCTCATTTTTGACAGAAGGCATATTCCCTTCTTCCGAGTACTTCCTGTCCCCACCTTCAGCTGCAGGGTCTCACGGAGCCCTGATTCCTCCCAGCAGGGAATGTTGGTGGGAGCCAGCTCCTTGCCCCAGTGATCGCGAGGCCCTTTGCCCGTGACTTCGGTGCACAGGCTCTCCCAGCCCTGCTCCCATGGTGGGCTGGGTTTGTGGCCCATGGAATTTCCCTGGCACCACATGATCCTCGTCCAGCCCCCCTCTCCCTGGATGACTCTGCACCCCAAAGTTTGAGGATTAATGTCTACTTAAGTTGCTCCTCACCGGCGGATGTCCTGAGCCCCAGCCACGGTGTGCAGCTCCTCAGTCCAGGTCCCCCCTAGCCCTGCAGGAGTTTGGGACCCACTCCTCTCCCTTCCAGCTAAGGGCATTTCGTCCCAGCCTTGAACAGGCCAGCTTCTTTCTCGTCCACCCAGTATGTCGATGTAGTCACCAAATTCTGCTGAATCTGTCCCCGGAAACATTGGTGCACTACCGTCTTCCTCTGAATCCCTCCCACTGCACCTCCCCTCTTCTCTCTCCATGAAAACCAGCGCTCCTTTCCTGTTCCACCTGACTTACTGTGGAAGTCCTCAGAACCAGAGGAGGCTAAATGTGCACCTGGCTCCTTTGCTGCTCTCCTTTACAGCCCTGGGGGTGCCCTGATGGTGACATTGCGAGTTGCCACCTGTCCCTCTGGCCGTCTTCTCTCCAATAAGAAACAAGCAAAGCCTCATGCTGGATTCAGGGTGGCTGAGAAACTCCCCTGGGCTTCCTGTGGGCTCTCTCCCTTTTTCCAGCTCAGGCCGACGCCCTGCCATCTTCCTAGGCCTCGAGCTGACCTGAAGACAGAGACTGTGTGCTGGGCTCATGGGCACAAGGGGAGCTGACGTCGCCAGGGCCATGTCCCACACACCCCGCCCTGGGACCCTCTGCCTGGGGACAGCCACATGAATGGCCAGCTGCAGCAGCCCAGCAGGAAGGTGGGGCGAACTGCCCGAGGGATCGGCCTCCAGCTGTCCTCAGAGCTGGTTGCACGCCCTTCAGTGGGCAACACCAGTGCTTTGGGATTCACCCTGCTCTCCACCAGCAGCCTCCTTTACACTCCTTCTGTAGCAGATTTCTATCCGTGCTTCAGTGGCAACTTAAACATCACCTCAGCAGAAAAGGAGCTGCTGGGCACTGGCCGTGTTCTGCATCTGAGCAGGAGTGCTCCGTGTACCGCACCAGATGTGCCCGCTGGGGAGGGCGGTACCTACGACGTGAGCACAGCGACACCTATCTGTCCCCATGTAGCTGATGCTGATACAGATGCTAGGCGGCTGCCAGTGCAGAGGCAGAGGTAGGCACAGGCAACTGCAGGTGTAGATAGGATACACAGGTGAGGCAGCTGCAGGTGGAGCTAGAGATGCAGGCGCGGTCACAGTCAGCGAGGGAAGCCGTCCGCAGTCGCTTCTACCCGCGATGAGTCTCACCCTCCTTACTTGGCGCCTCCCTGGATGACCCATAATCTGCCACATCCCCGGGGCAGCTGCACAGGGCACACACGACACAAACACTCGCAGGAGCACGCCAGTGAACTGAAGCTCCACCACCCTTGTGGATTCGGGGCCTTTAATTACTTCAACGTATCTAATACCGGTTGCGTGAAATCATGCTACCTTTATTTAGTCCAAGATGATTTTCTTTACATTGCGCAAAAATGCTTCCCAAACTCGGGAGCGGGGAACTGGAGAACACATTCTTCCCCCTCTCCTTACTTCCTTTGTGAATGAATGCCTTTACTTCACATTCTCCTGCCTTTCTGGTTGGATGTGACTCCTGCTTGGGGCCTGTCTCCATCTCAGGGTGTGGGGGAGACTGTTTCGTGGGTTCCCTGACCTTGCCGATCAGGTCTCAGGTGACGTGAATTCTTCTCGCCAGAGCCCGTGGCACACGCGCCTGTGGTTTGCTAGCAGAACTCGCGAGTTTCCCGTGGCCGGGCAGAGCACATGCCGCCTTGTAGCATCCCTCGTGGGTCCTCCCCATTCTCTGGCTTTCCCACCAGACACATAAACCATCTTCGATAAAGCAGAAATGCCGGTGCAAAGACCCTCACGGGTGATGAGTCCTACCTATCCCCAAGATTTACGTTCTGGGTGTGAAAGTCAATAAAACTAATTAGATGTTTACCTCATTTCCTTGGTAATGACCCTTGCATGCCACAATTGTCAAACTGAATCTATACGCAGACATTACTGCTATTGGGGTCAGGGCTAATTTCTGCAAACACAAAGAAACATCACTGTGGTTATTTATACCTAGAGCCGATACATTCTGTGCAGATGCTTGTGAGCTCATTTCCATAGGAGGAGGAGCCGGAGCCAACATTTTAGTGCACTGAGCAGGGAATTAGGTATGCAACAACCATTAGCAATAATGAGAGTTATGCACCTAATTCCCCAGCATCATTTTAAAATTTGTTTTATTAAATAATGCTGTAATGTTATGTTAAGTAATGCAATGTTAAGTAACGTTGACTTCAGCCTCATTAAATAATCTCCTTAACTATCATACTGGAAAACTAGTATCATTAGACAAATGCTATCTGTCATCGACCATGATGTAATTGTTACAGAAGATTCTGTGCTGAGGAATTAATTAATAAACAAGGTAGCACATATGTAATGCCGCCAAAGGAGCCCTGCAAGGGAAGCGAGCAGGTCTGGAAAATACTTTAGGAGGGAGTAAAAACTCACAGTGCTAGCTGGTTATTAAGCTCAGAAGCGCGCAGACAAGCATGAAGGGGAGAAAACACCAGAACAGCCACCTTTAGCCTTGCTCCTTCTGGGTGTGGTTGGGAGACTTGAAGTCCCCAACGGGATTTGTCCTGATGTGGCGCTGGGAATCAGGACAAAGGCAGCAAGGGAAGGAGACTCCGTACGTCTCCTGGTCAGCCTTTCTTCCAAATGGTAGGAAGCTATGAAAAGCAAAACGAACAACTGCTCCTCCCACATGGTGAAGACATGATACTGTAAAGTGAAACAGAGATTCTTGCTTGGCTTTTATCCTATTCTCAGGTAAGATCAGCACAGCAACAGCTCCTCAAAGATGTCCATACCCTAATGCCCCAAACCAATGAATATATCAGTGTACTTTTCTCTCATTGCTGGGACAAAATACCCAGCACCCAAAGTTAAAGGAAGAAGGGTTTATTCAGCTCTCAGTCTGCAGAGTTTTAAGTCCATAGTGAGCAGCTCCAAGGCAGGGTGGCCTGGCAGAGGGCATCGCACAGGAGAAACTGTCCATGGCAAGCAGAAGGCAGCAAAGGAAGCAAGCAAGTGGCCTTTGCAGCTTTTTTCTGCCCCTTTTATATTCTATCCAGGCTCCCAGGATTAGGGCGGTGCCAAACCAATCTGTGGACTGATTTAGTGATCACTCACCCTTAATCTCAGCATCAGTCACACACTCTAGATCCAGCCACCTCTGAAAAAGCCCCACCTATGACTGCATGAGGCTTTGGGGGACATCTAGACACAGCCATAACAATTAGGTTACACAGCAAGGAGGAACCCAGCTGCTAATCATTGGCCTTACAATAGGGTGGTGATGCTAGACTATCCTCATGGGTTCCATGGAATCACAAGTCCATACAAGAAGTGAGGAGGCAGGAGGCCACAGAGAAAGATGTGACACTGGGTATAGGACCTGTGCGAAGGGACCTGGAGGCCCTACCTGCCATTGTGGGCCTTGAAGACAGGAGAAGGAGCCAGGACCCAGGAAGGCAGGTGCTTCTAGACATTGGGAAATGTATCCTCAATGCATCCCAGGAAGGAACACGACCCATTGGACTTTGATTTTAGCCCAGTGAGACTTTGAGCTTGTAGAAAGAGGATGTGCAATTTTAGCCGCTCAGTTTGCAGTTCTGTGTTAAAGCAGCCAAAGAAAACTTGCACATCAGGACCTGCAAGGTCTTCACACACCCCCACCCCCAGCCACATCCGGCAGACTCCACCCCAGGGACAAACGGCAGGCAGCACACCTGCCCCAGAGATTTAGGAATGTGGGAGAGAGGTCAGCAGGTAAGGAGAGATGGGGAAAAGAGAGAGAGGCCAACTGGTAAGAGCTAACATCCGTCAGACGCCAGCATGACAGGGCAGGGACCAAGACTCAGGCTTTGGAACATGTGCCAGCCCTTCTCTCAGAACCGCTCCCTTCCCTCACCCAGCCTTTCTTTTGAGCAATTTTTGTTTGGAGCTCAGAATATGAATACTTGGACAGTGATATAAAGTTCAGTGTGCTACTAGGTAAGACTCTAAAAGGCAGGATTCGAACCTAGCTCAGTTGTGGCTGCCAGGGCCAAGTTCGGGGTTCGCTGAATTGCAGCAAGTCTGCCTCAGTCTTCAGTGGGGGAGACAGCTGCTTTCAACTTTTGGGTTGTTCATTGCCTGGCCCCTGCTAGGCTGTCTTACAGAAAGGGACTTAAATTGACATAAAAACAGTCTCTAAGCAGAAGAATAAATGAGAGATTGTTTTATTCTTTTAGCAAGGTTCACGGTTCTGGAGGTCACGATGCAGCATTGCGAGCCCCCAGGTAACAAGCCTTCTTCGGTACGCAGACAGAGTGCAGTCCTCTGATTGCTTGGTGCCCAAGCTGATGCCCACGGTGGTCCATGGAGAGGCTGTGGACAAGTCCTGTAGGCACACACACTTGTGGGTCCACCAGAACTGAAAGGCGATAGCAGTCACTACGTGTGAGAGATTCTGCCCTGCACTGGGAACCATCCACTTGATTCTATGGTGCCAGAGAGAGCACATGATTTGTAGGGTCCTTCTAACTGCCCAATAGAATCTTCTGGGATGCTGGAAATGTTCTGCATTTACCCTGCCCAATGTAGGAGCCAGTACCAACCACCTTGGCTAATGTGACAAAGGAGTCGAACATGGGAATTCCGTTCATTCTCTTTCATTTAAATGAAAGCCTATGACCCATAGCTTGGTGTAGATACCTAAATCATGCACTCCAAGTGCGTCATGATTCCCAGTGGCCACTGCATGTGCAACAGACCGCTGGGCAGAGAGGATGGTCCAAGGCTCCACCATCCAGAAGAACAGCTTTCTGTGCACAGTATGCTTGCCCATCCATCATCTTGTTGGTTTTTGAGAAGACTCTTCTGTCTGGACGTCTCGTACCCGTGCCATTGGCTGCTGCCTCTGTCAGTTTGCGTTGTACACCAAGCCCCCTGAGCCCATGACCCAAGGTGCCGCTCTTGGTGATTTTTTCTCCCACATGCAGAATTCATACAAGTGTTAACTGTGGCCATCAAATTAAATGTAATTCAGACTAAAAAGTCCCCTGGAACACGCTGGTGTCAATGACACCACAGGAGGACAGTTCTCCTGTGGGAGGGCAGATTCCCGGACATCGCTGTCTAAATTCCCTCACTGAGAGAGAACTGTCCTCATGTCTCACTTCTGGGATCGGTAAAGAAAAAGCCTCCTGGTCACTGTCACTTTGGTGTGATAAAGACACATTCAAGATTCCCATTTTTCAACTTCACTTTAACAGTCACAAATATCTCCAGATGCATCTGAGAGCCCAGGCCATAATCCAGGTTGAATGACATTTTTAAATGAGGAAAACGAGATTTATAGATTTACTTGCCAGTCTCAGCATTTTGATCCTCATACTCAGAACTGTGCATTTGACAGGTGTTATTTAGGACGCTGCCTGATTGGGCTTCCTGGGGAAATGACAGCCCGCAGTGCTCAGCCCCAGCTACACCACTGCCGAAATCAGCCATGCTCATCTGGCCAGGCACATGGGCTGGCTTCTCTGTCCCCTGGGGGCTTGTGCTCCACCCCACACACTTGCCGGCTGTGAAGCTCTTCCATTGATCACATTGGATCGGATCTTCCTGAAACACCAGCTCTCACAGCGAGCTGTGTACATGGTGCCAGCGGATCTTAAATATTTGCTCTGCTAAGGCAGTGGCTGTGTCTTAAGCCAGTGAAAGGGCACAGGATAAACACGCAGGCCTGTTACACACTCCCAGGGAGCTCAGGAGGCAGTCTGGGGTGGCTGCACGGGCAGGGAACCACTCTCTAGGAATCACCAGCAGGAAGAAGTCGATATTTAGCCTTAGCCCTCTCAAGGAGGACGAAGCAGCTAGAGCCACACACATTGAGGCATGGCACAGGGCCCCCACCCAGGGGGTGCTCCAGGGAGGCCATTAAAGTTCTTTGTGAGTCAGGAGCCCCAAGTCCATTGACAGAGGGGGAAAAGGAATTGGGAGCAGTGATCTCAAGGCTGGAACAGGAACAGCCAGTGCTCAGAGAACACCAGGACCCAGAGAGGGACCGGTGTGGTTCACTTTGTGGGGCCAGTGTGCTTTGTTTTTAAGCTTCCCAGAATTGTAATGTACAGCTAGGTTGGGTGCCACTCACTGGAACGTCCAGGAAGTCCTCTTGTGGGGTGGAGGTAGGCAGGGCAGAGAAGCACAGACACTGCCCAGAGCACAGACAAGCGGCCCCCAGATATGACAAGGCAGGCACTGTATCTACAGGGGTGAGGGTTCCCTCCAGGGGGCTGAGGAAGGCTGGGACAGGCAGTGGATGCTGGCCAAAAAATGTCCCCTACAGGCAGTTTCTCTAGACATCCTCAGGTGTATGATGAGATGCAAAATATTAGTCAGGGCTGCATTAAAAAAAATATACAACCTCTTTGAATCAAAGAAGGGTATAGCTCATGTTTTTTCCAAAGTATTTTTTTATAACTGCAAAGGCTTCTTCCTCATTATGTCTTTCTATTTATTATTTCAATCATTTCATTTTTTGAGCATTTTCTATCAGTATACGTTTGCATCGTGCAGCGTCCACACTCCTTGTGTGGAGTTGGTACCTGTGCATAACACACCTCAATTCCTTCTTTCAGCCCCTCGTCTTCACCTCCTTCCTCCCCACCTCCATCTCTTGATCTCCTTCGGATCTGGGAAAGACCTATCTCCCTACTCCGGTATCTTTTATTTTGCTCCTTATTTAAATAACACGATTTAGTGGCATGAAAGACGTGTAATGTTTGTAGCATCTCCGTCTAGTCCAAAAGGACATCTTAAATCCACGAGAACCCTAATTCGCCACTCACCCCGGCCCTGCCATGCAGCAGTCTGCTTCCTGTCTCCACGGCTCTGCCCGTCTGCACACTTCCTACTGGGATCCCACGCAGTGTAGCCATAAGGCTTCCTCAGAGCACTTTTTCAGGATGCATCTATGACTGTAGCAGGTGTCAGCATCCCCTTCTGCTCCTGGTTATGAGTTTGCCACATTTCACAATCAGCCACACAAAGTTCTGTACACCTCACCCATGTTAAGGGGAATATCTGGTAGGAGCTGGGTACCATGACACTCATCTCTACAAAACAGGAAACAGGAAGATACCTTTCAAGTGACCACACCCAGGGGCACGATGTTCTTTCCCTGAGCCCAGGAGTCCATTTCCACAAGTTCTAGCAAGTGAGCCAGTGTCGAATACATGGACACATTTGGAAAACCAAATTGCTTTCATTACAGCAAGGAATCATCTTTCCTTCCGCTTTTTCCTTCAGGATCAGGATTTATGAAAGGTGGGATGATTTGTGAGTGAGGATGTACATCCATGGAGGTGTCTGCATGTGCCTGTGAGTGGCTGTAAGATATGTGTTTACAAGCAGTGATCACAATACACGGCGTCTTTAAAGTTTAAAAATTATTACAGCAAAAGGTACATTGTCATTAGTCCCCTTCAAAGTATCCCCTCAGTTGAAACACACTCAGCACTCTTGCCAGTTCCTGAGGGAGCTCTGGAAGTCCCCTTTCATGTCTGTATGGGGTGTGATCCAAATTACAGTGACTGTTGCTGCCAAGCGCCACCCAGTAGAAAGCCAGGCTCATAAAAACGTCACACTGTGTCCTTGTCCACTTTATTTCACTAGATCTGGCACCGTGTGACTTCTGGCTCTTCCTCAAAGTCAGAGTGACCATGAAAGGTTAATACTGTGAATCAACTCAGGACATCCAGGCACCCACGACACTGTAGCTAAAGACACTGTGGAAAGAGAAGTTCCAGAGTTACTCCAGACAGCAGCAAGAGCGATGGATGCACGTGTCCAATGCTAAGGCGAGTATCTGGAAGGGATTAATGGCAGTGTGTCCTTTACTATAATAAATGCATTTTTTAACATTCAATATATTCCTCTATCACATTTTGTACATATCTGTGCCTGTGTGTCTGGGTATGTCGTGTATGTGCACACGTAGCCCTGTACCTGTGTGTGTGTAGATGCATGTGTGCCTATTGTAAGGATGTGTACAGGTGTGTATCTGTGCTTATCCACACGTGTTTGCATGTCATGTGACTACACATACCAGGCTGTATCTATGCTGTGTGCCATCTTTGTCCATTTGCCTGTCTCTTAGCTTCTTGTGTCACGTGTGTGCACGTGTGTCAGGTGTGTGATGCAGGCAGGAGAGAGAGGAGACTCATCGAGGATCGTCTCTTCTCGGTGCTTCTCTCTGCAGTGCTCCTCCCCTGAGACTCCCAAACCTCCTGGGCTCTGGGTGTTGCTGGGCCAGGTGCTGTGTGCATCGCAGGTCTGGGAGGGGGAGTGCAGATGCCTGGCTGACAGAAGGATCGTCACCGACATGTCAGAAGTCAGAGGGGAATGCCGTTCCCAGCCATGCGCCCCTGGCCCAGGAAGCTGTGTTTGTAACAGAGGGAACTACAGATCTACTGGAAAGAGCCGCTTGGCTTGCCTGCTCTCCCAGTCCCACGAGGACCTCCTCCCACCCTCCTGTCCCCATATACACGCTCAGAAGATTCCCCTCTCCCACTTCCCCCTAAAGACAAACCTGTCTCAGAAGAGGGTGGGGTCCACTTTCCAATCACCCTCGCGGCTCATGCTGTCCACCACTGAGAACATGCTTAGGATCCACGCATCAATTTCACTCTTAAAATCTATCTCACACATACACAGAGCAAACTAAACCAGATCAAGCAGAAATTGCCTTAAAGGGAGTTAATATTCTGAACTAAATTCCTGCGCAAAGCAGCCAGCTAACTAGCTCTGCCACACTTAACCTATTATCTGGGTCAGATAAATGAACAACTCAGGCGTCCCTTGGGTGTCTTTTCGGGAACTGGCCCTGGGAAATCCCATTCACCTTATAGCACTGGATTTCCATTTACAGCAGGGTTAGCTGCCTGCCAAAACAATGGAAGAATAGCAAGCAATTCTGAACGGGTGGCTGGGCTTAGGGTGTTGTCTATTCAGAGTTTGAAAACTGTAGACTGTGTTTATGAAGCATTTAAAATGGAGGCAACTATTTTTATAGCTAGAAATTGGAAAACACTCAAAAGCCATGGGCAGGGGTGAGGAGGAAACAATGGATACACCACCCCTGGGAATGACAGAGCCCGGGCTGAGCAGAGGCGCAGTGGCAGCAAGGTGGGTTCTTGTAGCCAGCAGGATGATGACCCCGGTGTCACCCTGGGATAGTCCAAACCCGTGAATGGGTTACTTCAGTGGCAAAGGGGACTGCACAGGTGTGAGAAGGAACCCTTTGTAGGAGGCCATCCTGAAGAAGAAAGACAGGCCATGGCCCAGGCATGCAGGGGCCCAGAGGCTGGAGGGGGCAGGAAGCAGATTCACCCTCAAGCACACGGTGAGGACCAGCCTGGCTGGGCGACCGGATATCGGCCTGGTGAAACCCACTCCAGACTTCTGACCTCCGGAACTCAGACCAAACACATGGGTGTTGTCCGAGGCAGTTTGTTGCCACAGCGCAGGAGATGCGCACAGTCCTGCAGCTGCTCCTGCCCAGGGAGGGGGCTAGAATGCTGCTCACAGGGTCGGCATGGGGTGGTGTGACGGGCCACATGGAGAAGCACCCGGCCACCATGAGTACTGCATGGCACAGGGCAGAGCAGAAGAGAAGGGGCTGCGTCCCCTCAGAACACAAAACTGAGGCTTCACCATGGTAGCAAGGTGGAAATCACGGTCATGCGCAGAGCAAGCTTTTCCCAGTTGGGGCTGCAGGTCAGGGCCATTACACCTGTGCGGGGAGCCATGGGCATTGCGTGGTGCTTTCCTTTCTGTCATTTCAGCCTTCTACTGGAGCCAGGCTCTGTGCTGGACCTGGGGATCCCTGTCACGGAGCTCCTGCTGAGAGTGCTAACAGCTACACAGAGTCGGGCAGCCTTGGGTCACCCGGCCAGCGAGCCCTCTGCAGGCCCCGGCAGGGCGGAAGTCCTGGCTTTGCTCTAATGAGGAGAAAGCTGTTTCATTCCCATGCGTCTGAGCTTTTTGCGATGTGAACTGCTCTACTTTCTTCTTACTTCGCAGAGAGAAAAACCAAAGGCCTGTGTTTCTGCTACGCAATCTCAACACTTCACCATTGTATGCAAGAAAATTCCTTTCTCCTCAGTTTCCAACAGCCTTCGGCCTGTGATTCTCCTGTCTCATTTCTGCTTGCTCACCTGGCCTGGGGAAGAATAGAATCCACTGCTGCTGCTCCTGGTTAATGGCCTCAAGCCCTGATCACCCCAAGTCCTCCCCAACAGCACACCACTGCCCCTCACACCCCAAGGTGCGGGATGCTGACCTGCAGCAGCGCCACCTAGTGTTGAACGGCCACATGCGCTCCTAGGGTGGAGCTGGGGCAAGTTTGGGTGAGCCAAGGAAAGAACAGATTTTTTTTAAATCACCATTTCATTTTGTTCCTAGAGCCCTCTGTGCATCCTAGTGCTATGCTGGAACTCAAGTCGGTGTCTATGAATCAAAGAGAATCTGAGCAATGCGCACATGTGTGCACTGTGTCCAACACAGCCCTGTGAGATTGCCATTTCACACATTGAAAGCGGCCTCATATTTGTCTACAGGAACTCATGAAACAGAAGTTAAATATGTATTTTCTCATTCTGGGAAATTCTGATACTGCATTTATGAAAAATAGCAAGATAAGCCATCCGTCTCCTGCACTTACAGCCTTTTTGTCATTTTTAAACAAGGTGGTTGTTTTTCTTGTCAGGCTCCTGATCTCTCTTGATGCTTCCAACTACTTCCTTCTTAGCTCACCTCATCCAAGCACGATGGGGAGTGATCACCCCGTGCCTGCCACACGGCCAGGGAAGTTGGCCTTCCTCAATTTCATGTTATCCAAAGGAAGGCCATGATTAGCTATTCCTAGCCAATGAGCGCATCCCTCCAGGTCATATGTGCATGCAAGGTTCAATCAGAAGCCAGGAAGGGCCAGCCCCAGATGTCCTCTCTTAGGCTTTCCGGCCCCTGAGGATCACCAGGGCCTCCTCTCAACATAATCTTTTCAGAGAAGCCCTTCACCTTCCCTCATAGGCGGCTGGCTGCCCCTCTGCCCAGACCTGACAATGGGATTCTGTCTTCCGTCTTCACATCAAGGGCCACTGCCTGCAGCCCTCTAGCATGCCTGCCCCACGTCCATGTGTGTGCTGCCCTGGAGTGGAGCCCTGGGTTCTCTGCCGCATTCTTACCCACCACGCTGGTCAAAAGCATAACCACGGTGTCACATCAATGAAAGGCAACTATTGTAAGTCGTGTGCTTGTCATTTGTCAAATGGCCGGAGGGCAGGAAAGCATTTGGACAGATCTCCCCAAAAAGATAAGCAGATGGCAATAACTTCTTGGAAAGGAAGATGTCCGGCATCTCTAGTCCTTAGAGAAATGCAACTTAGGGCCACAGTGAGATTCCATTTCACACCTCTTAGAATGGATTAAAACTACTTGAGTGGTTTGTAGGAAAATGAATGAATGCACCCTGAGACCATAATGTTAAATGAAATGAATTAGATACACGAGCTTAAATATACAGGGTATTGCTGATATGAAAAACCCAAATATAAATAAAGAGCAAAACAGAAGATAGATAAGTAGGGAAATATTTTTCTTTTTTCAAATGGGAAGGGGCCAGAAGATGAAAGGACAGAAAGGAAGCAGAAGGAAAAGGGAGGAAAGAAAGAACTGAGGTGTGTCATGTACAGGTACCAGCACCCACTAGGAATGCGATCACTAGGTAAACAAATGTGTTCATAAAAATAAAACTGGACAAAATTATAAATAGCAATAAAAGTAATAATTTGAAGAATTAAAACAAAAAACCGACAATGCGGAAAGCTGAGAGGGAGTGGAGCCACTGGCAGTCTGGCCGCTGGTGGGGATGCGCGGTGGCGTTGCTCTGTGGAAACAGCTCCGCCGCTCCCTGTGAAGCTGGCCCTGACCCAGAAGCCCTACTCCAAGTCGCCCAGCAGAGACAAAGCCCACAGTCGGTCCTACATAGATGCTTATAGCAGCCTTATCCAACCCAGTGTCCCTTAGCAATTAAAAAAAAAGCTATTCAACTCATATACTCAAAGACAATTCATATAGCCACACACTAAATAAGGCAGTTTTACTGAATATAAATGGCTTTTTCCATTAAAAGGTGCCTTTGAGGGCTTTTTCTGCATTGGCAAATTTCATACTGCCTGTCTATTCAAAAGGTCAAACTGAGGCAGATCTCGCTAACGACTCCTCTGCCCCTCGGTCTCCAGCGCAGTGAAGAAGTTTGACCTGCATTAGGGTGGCCAGATGACTGCTCCCTGAGTCTGAGCGGCCCCTGGAGGTGGAGCCCACAGGCAGTCTGAAGCCCAGTGTCCAGGCTGACCCTTGGGAGCCCAGTGTCAGGTTCCTGGGCGGTCGGCGGGAGCACCCCAGACAGAGAGGCCACCGTCTGCATTCGGCCGCTGCAAGACCTTCCTGTGCACTTCCTGCCAGCCAGGCTTGAGGCTGAGCACAGGGCTTCCCCTCATTGCTCCCCCGCAGCCGTGGGCCAGGTCCTCCTGGCTCCTGCACTCTGCAGTCCAGAGAACTCAGATGCCGAGACTCTCAGCTGCTTCGGCAGGAATACTGTGGACCCTGGAGCCCTCTCCAGAGCTGGCGGTGCCAGGTCTGTGTGGTCCCCACCGGCACTCCAGCCTATCACATGACTGAAGCTGAGCTGTGCCCCCATGGAGAGTTGTGGAGAGGTGGCATCCCTGCAAGGACTGGGGTCACCTGAGGTCATGAGGGTGGGGCCCACTCCTGAGATCAGTGGCCTTGTAGGAAGGCTTTCCTCTCCACAGCGGACACAAGCAGGAACTGACCACCCTGGAAGATCTGCAGATCAAATCAGCGGGTACCTCGATCTTGGAACCTGGCCTCCAGCCCCAAGGTCATCTGGCCACCCAGCCTCCACAGTTCCATGAAGAGACAGGTGCTTCCCTCAAGGCTGCCCATGTCCACTGGTGACCCTCAGCCTGTGCTGGTGCTGAGGACATTCTGCTGATTCTAACCATTCTTTTGTTCATGACTGGCCACTCCCCAAGTGTAAGCAAGTCACAAGCTGGCCATCATGGCACTACTGACATTTGGGGCTGAAAGAGGCTGTTTGGGGGCTGCCTTGTATGTGACAGGAGGTGTCCAACTTCTCTGTCCTCAACCCTGTGACAGGAGGAATCCCCCAAGCTGTGTCAACAAAAATGTCTGCAGACTTTGACTGGTGACCTCTGGGGGCAACTTACTACTGCCTCTAACACACCAGATTCTCCATTTCTCAAATCTGCCTGCAAGGGAGTCCTCAATGTTTCTTTACCAAATGGGAAGCTGAGCTCCAGAGGTCAATTTGCTTACTCAAGTTCATGCAGCAAGTAAGCCAGGTAACTCAAATCCTCCACTCCTTAGCCTTCTGCAGAGTCTCGGGGGGCATCTCTTGCCATCTACCCTGTGGCCACCCATCTGAGGTCCTCCATGTGGCCACGGCAGATGCCAGGCTCAGTCCTATCAGTGTGACCCTGAACAGCTAATTGGGGCTAAGGCGAGCCCCCTCCCTGTCCTCTCTTCAGAGGTGTCACTGTGCCAAAGTCCAGCCGCAGGAGGGCTGCAGCACCAGGGTCACATTCCAGACATCCAGCAGGTCTCGGTGGGGCCAGAGTGAGACAGAGCACAGAGGACACCCGTGCAGTCCAGTGAGTGCCGCTGTGCCTATGCCCGGGCGCCACTGCCCTGCCAGTCCTGGTCTCGCTCCTGGTCTTCTCCTGGGAGCCACAGGAAAGTTTCCATCCATCCATCGCTACTGCCCGCTGGATATCCGGGTGCCACCCACATCCACCCCAAAGGTGCTTCAGGGTTCAGGGTGGGCACACGGCCCAGACAGCCTCTCTATGGGGACCTGGGCTGCACCAGGTATAATCAGACCAGCCAGCACAGCCCGGGCCAAACCAGCTCAGTCCAGACAATCCGGGCTGCTTGGATCAGCACAGTGCCCCAGGCTGCATCTGGGCAGCGCAGGTCAATCAGCTGGAGACAAAGTGGGCCAACATGGTCAAGTGGGCTTGACACAGGCTGACCGGAGCAGCCCAAGGCCGGGCCTCAGTTCTGTCCTGTCCTCAGCCTCCCAGTGCTCCCAGAAAACAGCCGGACACCCTGACTGAGTGCCACCCATTCCAAGGTTCCAAGGTCGGGGAGAAACCCACTTCCAGGAGCAGCCAAAACAAAGGACCCGCCAGGTACGGCGCCAACAGCTCAATTGTTTGACAGCACTCCGCACCGCAGATCGTTTCGCTGCCAGCAGCCTGACATCACTTTCAAACCACCGCTTTATTTCAGTAATTATAAAGCTCCCTGGCCCCTGACAAATAAATGCGAAGCCTTCCCACGTGCAGAGCTGGGGACGGGAGCCGAATCAGAGTGGGGCCTCGCCCTCCTGTGTGGTTTCTGTTCTTCCTAATTTGTGTTTGCCCAGAGCGATAGGAAATCCAGGGGCTGCAGGCTACTTACTTTCCACCCCCGTCAATCACAGTGATGCTCTACATTATTGGATATGAGTTTGGGGTGAATTATGCAGGTTTCAAATTTTGATGAATGAGGGAAAAAATGCCTGTAGAGTACACAGGATTGTGTGTGTGTGTGTGTGTGTGTGTGTGTGTGTGTTCCCACACATCCAAGAAAACAAACATCACCGATAGCAATTTTACGTCTACCTCTTGTGCAGCTTTTTCTGCAGATCTCTGCACCCAGCCAGGGAAGGGTGCTGAAGCAAGACACTTGCCCAGCTGCCCGAATGTCACAGCCTTCTCCAAAGACAGAAGTCGAGCCCAACACAGGCCTATGCCCCAGGCTGTGGAGTGACATTTTCCAAGCTCTCTCACATGTCACACAAGCAGTTACCGGACACGCACACCATCACAGAAATGTACCCAGCACAACACTATCTGGGACACGGGTTCCAAAACAGAGCAAGATCTGAGGCTCCGGATCTCATGAAGCTTCCTAGCCACTCTGGAGCAACCTCGGAGCGCCTCTCCACCTGCCTGACGCAGACACAGAGGCAACTGCGGTTATGTTCAGGTGGGAACTGTGTGACCGACCTGCCCACTGCCACCTCCACCCCCAGGATTTGCCTCCCGCCGCCCGGGCTTCAGTTCACCACAGGGCTGAACCACAACCCCTGGGTAGGGGCCGCGCTGCAGGACAGGCGAATCTTCTAAATCACTGTGATGGAGGGGTGAGCTCTGTCTCCAGGCCTTCCCCTGCCTCCCAGAGCTACCTGCTCACTAAGCACATTGCCCACCCTCACCTCTTCTTCCTTTTCGGGTGAACTGAGAGGGCGGTGGGTCAACTGGCTATGCGCCACAGTTGGCCAGAAACCACCCTCACTTAAGAACCGATCTCCAGTCCCCAGGCTTGGCGCGCTCCAGGGGCAAGCGATTACAGCTCCTCCACCTCATATTATTAATTTCATTTATAGCAGAACCAATAACTCATACATTCAAGGCAGTTTGTCATGCATACCTGTAAATAGATTGAAAGTTTACTGAAGCATGCTGGGTAAACACGACTCCGGTGTCTGTGCATCTCCTGGAATCCTGCCAAGTTCTTTAGATTCAGGAGATATTTTTTTATAATGCCTATGAATTTATGCTACAAAGACAACCTCGCCACTCCAGCCCCCTCCACTGTCACCCCTGAAATTCCATTTAGTTTCAATTTTACTGCTCATGCCTGGCTCTATTTGAGCCGTACTCTGTGAAGGTGAAACGCCACCGCGCCGGCCCTGTATTGATTTAGAAGTCACCTGCAGCTTCTGGTTAGTGACCCAAGCAGAAAGTGCTGCCCTCGGACCAAGGTGAGGATGCAAGCCTGGCTGAGCGAGGAGGTGCAGGTTGGGGCCCCCCGCCCTGGCCACACCCTCAGGGAGCACCCTGAGAGAAAATCTTACATTTTCCTCTTAAGACTTCTACCGAAGGAAGGTGACGAACTCCTAGGAACACGGAAAGATCTGTCCTTTGACACCAGCTCCACTTCCGGAAGTGCGTCCCACGGGTGCACCCACGCATGCGCACCCAGGGCCATGTGTTCGTACTGCGGAGCCCTGAGCGGCGGAGGCGTGGCTCAGCGTCGTTCTCCTTTCCGGCCTGACCTCGTTCCTCTGGTACCAGACTCTCGGTTCGCGTGGGGATCCCACTCTCTCCTCCAGCAGGCTGACTACACCCCAGCTGCTGGCTGAGGTCGTGTGGCTCAGACCTGGCTGGCCAGACCAGGAACATCCTGGCGCAGCGACCAGCTCCGGGAAGGTTGCGCTCACTGCGCAGACGCAATGGGGCTTCTCCCTGGGACTTTTCCTAAAGCAAGGAAGACGCTGGGCGGAGTCTCCCGCCGCTGCAGGGTGTGTGGGAGGTAGTAGGGTTGTTGAGCTGTGGTGCAGCAACTTAGTAACCTTCTTGCTCCTGGAGAACTTCATTCAGATGAAGCTACTGTGAGCAAATAGAGAGAGACAGGACCCACGGGTCAAGAAATCTACTGAGCACCTAGGTTCAGTCCGTCCTGGAGCTAATATAGATCTCGACTTTTCCATTACTCAAGCCCATAGATATTCTTAAAAAAAAAAAAAAAAAAAAAAAAAAAAAAAGGAAAGGCTTTAATCCCCATTTGTTCTGGATCAAAAACAGAGAAGCGGAGTGTTCAATACCCTGGAAAAAAGATCAGGACAACTGAGAACTTCATTGCACTAACATTGTAAGAATGAGGAAGGAAGCTGAAAAACGTAGCGTTGGGATTCATGCTCTTCTGATTAAAAAAAAGAAATGTTGATGAGGCAACTTTGAACTCAAATTCCGAGATTTGGAGCCGAGTCCTGCCAACCTTTCTAACAATTATTGTGCTTTTCTTACAGCTGCGAGTGTCTGATTCTAAATCAGTGGGAGTTTTTGGATTCCTCCAGGTGCTGTCCTTTGTAAAACCAATCTCTCCAGTTGTCTAAGTGCAAAGAGACCTGATTGTATGAAGGAAGTGTACCATTTCAGATGAGCAGGGCGACGCATTTGCTGCTTCTCTGTGTGGTCTTTCCTCTGCACGTGTCACCTTCCACCCAGCATTTCCGGCCCCCTGCCTTCCCCACCACCCTCCTTTTCCTGCCGTGGAGACACATGGGTGCTCCTGCAGCTGTCCTCATCCCAGCTCCCCAACCCCGACCCTAGATTCAGAGAGCAGAGACACGTGGAGCCTTTTGCCGGCCGGCTGCTGGGGCTCTTCTCTCCCAGTGACCTGAATAATGTGCGTGGACACATTTGACTTGGGTTGAACTGTTCACTTTACTTTAGTTTATACACCAGGGTCGGTGGCACTTTGAACACAGCAGGAAAATCTACGTGAATGAACACACAGGTATATAAAAGGCCAAGCAAACGCATGCCTTGGACACAGCTGTGTCGTCACCAAGGGTCCTCACAGTGGCCTGCACTCTCACTACTGAACCTCAGCGAAGCAAGGAGACCCAGAAATTGCATGGGGTTCTGATCGCCGTGGAATCCAGGCAGGCTTTTCCCTCTCTCTGCAGAAGCCGGGTTCCAGTTGAAAGGTCTGCAAGCAAAGACTGGACACTAGTTTTACAAAAATTGGACAAAAGCTTTCTATCACCTTCTGCCCAATACTTTAGTGACTTCTTTCTGCTGGCTTTGCACTCGGCGTGATCTTCTCTCTCTAGTGCCTTGGAGTCTGAATTTACATAGCTGCCCTGAGGCCTTTCTAGTGTGGGCTTTACTGCTATCGGTGTCCCTCTGTGTACGGCTTTCTCTGCATTCTGCTTGCTTCAGTACATTGTGTTCTCATCTTCATTTGTCTCAAAGTATTTTCTGATCTCCTTTTTGATTTCTCCTCCAACCTTTTAGTTGTCCCAAGATGTTGTCTCTGTGCATTTTCCAGTATTCTCTCCAATATCCATTTCTAGATTCATTCCATGGTAGTCCGGAAAGGAACTTGGTACAATTCATCTCTGTGTTCTTAAGGTGCAGACGTGGCTTTGTGGCTAAAGACGGGGTCTGCCCTGGAGAACGTCCTCAATGCCCCCAAGGAGCATGGGCCTGCTCCCCCACGTCCACTGAACCACGTGACTCCCAGCCACCAGGGCGTGGAAACATCGGTGGCAAGTGTCCACTGACGGTTGAATGGACAAAGAAAACGTCACGTCGAAACACAAAGCAGTGTTGCCCAACCTTCACAAAGAAGGAAAACTCACATATGGAACAACATGAGCAAACCTGGAGAAGATCATGCTGAGTGAAAAGAGCTGGGGTCAGGAGTAGATCCCTACTCTCCAGGGTAGAGAGTGGGGAGAGCATAAGTTGACATTTGCAAAGACAAGGTCTTGGTTAAGCGAGACGAATACATTCCAGGGCTGTGCTGCCCACCATCCGGCCTGCAGGTAACAACACAGCACTGCGCACAGCAGTTTCCAAGAGGGCAGAGTTTGTGTGGAGTGTCCACATCACAAAATAAATAAACTCTCATTCACTGAAAAACTAAAGATCACTTCAAGAGCAGGACACAAGGAAGGTGGGAAAGCCAGCAAGGGATGTGTTTTGTACTAGTCAGGGGCACCTGGGGCCCCATGTTCCTGTGGACTCTGAGAACCCTGGAAACAAACACAGAGAGAGCACTCCCTGTATACTTCCTCATCCCATCTTACCCCGTTGCACTCCGACAACTTGAGAGTTCAATTTTACAAAGGACAGGAGAGGAAGGGCACATCCACCTACTTCCGGCCGCCTGTGGGCTGGTTGCAGTGGTCCCCAGGTTGTCTCCCCCACCCCTTTCGCTCTCTCTGGTGCACAGCTGTGGCATTCTGGCCAGGGCTGAGGACGACAGCTGGCAGCTTGCATGGGAACAGCCCAGTACACACACAGCTGAACCAGGTGACTCTAGATAAAGCATCGTGGGACACCGGTGTGTCTGCTCCAGTGCAGAAGGGCCCTCGGAGAACCCACCCCTGCACTGTCCCTTCCCTTTAGGCACAAGTAAGTGTGTCCCATCCAGCCAAGGCTATCCTTCTGCCCCTACCACACTCACCTGGCCTGGGGTCTGGTGGTGCCTCAGCTGTTTCAGTGGCCGGGACTGCAGTTAGCCCACTACCTGTCCCACATGTTACCCACACGGTGACCTGCAGAGCAGCACAGCTGGCCACACCTCCTCCCTGCATTTGGGGAGTTTGCCAATCCTCTGCTGTGTCTTCACACGCATTCCACTTACCGTGTGCATCCTGCTTTCTCCGTGTGCAGTGGACAAGCAGCAGCTCAGGGACCCAGCTCACTGTGTCTGGCTCCAACTGGGATCTCAGAATGACAGAGCACCTCTGTGGCTTGGATCCTGCACCTATTGTCTCAGAGCCCATGTTCACCTTTCCCCAACACCTCTTCCTCTCCAAGCCCTTGCTGTGCTGGGAGCTGTCAGCAACAACACAATCGCCCCTTTGCTCTTCACTTGAGAGGCCCCAGCTCACCCATGGCAGCTCCATCTCTGAGACAACGCCAGGGCCAGACATTAACCCATACTCCGGTCTCCTGAGACACCTTTACCCTGTACCACACACACACACACGCATCTCATTGTTCCCCAGGTCAGGTGTTCAGAGAGAGCGCAGCTGGTTGATTCTTCTGCAGAGGGCACAGGGTGGTTCCCCATCAGGGAATGACCCCAGGTCATGTTCAGAGAGAGCGCAGCTGGTTGATTCTTCTGCAGAGGGCACAGGGTGGTTCCCCATCAGGGAATGAGCTGGGCTACAGTGCCTGGGAGCACTTGGCCATCATATCTGGGACCTTTTGTGAGGGCTGCTGGCAGGTGAGCTGCACGTGGCCTGAGAGCTGGTGTCCTCAGAGTGGTTGGGCCTCTGACGTGTCCATGCAGGGACCCACACAGCATGTCGTGAATGGCCCAGTCTCAGACCTAGCAGTCAGTTGTGTCTCCAGGTCACTGAGCACGGACAGGGTTAAGCAACAGCATGCTCTTCTCTCCTCAACCAGAACAGCAAAAAATGCTGCCAGCTTCAGCCTACCACCCACAGGGAAAGCTACCCCCTCCTTCCGAGGCACTTGTCCTGCCGCAGACATGGGACCATAACAGACCGCAGAAGATGGGTGAGAATGAAAAGTGCTCAGTTTTCGGCCCTTGCACAGGATCTGAGAAGCTCAGCTCTACTTTGCTCCAGACTGGACTGGAAACTGCCTTGACCCTGAGCACCTCAGGAACCTCAGACCACAGCATGTGAGCTGTGTCTCTCCCACGCTCTCAGGGAGCTCCTCAGAGTGCGGACTTCCGAGTACACTGGGTCAGGAGGGCCCCCGCGCACAAGACTGAGGGTCATTACTGCTGAAGAGCAATGTGTGTGTGCTGAGGATGTGCCTTCCCCAGCAATAATTTATAAACGAAAGAGGGAAAAATCATAATAATCATTAAAATCCCAAGAAGGAGGCTAATTATAAATGCAGAGTGCTTTATCTTGCCAAGGCTTAAGCTTTAAGTTCCTAAGTGGGAGAAAATCGAGGGCAGTTTTGTTAATTTTATCTGAAATGCCATGTTGTGCATGGCACTCGCAGGTTCCCAGGGTCCAGCAGAGCTGCCGGCAGGCGCCATGGTGGCTGGCCTGTCCAGCCAGAGTCAGAAGTGGTTCTCACGGAAGTGGCCAGGGCAGTGACCGGAAGCAGTGGTCCACCCCACCCTGGAGTCACGGTCACAGCTTCAGGGTGGCACCCGGTCCTCCGATATGGTGGGGGGCTGCACCACAGGGGGAAAGTAAATGGCGTGGCCCATGAGCACACTGGACATCAGCTGAGGGTTTAGAGCTCTTCCTTTTGAAATGGCTGCTTTGTCCACACTGCTCAGGGTGAAAATCCTCAGCAGACTCACAGGGCTTCTAGAGCCCTCACCACCTGAGAAATGAATCATGAGCAGGTTTACGGGACACCAAAGCGAGTCTTCATGGCAACAGGGCTGGGATGCAGCACTGGGTCGGCCGGCAGGGGGCGCCCTCCTGGACTAAAGGAGCAGCTGCAGGTCTGTGTCGGTGAAGGGCAGAGCCGAAGGCTTGCTGCCAGTGCTGGGAATGTGCTGAGAGGGCCCCTTCCCTCTCTCCTGCTCTGAGTCGCCCCAGTTGGCCCCCCCTCTTCCTCTGAGAGGCGCTCGGGGAGGGCACCACACGGCCTGTCTGGCTGCACTCATGTAGGAGAATGGCAGCTTGGTAGCCAGGCAGACCCTGGAGCTAAATTTCCTAGACCGTGGGGGAGGGGGAGGCACACTGCCACTGGCCCAGCCAGGTCCCCCTCCAGCTGGCACAGGATAAATGAGTCGGTGCTTCTCATCTGTCTCACAGGAAGAAAGAGGCCAATGAATAGCCTGAAATTCACTTAAAGGGAAGGTGAGCGAAAAAATGCTCCACTCTTCACTATTTAAAAGCCCAGGAGTACTGGAAGCAAGCGAAATCCCCTTGAACTAATGGATGAGTAAACCCATGGTGGTATATGTTTATACAGTGGAATACTAGTCGGTAATGAAAAATGAGTTACCAAGCCAGGAAAAGACATGGAGGAAATTCAAATGTGTATTACTAAGACATGCATATTACTAAGTTAAAAAAAAAAAGAGCCACTCAGTGAAGGCTGTGTACTGCATGGCTCCAACCCACGACATTCTGGAAAAAGCAAAACTTTTGGTGACAGTGAAGAAGAGGCCGTCGGGGACTGGGGATGGAAGGGCGGGCCGAGCAGCAGGCAGAGGATTCCAAGGGCCACAGCCACTCTGTGTGACGGACACTGCAGTGGTGGGGCTTCTGTCGACACGCACAGGATGCTAAACATGAGAGTGCTTCCCGTGGAGTACGAGCCCTGCCGCTGACAGTGTGGAACCCCAGTGGGGAGCAGGGTGGCCCTGGAGCCCTGAGCCTGGCCCTGCTGGTCCCCTCCCCGTGGGTACAAACCCCACTCTGGGAAAGAGGCAGAGACCAGGCGAGATCTCAGGTGTGAGCGTGCCACACACACCCCCGGTCCGCCCCCAGGCTTCCTGCCAGACAGAGTGTGCCACAGGACAGCGTGTGTCCCCCCTGTCCCCAGCAGTGTGCAGCTGCGGCTCCTTTACATGGGGCTGGACTGGGCCCCGACTCACAGCTGGCATCTGCACTTGTCCAGTTCATCCGCACAGGGTCCCAAGGCTGCCGCACACAGGCGCTGCCTGCAGACCCCAGAGGCCTCCGGGTCCTTGTCCTGGGAGGGGGTTGTGGGGTCCTGGGGACACCCCTGTGGTCTCTGGGGAACTCCTGGATCTGTCCAGATTGGAGTTTTGTTCTCATTTATGCTCCTCAGTCCTGGGGATGCTCCAGAAGTAACCACTCTCTGTGTTACCTCCGCGGACCAAATCAGTTCTCTGCTGGGGCCTCTGCACCTAGCTGCTGCGGGGAGAGAAGAGCTGTGTCACACCTGCCAGTTTACCTGTGCCACCCACCCCATCCTCCGATGGCCTCCGCACCGCATGATGTGCAGTTGTGTTGGTTCTGAGCCATGCTCTACAGCAGGGCCGTGAGCCAGGGGTCAGTGGTACAGGCTGCAGGACTGGGTGCCAGCTGAGCAGCCTGATGGTCACCCCACATTGTCGCTGCGTCTAAGCAGTACACGATCACCAAGCCCCTCCCGACTGCACCCTCACCCAGGCAGGGTATCCCAGCCTCCTCTGGACCCAGCCCACGATCCCCTCACCACCTCAGGCATTCTCCTGCCCTCGAGGGGTAGCTCTGTTCCTGGGAAGACAGCTACACTTCAATCCCAGGGAGGCACTAGGAGGGAGACCTTCAGGAGCCACTGCATTCCTCAGCCAGAAGAGAAAACACTGCAGGGCACTCTGAGCCACTGGGGATGGGGGGCCGTGTGCTGCTCACACCCCAGTAGTGTCCACGGGACTGAGTCCATTGGGCCGGCGGGGTCCCTGCAGTGAGCTGACAGCTCAGCGAGGTAGCCATGCACCCAAGGCGCATGTGAGCAAGTAGCTTATCCCCTCCTGTGTGGCCTCCTCTCCCTGGGAACATCAGCAGCACACCCAGAAATCAAAGGAGCTTGGCGGCCCGCCTATACCCCTGGATGGGTCACCCAGCAGCGTGTGCTCCTGCGCAGGCCCCACTGGTGTGTTCACTGCAGTACAGGAGCCTCCCTGGGACCCAGCTCTTCTCTACAGCCTGAGGCTCGTGTTTGGAGAGTGCCCAGCCAGCAGTGCCCCCAGACTCAGTACCCCACTGGGTCAATGCACCAGAAAGGACGCAGCTGGCTGGCCCTCCAGAGCGAGAGTTGCACCCCCCAGGTCTGCCCAGGTGGCCAGCAGCGCATCAGTGCAGGCCTGGCCTCCCAACTCCAAGCAGACGCTTCCATTCATAAGGCCAATTTTCCACTTCCTTTCCATTCGCTCTGCCTCTCTCTTGTTTTATCGCCACTCTGTCTGTGCGTATCCCCAGCACCTCCCCATTGTCTTCCTCCTTTAAATTTCATATTCTCTGCTTTACTGTTTAACTTGATTTCCTGTCCTTGGACATCTGTTTTTATCATCTTATTCCTACTCGCAGCCTTGCCTTCGGAAGCCACTGCCTGGCCTTCACAGGGAGCTACCTACCCCCCTTTTTCCTGCATGCCCCCCAGGGCAGGTGCAGAGTCCAGATCAGGACTTCGTTCCAGGTTCGGTCTCAGTCACTCCACCCCTCCTCCAGCCTCTCCCATCAGTCACCCAGGTGTGTCCACCTTTCAGAGTGCAGCTAAGCGACTTCACAGCATGGGCCCATCCTAGGTCCCAGGACACCATGCCTCTCTTGGGGACACTGGGAAGCTGAAGACCAGAGCGACAGGGACAGGCTGTGTGGCCATGAGGGAGGTGGGCGGCAGACTTGCTGGGGGTCCCGAGGCCTCTCAGAAAGAGACCTGCATGTCCTGGCCAGCGAGTTAGTCGATAGATCGGGGTGCAGGACCTATCTGGAGGATCCAGAGGGTCGCTGGTGGGAACAGGGACTGTGAGGGACAGCGGGAGATGGGGTGAGGGTACAGGCAGAGGCCAGATGGCATAGGATCTTCTGGGCCATGCAGCGACCCTTGAGGGTCTACAGGGTCTACTGGAGGGCTACATGCCTGTGTCAGACTCGGGGCCTGGCTGGCAGAGCACTGTGGGAGGGGCAGCTGCGGCACACAGGCGGGATGGAGGTGACAGGCCTCAGGTCACCATCCGGACAGAAGTGACGGAATGTGGATGCTCTGGGGGAGACAACATGAAGGGAGAAAAAGGACAAATAAAATAAAAGTCAATTCTCAGCCCCACCCTGAAGGTGCTGGCGCCATGAGCTGAATTGAGGCACAGCTGCAGCCCCTGAAGCAGTCCTGGGAGTGCACGTGGCCGCTGACCCGGGAACACGGGATCCACAGCCCTTCTGAGGGCGATGACAAGCAGGCGTGAGGGTCACACTGGGTCCCCTCCGGACGGCCTCCTCTGCTGTGCTGTGCTTCCATAAACAAGCGAGAGACAAGGCAGGCACCGTCAAGGTCACAGGAGTGCTCTGTGACGGGCACCCCCATGACAAGCATCTCTCTGATCCACCCCTGGTGCACCCCGCTTCGGCAACAGCACACAGGAAATACGCAAACAAAGCCATGACACCGGACAGATAAAGACCCTCCCGCCGGCGCTCCGGTATGCGCCCGCCTGCTGCAGCAGAGCTGTAGCTTCGACAGCCGCCCCCGGGGTCAGGCTTTCCAGGTCCTCACTGTCGCCCTGCCGTTCTCCACCTGCCCACAACCTCAGACCTGGGCCCCGCAGAGCGGGGAGCACGCCGCTGTGGCCCTCACCCTGCAGAGCGGACAGGCGACAGACGCCCCAGGAGCTGCAGTGCTCTGAGAGCGAGGTGGGTGTGAAACCCTGGAAGCCAAAGAAGATTCTCTGCCCCTGGAGAATGGACAGCGCAGGGTGGAAGGGGCCTTGTCTCTGGACAGCTGGCGGTGACCGGACAGAGCAGCCTCAGCGCAGAGGCCCAGAGCCTGCACTCCTACCTGTGCAGCTGGCCAGGACTGCCTAAGAGGCTAGAAAAAAGAAAGGAAAAGCTGGGGTCAGCTGGCGGGTGCATCTCCCGGCAGCCACGCCCACAGGTGACGTCACACTGCCCAGGAGGCCACACTCGGCCTGAGACACAGAACGCGGCCACCTGCACATCCACGGCTGCTCCCGTCTCTGGAACAAGGACCGCGGCCTCCCTGTGCGAGGCTTATGTGAGGTAATGACCCACAGCCTTCAAATGAGCCTGGCTTACCATGAATTTCAGTCAGCGCTGAAGGGGAAAGATGGCGTTGGTGAAATCAGACTTTCATGGTAACAGTGCTTCTCCCGTTTATTCCCCGTGACCACCTAGCTTGCGCAGGTGAGAGTTATGGAACTGAAGGCAGAGAGCTCGGACATGTGCCCTTCTCTCTCTCTCTCTCTCTCTCGCTCTCTCTCGCTCTCTCTCTCCCTCCCTCCTGCCCTCTCAATCTCTCACTTGGTTCTTCCTTTAAGCCTGTTTTTTTTTCTTCTGTTCGTGCAGGGAAGTTTTCTTGAGCTATTTTCGTTCACTTCCACAGTGCCTCAAACATCTTCAACTTTCCCCAAAGACCTTATTTTATTCTACAAGCACACCTTTTGCTAACACTCTCCTGCTTTCTTTACAAAACAGCCTTTTGTCTAACCATGAAGTGTCTAAAAAATAAGAGGGGCTCAACAGTGGGGAGATGCAGGCTTGATGTAAGCATTTGATTTGCTTCTAAAGATGCACCCCTTCCCAGACACCTCAACAAGTGGGAGACAGAGCGGAGAAGTCTATCGAGCTTAGCAAACATCTGTAGTCCAATTACAGTCAACAGTTTACAGGTGCTGAGAGGAAACAGTCACTCACAGCCACCCTCCCAAATGCATTTTCCTAATCTCTCTCAGAAACAAAAGCACACTTCTCTCTAGGGCCCTTTATCCAGGTGCCAGGGCAGGGCTCCAGCCCCTCCTCCTGGCTGCTGTGTCCTCCCACGATGGCAGAGAGGTCACAGGCCAGAGCCTCCCTCCCCAGTGACTGTGCTTCTCCGACTCCTCCCTCAGGGCTGACTCTGCCCAGTGGAGGTCCGAGCTCACAGACCCAGGGCTGGGCCCAGAAAGCAGCATTTTTGAGGCTTCAGGCACTGCATGTGCCCTGGGAAGAAATGTGTTTGTCTCAAGTGCCACCGTGTCTGGCATCAGTGGGGAGGGTGCTGAACGTCTGGGTCCCAGGTCCCACTCCCCCAGGTTCCGAGTCCCAGAGTCTCAGTGGAGCTGTGGATCTGCATTTTTCATGAGCCGGTCTGCTCCTTCTGTGCGGATGGTCAGCAGTGGGGGTGGTGGAGGAAACTGGGGAACTTGCAGGTGCCCATACAATGGGGTGGCTTTGCATTTTTAAGTGGCTCCTGCAGCTGTGGGCTTTGCCCACCCAGGGCCCGCAGCAAGCAGACTGGCATTCCTTGGAGAATCACTGCTTTGGATCTGCAGTCGGATCGTATTTCCCCCTTCACACGTCTTCACCACTTCATGCAGACGAAGTCTGACAAACCGATGCTCTCTGCTGGATTCGCATGGGTTACTGCAACTCTTCGGACACTTCCTGAGAATGCGGCTCTGTTCTCTGTCACATGCTGCTGAGCAGGTTGCCTTGAACGGATCGTCCGGGGCTTAGGGTGCAGGCGTGCAGCTCCCCCCACGTCTGACTGTGTGATGGGTGTTGAGGAACCCACCCCGTGGAGGTAGGAGGAGTCCAAGTTAATGTACACAGAGCTCCTGCAGCCAGGCCTGGCACACAATCAGTGCCTAGTAAGGGCCAGTCGTGGCCAGGATACCCTCTCCCTGGAGTCACAGTGCATTTTAGGAGGGCAGAGACTCTCAGACACTTGGTTGTAGGCAACTAGGACATGCGCTGAGCCCCGCATCTGGAACCCAGGCCCACCTGCTTTGCAAACATACTCTTCTTCCAGAACTCACCAGCTTGTCAGTCTGGGCAACCTCAGGACTCTGGACAAGGCTCTGCATCACACTCGGCCTCCCGAGGACATGGGTGGCACTAGGGATGGACATTTCAAGGCAGTGTCCGACTGCACCAGGCAGGGACAAAGCAGCCGCAGAAGGACACAGGATAAAGAGCATCTCTCCAAGGAGCGGGCTCAGGACTGAGGCATCGAACCCGCCAGCGTGGATTTGGGCTGTGCTTGTTCCCCAAACCGCACTGGCTGCCAGGGACCTCTCAGCCAGCCTGCACGCCACGATAAGCTTGGCACACTCAGCCATGAGAACTGGCAACCTCTTCTCCCCTGCAGGCAGGGAACTGGACAAGACGGGGAGGGGAGACAAGATCTGGTTCCTGCTTATTAGTTCCGCGGTCACAGGTGGAGAAATCAAACCTAGCCTCAGGTATTGGACAAAGAGCTCTCTGCGCAACTTGGGCTGTTCCAAACTTGACCTTAAATGTAACTCCGCAGGAGCCAGCAAGCCTCTCCCCCAAGGCCAGGCCTGGAGGGCGGAAGGAAGGGGCTTTCTGCATGTGTGCTGGCCTGGAGTGGACTCTGACCTTGGCCCTGAGGGCTCCACTCACTCTTCTCCTTCCTGGCGTTTCTTAAACCAGATCTAATGTATTCTGGATACCGAGCTCCTTCAAACCAAGACAAAGAAAATCTGAAATATCTGAGCAAACAAACCACTTTTCTTTAAATCTCTGAGCTAAAGGAAACTGCAGAAACCTTTACTCACTTCCCAAGCTGTGCGTATTAGTTCCTTGAGGAAGTGTTCCACAGTTTGGAAATCATCCAAGCAGACAAATGCAGTCGCCTGGCCTGTGGGAGCCTGTGTTCCCCACAGCCCTGCTGTCCGGGAATGTCTTCTTTTCTGGGCACTCTGACTGCTTTCTTGGCTTCTGGGGCCCAACAGTGCCTTCTGCTGCACAAACAGAGATCAGTCCCATCCAGACCTTAGGGCCCAGGGCAAGCAGGCCGGGACCTGGAGCTGGAGGGTAGCAGCAGACTCATTTCCCTCTTCTCCTGTCCTCTGCTGTCGTGGTAGTGGCCATTGCTCCCGAGCTGCCTCAGTGGGCTTCGGCAGCGAGGCCTGGGCGGGGTACTCAGCAAGAGGACACCAGGGACACAGAAGGCAGAATGAAGTACCCGTCCCATTCTGGGGCCTGGGAGGGCGCTGGACTGAGGTCACCGGGTGCTCCAGCCAGAAGGGACTCCAGGCCCGGGGACAAGTACCTGGCAGTCTTCTTCGGTTTTCATACCCTCTTCTCCTTTGGCCTCTGCCCCAAAGGGATGCAGGTGTCCCGCAGGGCTGGGCTCCAAGGAAGCAGCCCGGCCAGGCGGCGGGCGTGGCGGCGGGCG
>NW_022900934.1:2413714-2419018 GCF_012274545.1 Fukomys damarensis | reverse complement strand
GGGCACCGCTGTGCTCCCTCTGCCGTGGCAGGGCTGACTCGCGCAGCTGACTCTGCCGCTCCCTGCAGGCCCCTGGAGCCCCGGAGGGTCCCGTCGCCCACCCTGTCTAACCCGGGCTGTAGTCTTCCAGAGGAGCGAGCTGCCCGGACAGGCTGGAGATGGGCTGCGAGGAACAAGTGTCTGGGCAGAGGAGCAGGGGAGGACTGCAGGGTGGAGGCCAGCCCTGCCACCTGCTTCCTTGCAGCCCAGCAGAGCTGGCTGCTTCTCCAGCTCTGAAGCAGTCCTAGAAAATCCCCTTTCTTTCTCTCTTTCCTTCTGCATCACCGTGCAGCCTGCAGCAAGGCAGGAGCAGCCCGTCTCCAACACCTCCCCTAAACCTTGAGCCCTGGCGCCCAAGAGAGACGGCTCTGAACAGAGCTGGCCTCCGCTGGGCTTGGTCTCCCTCGTGGCTTCTTGGACTGACCTGAAGTCTTCTGCTGCCGCCTTCGGGACAGCTCTCCCGCTTCCCCCTACCATGTGCCAGGGGACCCGAGAGTCCCCAGCCAGGCTGACAGGGGCCGTCACGCCCTGCAGCATGGCTGTCTGTCCAGTGCCACCAGTGTCCCCACCAGCCAGATCGTCGGGATGTCACCTCTGGGTGGAGACTGTGGTTTAATCAGCTTTTCACTCAGCCGGAGACCTGCACGCTGTGTGCACTACATTTCTGTGAATTTATTTTTGTTTTACCTCTCTCCTTTCCATTCTCAGGCCCATAATGAGGATCTTACAGCCAGGGAGACCTGCAAGGCTGGCTTCTCCGAGGAGGACTACACAGCATTAATCTCCCCCAATATTCTGCAGGGAGAGAAGCTCCTCAAAGGTAGGGTGGCATGAATAGGGAGGGGTGGCTGTGTACTGGGGGGGTGGTTTAGACAGGCAGGGCCCTTCGGGCTCCTCTCCATACGGTGATGCCCGTGAGATCAGCGGGGCACAGCGTGGTGGACCTGAGACATTCGGCATCCAGGTGTATGATTCAGAACCCCTGTCATTTTTGAGTGAGGTGAATCATTTCCTGGGCAACAAATTGGAATTCGGAAGTAACGTCACCCAAATAATGTGCAGAGAGAGACTTTCTTACCAAGTATTTTTATGTATGAAATTCTGGATTCTTAAATTATCCCTGCTTTGAAATGCATGATAAAGCAGACGATGTTGTTGGAAATGCAGTAAATAAGCCCACAGACGTTCTGTTCACAAATGTGGCATTCATTTTCATTACTGCCCCACTGACAACATGAAAACACACATGCAGGAGGGAACTACCAATTAGCTTCGCGGTGCCTGCAGGATCCTGTCCATGTTTCCGACGGTGAATCGGAGGCAGCTTGAGCTCACACAGTAGATCATCCTGCACATCGATCTGTTTCCCTTTCGAGACAAACTAATTAAACTTTATATTTGCATAGAAGAAACAAATGAGTTCTTGAATCCCCAAGGTTCCAGAGTCCCATCTTGAGCCTTCCCTCACTGCCTCAGTTTCCTAGGAGGGGCTGCCTCTGAGCTGGGAGCTCCGTAACGGGGGCCGGCTGTCCATAAAGTGTCAGAGCCAGATTCCTCTCTCAGATCACCCTCAGGCTGCTGACTTTTCCCCAGTTCTGTGTTCTAGGAAACAGAGACTTTTCGTGTGTGTGTGTGTGTGTATATGTGTATGTGAGCTCTCACACCGGTGGGTGACTTTCTAGATTCTCACCCTTCCAGATGAGACTTGTTGATTTTCTTGTTTGTTCCTTGTTATGTGAATTAGCTTTTTTATTTTGTACCGAATCCAACTTTTCTCGGTTTTGTTTTCTGATCTGTGATGCTGTCGTTCTTGCTGATTATAAAAAGGCAAAAAATTTCCAGGCAGCCTGATGCACTGACTCAGCAGGTGTGCTTGAGGAAGCTCTGCTCCTTTCCTGTGTGGTCGTTTTGGAGAGGATGAGGTGGCTTTGGTTTACTGACAGCCCTGAGGCCCCACAGAGCTGACCTGGCTGCCTTTGAACTGCTGTGGGGCTCTGGGCACTGTGATTCAGCCCTGCTCTCTGTGTCCTGCGCTGTGGCTGTGGTGCTGAAACAGCCCCCAAAGCCCCTGGGAGCCCAAGGCTGAAAGTGGGCAGACCTTGCGCCTTCATGTTACCTGGGCCTGAAGGAAGATGTCTCCAGAGAGAATGGCGGCCCCTCACGCTGTGAGATCGCAGACCAGCACATGGATCCCCCAGACCGTGTGCTTTGCTCTTGGGGGTGTGGTGGGGAGCCAGCCTGGCCTGGGCCCCATAGTGGTCACCGGGTGAGGATGGGAGCCTCATCGTCCCAGGTGAGCTCCAACCGTCTCACTGGCATTGCGGATGCTCGGATTTCCCAGGCCTGTGTCCCCTGAGACGCTGCACCCGGCCTGGGGCAGGACCTGGGAACCAGCCGGGCCTCCAGGTCACGCTGTGTCTCCCCCACCAGCCGCACCGTCCCATCCTTATTTTCTTCCCTCCCTCCTCCTAAGGTGCACACGCCCAGGAAGGAGCAGAGCAACGTTTTTCTGTCTTAGAAGTAATTTTACACATCTGGGGGCCAAGCTAAAGCTGTGATACTCTCAAGCCGGGGCTCGCCAACATTTCTGTATGTGTGGAAAACGCAGCCGCTCCCAGAACACGTCGAGGGTGGCTGTGTGGAAAACAAGTGAGAAGCTGGTGTTTCTGTTTCTCTGGTAAGAATCAAGTTAAATAGATAATGACTGCTTCTAATTGAGTTAATCCAATGGAGAGAGCTGAGCCTTAATTTGACTGGCAGAGCCTCGCGAGTGCCCGCCTCGCTGTGAGGACGCCTGAGCGATACGGCCACTCTGTGCCCCGTCTTGCCGGAGTCAGAACACACAGATTCCAGCAGGAGCGATTTGTTCTGCAGTAATTAACTTGTTTATGATAAATGGATGGAAGAAATGTCGTGGCATTTTGTTTTATGTCTAAATGAAAAGTATTTGCATTCTAAAAATTTCATGCTAATTAGGCTTAAAATAGTTTTCCCCAATGGGGTAACAAATACGATGTATTACACACCTCGGGAGGAGCGGCGGCTCGAGCGCGGACGTCCGAGCGTTGTGTTGGCTGATGGGGCTTCCGGGTCCCTCGGCCTGGCTTCCGTCTGGTCTTTGTGTGCGCGTGTGGCCGTCCTGCGGGGACCCCGAGCCTGGTGTGCTTTAGGGTGCTGCACGCGGGGCCCTGACGGCCGATGCGGAGCCCGCTGTGCAGACTGTTGGCCACTGTCCTGGGCTAAAGTGGAGCCCTGTCAGCCGCAGCTCAGTCGGGCGGGTGCGAGCTGGTGTTTCTTTCTCCGCTGTTAATAAATAACAGCCGGATGGCAGGAGGCTGCGGTGGGCGTGATGACCTGAGCTGTCCCCAGCCAGGGCGGTGACTCGGGACGCAGGGCTCAGGGTATGCCCAGGGCGTGCAGGGGTCTGGGCATCACCGGAGGGGAGCGGGCGCTGTGGCTCAGGCACCGCCCAAGGCAGAGCTCGGCTTTCATGGCCTGCGGAGATTCCCTCTGGAAAGTCCCCCCACCCCACCCGCCAGGTCCCCGCTGTGGCGCGGTCACGTCACTGTCCACTCCCCTCTCACCTAAACAGGAGAGGTCATCGGGCTGAATCCTGTCATCTCTACGCCGTTCACTGTTTCAGGGTATTCTTGGCCCACAGGATAGACCTCACTTAACAGGATCTTGAATAAATGGGGGTTTGTTTTCCTCATGTTTGAGTGAGGGCAGAGTTATTGTCAAGGGCAGAAGCATCATCACAAGCCAGTCTCGTTCTTACCATTCTGCCATGTTTGGTTTGTCAGTTTATTGCCTCATTGTTGCAAACTAGCTACTGTGGTTCCACATATTGCATCTGAGTTCAGAGCAGAAGAAGGCGGAAAGACTAGCCCTGCCTGTATTTCTTTTCTGTACCCGGAAAGTACTTTCTCAGAAAGTTTCTGCAGAAGTTCACATTGGCTAGAATTGGGTCTCATGTCCCTCCCCGCTGAATGGGGCAGGGAGGCTGAGAAAGCAGGTGCCGTGTTGTCTTTTGGCTCCGGCTGATAGTAACCCGGCGCCTCGATGCTGAACAAGTTGCTCCTCCCAGGATGGAGTCAGGCCCTGTTTCAGGAAGGAGGACGGGGTGCCTGGTGGACACCCCGAAGCCTGCTGCTGGGGTGTCCCCGGCACCCAGCGGGAGCAGGTTGGACCCGCGGTGACATGTTGGATGACTGAGTGACCCACGAAGATCAGATGGCGGAGGAGCTGGTACAACGTGGCGTCGGAAGCCAGGAGCAGCAGCAGGTGTGGGTGGAGTTGCGGGTCCTGGCCGAATCAGGACAGCGAGTCCCCCACGCACCCGTGGGGCCCTGAGCCGGTGACCCTCGCTGGCCGCTGGCCTGTGCTGAGAGCTCCAGGCCCGCAGGCTGCCCACTCTTCCTCTGCCAGCCTCTCCTTTGCTGCCACAGGCCTCAGTCTCTGATTAAGTTTGGCATTGAGTTCAGCTCAGTAGCCGGCCTGCCTTCTTCCCCTATCCTGGCTGGGACACAGACGCGATGTCCAGGGTAGCACAGCCACTTTGAGCTCTGAGGGCAGTGCACAGAACTGTACTGCACAGCCGCAGAGCCCAGACACATGTCAACTGAGGTGAGAACAAGGAGATCTGTGTGCAGGGCTGGTGCTGTCCTGAGCCCCGTGTGGGCGTGTCGCTTGGCCTCTGCCCCTCCTGTCCTGCTGGATCAGAGGCTCCACTCCACTCTGGCTGCAAGACATGCTGCAGCAGACTGCAGGGGCCGTTAGGCTTGAGGCCAGGGTCACCGGCGGCCCCAGAGCGCAACGGCAGCCAGGCGCCTGGGAGCCCTCTGGAGGCCGGTGGTCAGATGCCCACAGCAGCGCCTCTTCAGGGCTGAGTAGCGCAGCGCTGGCACCTCTGTGGCCAGTGCGGCTCTCCTGCCAGCCTCCCTGCTGTGGTTTCTATCCACGTTGCGGCCTGGACTGCAGCCGCTGTGGGGTGGAGGCTCAGAGCTCCGTGGGAAGGAGCACTGGAGCCGCACTAAGAGTGGAGCAGCCTCTGAGATGCACAGAAGCCTGCGTGGCAGCAGAGGCTGAAGCAGGAGGCCTGCAAGTCCGGGCCTCCCTGGGAGACTTAGCGAGACCCGGCCTCAGAATCAAAAGGGTTGCGCGGCCCAGCCTCCCTGGCGTTCTGCCTGCAGCCCGAGGCCGCGTGCATCCTACAGTGCCCCACAGGCGCGCGAGGCCCCGAAGCGGCTGGCACGAGTCAGCCAG
>NW_022900934.1:2377513-2413693 GCF_012274545.1 Fukomys damarensis | reverse complement strand
CAGTCCCCTGCGCCCAGGATGCCAGCACCAAGCGGGCAGTGCGGCCCCGCCCCGTGCAGGCCCAGGCTTCGGCTGCTGTGCGGGCCTCGTGTCCTCCCTGCATTTCGGTGCAGGAGTGTGGTTGTGTAACTGCGACGTCCCGACCTGAGACTCCCGGCCCGTCTTTACATGCAATACCTCACTCGTTTGTCACAGAAGCCTTCCGGGGGCGAAACTGTCCCCGCCTCCTGGAACAAAACTGACCAGCCTGGCCGGGAATTTAGCTCAGTGGTGCCTCCACCTGCCTCACAAGCACTAGGTCGTGAGTTCATTCCCTGGTACAAAAACAAAAACTGGCCAACAGCACGGCTTCCACAGCAGCCTAAATGTGCACGATTTGCTTTTCTCCAGTTGCTTCACGTCTTCCTGTGATGTCGATGTAGATGGTACACGGGGCACAGAAACCACCTGCACTCAGGAGGGTCCCCAGGGGCTGTGCATCGGTGACCACGCAGCGCTCAGACTGCTGCTGTGCCCTGGCCGAGAAACCACAGCAGAGGCCGGTGGTCAGAGCTTGGTTACCGTGGCTCCCGTCCTGACTCTGGACAGTGGCAGCAGTCTGCAGGGTGGGCCGGGTGGCAGGCAGTCCTGGGACAGGCTTTGCCAGCGCTGTGCGGCGTGATGAGAAAGGACCAGCCAGCTCCAAAACCTGGGCGCCTCTGCCTGGGCGCGCGCACACACACACACACAAGCACGCGCGCAGGGCATCCCCAGGGCATGTCCTGGCCAGCCGGGTGACCTGCGAGGCTGCAAGGCCCTGAGATGCAGGCTCCCTGCGTCTGCCTGGGGCGGGGTCTCCAGTGTGCACGGGGCCTCCTCCTCCTAGCCCAGGGAGGGCCGAGAGGCCCCACCCAGCTTGGGTGACCGCTCCACTCCAACTGAATGGGCTTGGATTTCTGTATCCGCTGCCAAGACCTACAAGTTCTTTGTTTCAGAAATAGTGATTTTCTAATTCTACCCTACAGTTTTTTTTAAATTACAATGAAATTCATACTACAGTTTAAATAAAGTGCATTTGGTGTGCGGTTAGCTCTAGTATTTGCTTCATGATATTGATTTCAAAATGTGGAAACTTGGTGAATTCTCTTAGGTGGCAAATGGGTGTAGGTTCGAATGAAGAAAAGATCTCCCTTCCTTCCTTGTATTCTTGCTTTCCTCCCTCCTTTCCTCCCTCCTCCCCTCCCTCTCTCCTTTCCATTTTTCTCCAAAAGTGTGGTTAAGTAAATGCCAGAGCTAATCATGCACTGAGAGAGAGCATGCAAGCATTCATCTTTTCAAAGAACGTGCCTATTATTTTGACTTCTTGAAAGAGCAATTTTTCTTCCGAGTGAATTCCACTGTAAAAAATACCAGAAGCGGAGTGAAGTTTCTTTCCATCAAGGAAGATAAAGTTCTCCCGAGTGTGTTCTTGTGAAACCTCATGGCAGTTGCTGCTCCTTTAAACCCCAGAGGAGCACAGTGATGTGTTGCAGACTGAACTGGTAAAATTGTTTGCTTTTTCTCAAAAGGATCATGGTTTTGGCGCTTTTTTTTTTTTTTTTTTTTGCCCGAGCTCCAGGCTGCCCTCTCCTGGCAGCCTCTGGTACTGCCTCAGGTTGGTTCCGCTCTGTCAGCTGGGCCCTTCTCTTTGGTTCTTAAGAGAACAACACACAAGCCCCACTTGGCTGCCTTTGACCTCTTTGTCCTTTCAGGGTGTATTTTCTTCCAGCTCCTCATCAGGGCCCAGGGAGATTGGAAGCAGCTGGGGTTTGGGGTCCTCACCACGTGCGACTGTCATTTCCTATGATGCTTGTGCTGTACCTGTGGGTGACAGCAGCCTGCCCAGGGCCAGGGGTCACATGCAGAGACTTAATCTGGACACCTCTGTCCCCTTGCCTTCACCAGGAAGGAGCTTGCCTAGCTCACAGATTGTATCAGTCACCACGACACAAATCTGTTATCTCACAGTCTGGACAGCAAGGGCTGGAGGTGGGCCTTGCTGGGCTGAAATTGGGATGCTGTGCGGGCAGGGCTGGCTCCCGCGGGCTCCAGGGGAGACTGCTTCCTGCCTGTTCTGGTGCCGAGGTCACCAGCAGCCCTTGGCTCAGGGCCCCTTCCTCGTTCCTCGCCCTCTCCGGAGCTCTGTCTGTTTTCTCTGCTTTCTTCCTCCATTGTTAAGGGTACTCGCGATAATGCTGCCAGGAGAGTCCAGGCCCTGCATTTGGTCTTCTCTGCAGAGTCCCTGTCGCCACGTGGAGTACCGGCTCTGGGGCTGGGTTGTGGCCCTCTGTGGCGAGCTGTTGTTTCTCTGACCCCTTGCACGTCTAACGGCATGGTGGGCCCAGGGAGCGTGCCTGTATTTCAGGAATAGTGATTTGTTTGTTCTCCTCTCCAGGGTTATCGCTGATTTGTTTTTTAATCTCAAAAGTACGATTTGTGTTGCTGGGACAAAACCTGACTTGCACAGTGGCTCCAGAGGCGTCCGTCCATGGCCTGTGGGCTGCAAGGCAGAAGCATCGTGGCAGAGGGGTGGCAGAAGGCTGCCTGCTGTGGGCGGCCAGGAGACAGAGAGGGAAGATCTGTCCTCCCGAGCGCCCTGCTCCTGGGAGCTGGGCCCTGACGGCCCAGTCAGCCGATTCCTGTGTGGACGAGGCCAGCACCTTCACGGTCATGTCAGCTCTGCAGTCCCCACTTCCGAATGTCTTGTCGGGGGCCTTTGGGGTTCACTTTGCATCTGGTTCATGGGGGCACAGTTGTTCCTCTTGGCTCCCGCTTACTGAGTATCTGTGTGTCCACTGTGTAGTGTGGTTCGTGGCTCCAGCGGGGCTTGTGGAGTCACCACTGTGGGGGCCACTGCTTAATCAGAGTCTGCGGTTAAGGCCTTGGCAGGCCGCGCCTCCTGTCCCGAGAGGGGTTGTCCCGTGAGTGACTGCAGGGTGACGGTGCTGCAGGCCCAGGGCGGCTCCCAGTCCGGCTGCTTTTAACTTTACTCTGTTCAGGCTTGCTCTGTTGTCTCGCTGGCAGCGTGAGGCTGGAGAAGGGACTAAGGGAAGCCTAGGCCTGTGCTGGCTCAGGGTGAACGTCCCCGTGGTGGGCTGGGTCCCTCCCCGCTGGGGAGCGCACTGGCCCTGCCCATGTAAAGAGTTCAGTGAAGTGGTGTGCTTTCCTTTGGGAACAGGATTTACTAAACTTCTGGTCCTAGACTGTGGGGTCTGCCCAGAGGGAGGACCGAGCTCCTTTTGTCTCTGCATTCAGAAGAGGAGGGCTTGGCCTCCAGATCATTTCCAGGGTTTGCACGGATGTCTGTGTCTGAGTTGAAAAAGTGTCCCAGATGTTGCCTAGCCATTGTTTTTGCTGCCCAGATGTAAGTGTGGGTGCCATCCATGCTGACCTGCTTGGGAGCCCAGCTGGAGCCCTGGTGTGTGAGTTTGCTGCAGTGAAGCCCTGGCCTCCGCCTCAGAAGGGCCAGGCCGAGGCCCGTCACAGGGAAGACAGGAGAGAACGCTGGCTGGGAAGAGAGGTAGCTCAGCGAGGACCTCCCTGCCTGGGGCCTTGGCCTCCTTTCTCCGAGATAGAGGGTTAGGGTCCCCTGTGCCTGCAGTGGTCCAGGAACTGCCTGTCTGAGGGGTGCTTGCTAACTTGCCAGGCTCCTGGACCCTGTCCCATGTTTACTGCAGTGAGACGGACTTGGCCCCCCAAAATATAGCCCTGCTCCAAACGTCGGGATGAGTCCTCATTTAGGGAAAGGGCCTTTGCAGATGAATTCAAGAGCTGCAGGAGGAGACATCCTTGGTTGAGGGGTGTGTCCTGAATCCAGTGACAGCTTTCCTCAGAAGTCAGCAGAGGAGGTACATGTGTTGGGGAGGCCACATGAAGGTGGACCAGAGACTGGGCTGATGTGGCACAAATGAAGCAACACTTAGAGTCGCAGGACGCTGGGAGAGGCCGGAAGGCTTCTCTTCCAGACTGTGAAGGGAGCAGAGTCTCAGGTTTCTGCCTCTAGAACTGCAGTAGAACAAATTCCTGTTACCTTACCCCACCAGGTTCCTGGTCACTTGGTGTAGCAGCCATGGAGAACTAATCCACCCATTGAATTGGAAATTTGGGGGCTGTGGCCTGGTAGTGTTCTGTTAATCCGTCTCAGGGGAATCTGGTATTCATGAGAGCCTCAGGGCTTCCGGCTTCAGGAGGTTTGCACTTCAGATCTCCAGGGCTCAGCATCCTGGGCAGCTGCCCTGGTGTCCAGCATCCTCATGCACAGCACGGGTGGGCGGTGAGACTGTGCCCTGCGCTCAGTCTTGCTGGATCATAAAGGAGGCACTTCAGGGTTGTAATACCGTATTTTACATTGTGAAGGGTGACACGGCACAGTCCCATCGGAGTTAAAATGTGTACGGAGGTTTGTTCTCCTCCCAGTAGCCCTCTCTCTCCAGTGGACCCTTAATGAGGATGATGGCTCAGTGGATGCCGTGTGGGTACATTGTAAATATCTGGTTAATCTCGGGGCTGCCTCTGGGAGTGGATTGTTCAGCGGTAGCAGAGGGACGGCACACTCCCTCTGCTGATGAGATGTGGAGCACGCGGGAGGAAGCAATTATAGAACATGCCTCTTCTCTCCCAAAACTGCTTTCCTGTGGAAATGCAAACAGGCATTATTTCTGGCTGCCAAGTCTCGTTTCTTGTGTTTCAGGCAGCCGCGCTTTTGCTGCCCTGCCGCTTCGCTCCCATGGAGGCAGAGGGTAACCCTGGACTCGGGGAGGCAGCTGCGAGCCCACGTTCTGGGGGCTTCATCTGTCCCTGTTGCCGCCTATGCTGCAGTGGGAGCGGCTCTGCCCTGGGCCTGGGCCGTGGGGGACACAGCTCTGGGTCTTACCCTGGTATGGTGGCTGAGCTCAGGCCCCCTGGCTCTCCCAGCCCTGGGTTGCAGTGAACATCCCAGCTGGCGCTGAGAGGGCTGGGCCTGGCTCATGCAGAGACTGATGGTTGAAACCGGACTCCAGGCTGTCTGAGACCCATCGCCTCTCTACCCTGGAGCCCAAGCAGGTTCTCTGAAAGTACGTCACTTAGCCACAGGTGACATTTTCCTACTAGTGGCTCAGGGCAGCTCAACCAGAACCTAGAGGCAAAGCTGGAAGCAGGGTAGAGCAGGAAGGGCCTGATGGGGGAGCCAGAGAGCTGGACAGGGCTGGCCGTTGTTTCAGGCCTGTTTTGGGGGGCCAGCACGGCACACATCAGCAAGGGCACGTAGGGGTGCCCCTGTTCTCCCTTTTCCTTTAGTGGGATATGTATGGAGGCCCTGGCCACTCATTGTCGGGGATCCCCGTTGGTGCTTGGTTACTGGACTGTGAATGTGGACACCTGTGCTGAGCCCCTGGGAGCCCCACCACAGGCGTGCACGGAGCGGTTGTCCTGTCATTCAGGCCTGTGGGCTCAGGGGTCCCTGTGCTGCACCCTGGTGCAGGTCCTGCCTGTACCATCCGGGCTCTGCACAGCCACCATGGTGGGAGGTGGCATTTGACAAGGCGTAGGATGCTGACAAGTGATGGTGTGGGCTTGATCCGCTTCCCACTGCGGCCCTGCTTGGAGCCCTCTGTGGGAGGCCGGGCCTCTGCTCCTAACCCCATGTCGCTGGAACTGGTTCTCCCTGCAGCAGGCTGTGGCCCAGTGTCTGCTCAGCTCTGGGGAGCTCGTCCTGTCATCAGGGTGCAGCCTTAGGCACCTCTCGCTCTGTGATCTGGGCTGCCTTTCGTAGGATGAGGTCCTGATCCCTGGTCCTGTTGAGGTGAGCGTCCAGTGCGATGATCCTGCACACGCATTGTGAGCTCTGCTTGCTTTCTCTGTCGCTGGGTTTATTAGTGGAAACACATCATCCCTGTGTGAGCCCGGCCAGGCCAGCTCTCTGCCCTGCCTCCTCTGAGTCCAGTAGAGCCAGCCAGCCCCTCTCCTACTGAAACTTGGGGACAGTGAAGTCCCCTACTCCAGTCTTCAGAGCTGCTGGCAGGATCAGGTTCTGGAAGCTCACTGCATTCCTGAATTCCCTAGTTACTCCCACATTCCTGAGGGATTTACCCCCTTCCCAGAGCAGGATGGGACACCAAGGGACTTGGGCACTTTCATTCCCCTGCTGCCCAGTTGTCTGTGAACGAGCCCAGACTCCCCCAGAATCCTGCTCCTGCATCTGCTCCCCGAAATGTAGATAGGATGAGCTGACCTTTGAGGCAGTAATTTTTTCCATTAGATGGTAGCTTCATTCGATGAGTTTTTATGGTTTTGTTTGGAGACTTTTCCCTTATTGCCCTTTATATTCTGATGTGTGGCCAGAGACCTTTTGGCAAAAGGCATGTTTTTAAAATTGAATAAATAAATTATGGAGTGACTTATTTAAAGCTCCACAGACTCATGGGAGGGAGGAAAGCACATGAACATAAGTTCCTCACTGTCATTATTTATTAATAGGGTATTGGTACAATTGGATTATGTCAGACCATATTTAATGCTCGAGTGCCAATGAACCAATAGGGTTGGAAGCAAGTTACTTGAAGATAGCCCAACTGCATGGGGCTGTATAGAGGTATTTTTTTCTTAAGTCATCTTATTCTTTCCCATCTTCCCTCAGATACAAAGAAGGGATTATATAACTTGTCTTATCTGGTTCTTATATTTTAAGATAAAAACAGAATTCCAGTGCAAGGCTGAAGGCTATAAAATTGTGAACAAAAGTCTGTAAAATTATAGAACTTATGTTTTCTCGATGAGAGAGAGGTGGCTTCACAATGAACTTTTTTCCTTAAAGGAGCTGGACAGCTTGAGGACTGATTCTCATAGAAGAAGAAGATATACTTTCATGTGAGGAAAAAAATAGAGTTACATGCTTGAAAGGTTAATGGCTGGTAAACGTCAATTTTCTACAATCCTGGCTAATAAAAATAGTGTATAAGACATAAAATGTCATGCTGCCAAAATTATAGGGGCCTCTGAAATCCATTTTGAAGTCTTGTGTCCTCTGAAAATGGCATGGGCTTGTGGGTGCTGAGTGCCTTTTCTGTGGTTGTGGGGTGACACGGGGTGGGGCAGAGGCTGTCCGAGGTGGTGAGGGCGACCTCCGGGGTCTTTCTTATTTAAACACTTGACGGGTTCTCTGGACTTGTGTTCCTGGGAACTGCAGGTGTACTTTATTGTGGTCACCGTGATAACCCCGGACCATCCCTGCAGATCTGTGGTATGACCGTGCAGGAAAGGAGGCATTAAATACTGTGAGCATCAAATGTCCTCAATGCGGCAGGTTTCGGAGATGACAGCAGTGATCACTTTTGTCGGAACCTGTGCAGGAGAACGGAATCTTCACGTTCTGCCCTGGAATTCCCGTGAGCAGAGCCTGAGAACTTCCTGGGATCTCAAGGGAGAACTGGCAGCTGGGAGCGTACACTCGTCCCGGCATCTCTTCCTCTGCGTCCCTCATTGTTCTCTGCTTTGCCTGGGATGCACTTGGAGCGGGACAAGCAAAGGCCTCTGTAGCTTCAGGGTGCACCGAAAGCCTGGCTTAAAGAAATAACCGCTGTCCAAGTGCTAGTTCCTTGCACTCTTTGGGTCCAGCATCTTCCATTGTATTAAACCGGGCTGTTGACAAGGAAGCTCCTTCTCCCTAAATGCTAGAGGACGGCCTTGTGCATCAGCTTGCTGAACCAGCACAGCTGAGGGCCAGTGGGCTGCTGTAATTTCTTTGTGAGTAGGGATTACATTGCCCCGCGGGCTGGCGTGGAGCCACATGCTGTGGTTCTGCCGTCTTGGTACATGAGGATCCAGCCCGGAGGTCCACACCTCCGTGTTGTCTGAACTCTGACAGTCTCCCGGGCTCACTGGATGTTGTGCCAGTGGCCCTCACCCCCATCTTCACACAGAGTGTGAGGCTGCGTGAAGGCGACAGAAGAATTTGATTTTTCAGCACTATCAACCTGGAGGTTGTACCTTCTCCCCAGAACACGAGAAAGGTGCCACTAATGAGATGATTCTGTCACAATGTGAAAGGATCTTGGTTTTGCCTTTTCACAATTGAAACATAAAACTGAAGTGTGGACAAGTTCCCCCCTTGTCACGCAAAGGTTTCTTTCTGGGCAGGATGGGGAATGGTGCTGGTTCACTGGGATTTGAATGCAGTGTGCTGTGTTCAAATAAGGCAGCTCACTTGAGCAAGTAGCCAGGAGCTGGACGGGTAGAGATGGGAAGGGGAGCTGCTGGTGGGGAATGGCCAGTGAGAACAGCCGTCTGGCAGTGTGATGCTGCTCTTGTGCTTGGTGGCTTCCTTATTTCACTTAAAATTGTGTCATTAATGGATTTTTTTCTGTGCACAAAAGAAGCCCCCAAAAGAAAGCCCTTTTTACAGTGGAACTTGGTCCTCTTGGCAGCCCCAAGGCGCCAGCCTGCTGGTGCTCAGGATTTCAGAAATGTGCCTCATTGTTCAGTTCCAAAAAGAGGTTTCTGGAAGGATATCATTTTCTGACATGCACATAAAAAGTCCCCCAGCAGCTTTCTAAGGTTGTGGCTTTAAGGAGGCACTAATTAATCACTTCCTCTAGCCCCCAGGGAGCTGAGGGGCTGCTCCAGAGATAAGGGGGCCCCAGACCATCCTCTGTCTATCTGCTTCTCCCTGCCACATTGTTTTCTCACTTTGAAAGGTGCTCATTCTATCAGAAAAGCACCCTCTTCGTGTGGTATCTAGGATCTTCTTATTGCATTTCTCCCTTATCTGGGTTTACATAATTTTATTTCCTTCTGCTTAAATGCCATGCAGGTCAAACTTTTGTTGTTAGAAAATGGCATCTTCAATGGGTGCATTGTTTATTGCAGATGTTCTCAGTCACCCTGGGAGTTGGCAAATACCATGCACAATTCAGGGCCCTTGTCTGTGCATTTCTGAAGAATGTCCTCGTTCTGAGCTCCAGTAAGATTGGAAGCAAACACTTTACCTGTTTCCTAACATAGTGCACTGTTAATCTCAACTTGCTATCTCCCAGTGGAACCGCTCTTGGTGAGACTATGGCCTCACTCTGGGAACTTATTTGATTTTCGATGTAAGAGAAAAGATTAGTGCAGTTGGATTTTGATAAGGCTGGACGTCTGGCGTGGCACAGGCGTTGTCATCCTGCCTCTATCACTGATAGTCGGTTCGTTCTGCTGGAATACTGCAGAGTGGCGATATGGGACATGTGGAGATAATTGTAGTTTCGCTATTTAAAAAATAAGTGTAGGGTTTTACAGTGTTAAAATGATAACCTGTTTAGGGAAACTCACAGTGCCCGTCTTTTGGCAAAGACAAACCTCTTCTAACAGCTTGGCTTGGATCTTATTAATCTATTTTTTCGCAGCATAAATTAAAATCTCATTTCTGTTTGAGTACTTAAACCCTAGAACCTAAAAACCATGTCTGCACTTCAGGGCTAAACACATCTGAAGAGGTTTTGTTTCTTAGCTTTCCAGCAGTCTCTGGCTTTGAACTTAGATGTAGTTGGTTTGACTTGGTATATGTAGCTTGATCTGCAGTGGGCATTTTTAAATCAAAGCATTAATCATGGGGGTCTCCTGGGGTTGGCAGAAGAGAAAATTAGAAGCTTCACTTGAGTTGTGATAAAGGCCGTCCCATGTTCCTGCTGTCCCTTACCTCCTCCAGGAAAATTATAGGGCTGTGCTCAGCAATCTGATACACTTCTGGAGCTGCTGTTCTGTGACTCTTATCCCTGTCATTGCTGTTTGCTTTGTGGCCAAGTTAGCTGTTTTGATGTGATGGACGTCAGTGGAAGCCCAGATGGTCCTGGACAGTAAACACTTAAGTCCATTGTTTGATCATAGCAGCTCTGAGACACAAGAAGGTCAAAGAGAATTGTACAGGAGGAGGTATGAAGCTAGCAAGATGCCACACTTTCATTGGGAAATCACATTGTTCATTTTGCTGTTGTCATTTATATTTGCTTTGTAGATACTGTGGATCTTGGAATTCCTAGCTATCAAAGTAGCCATAGACATCACTGACCCATTCATTAATCTGGGAATCATGGAGAGTCTTAGACTAACACCATCAAAGGTCCTTGCTTTCCACAGATTAAACTCTAAACATGCAGTTTTAGGCCTTCCACACAACAGTCCTTCCCTTTCTCCCCCTGCCATGCCCACTCTTCTAGGAACTGACACCAAACTACCTGCAGAGGCAGCTAGAACTTGCTAGCTCTGCCCTACTATTACAGTTTTAACTATAAAATTTCCCCAAAATTCTCATGTGATAAAAGGTTGGGCTTTGGAAAGTGATTGGATTATGAGAGCTCTAAGAGATGAGAGCTCATAATTTGTTGGCATTATTGGGAAATGATGGAAACAGAAAATGAGGACTAGTGAAAGGGACTCGATCATGGGTATATGATCTTGAAGTCTGTATCTTGTCCCTGACACCTTAACCTTAATCACTGGTACACTCTCTTCCTCTCTCCTTTTCTCCCTCTCTCTCCTTGCTGGCCACCACCACGTGAGTGGCTTTTTTGTACCATGTCCTTCTCTCATTTCTGCCTCACCAAAAGTCTAACGTAGTAGAAGAAGCTGACCACTGACTCAAAACGTGAGCCAAAATCAATCTTCACATCTTTGGGTTGTCAGATATTTGGTCGTAGCAGAGACACACTAACATGCCTGTTACGTTCCTTTATTTTGGTAACCCCTCTCCTTGCCGCTATTGTCCAGGGCCTTTAATTCAGTGCCATTTCTCATTGAGCACTCTCTTGCTGTCTTCTCCTTTCTGTCATGCCTGAACTAAGTCAAATTAATTTGCATCTCTGTTGTCTCCTATTATTAGAATGTGTAATATGTTTTGTATGTTCTCCTCAATGTCTTCCCAAATCACAGCTTTGCATATGTGCGTGCATGTGTATGCATGGCAAATTGCAGTGGGAGATACTGGAGAAGGTCCATGCAGTGGAGCTGAAGAGCGACTGGTGCCTGGCTGCACCCATATCGAAACCTCCTTCCCAGGAAGCGATCTTTGTGAAAGGAGATGAGCTTGTATTCCCTGCTAGGCATAGAGAGAGGCTGAATGTATGTGCAAGGAAATAGTAAGCATGATAACTGAAGAAGAATGTGTATGAATAGAAAAGCCAAATGTGTTTTGTATTTTGTGTTTGTGTTTTAGGGTTTACTCAGTTTATTTATTAAGCCATTACAAGAGTAAAATAAGACAGGTGGGTTTAGCGTGATGGAATTGCCCCTCTGTGGGTTGTGTTAGTTTCAGGTATCCAGAACATAATTGGATAACAATGACAATTACTGCACTGGGGTCTTAGTGCTGGACAGCCTCTCCCTTTGTGCTTTCTGCATAGCACAACTCATGAGAATTCTAATGAAGTGGAGAGAGGGCCAACTTTCCCGGTTTCAATCACATCTTAGAACTGCAGGTTAGGTGCTGGCCAAGCCTAATGGGGGCCCCCTATGTCTACCCCGTGTATAATATAGGTCAAAGCATGTCTGCTGCCATTTGGTAAAGTTTATCCACTCAGTGGCTGTTCAGCTCTTCCTGGCATCTGCAAGCCAGGCAGGTGCTCACTTGGGGGTCAGGGGCCAAGAGGATCCACCTCTTGACTTCTGCTTCATGTTAAAAATGTTTGACTTATTAACCTGCCTTACATTTTGCCCTTCCTCGGGTCATGCTGCCTGTGAGTTTTGTTTCACTGCTGAGAACTGGTCACCTCTATAAAATTATATTGACCTATGGGAGCTAAGGTCTACAAGTGCCTGTGTGCTTAAATGTACAGGGATCAAACTGCTAGGTTAACATTTTATTGATTCACCTGCTTGCTTTGTGTCACTGAACCAGAGACCTCCCTAGGAAAGTAGTGATATTTTGGTGTTGACCGTGGCATAGAAGTCCTCGTTCTAGATATTGAAGTGATGTATTCAAGGGCTGAGGATGTGGATTGCTGCCATACCTGGAGTGACATCAGGTGGCAGCCCACCCAAATGTGTGGCTTTGAGAATCTCTGCTTGAGAACCAGATGTTTTCCTTGACCTGGTAGCCCCCTGATAAGTAGCTCAGCTTCCCTTTGGAATCTTCTTGAAGAATCTGTAGTCATTGTTGATGAGGATATTGAAAGTGCAAGATAGAAGAGAAGAGTGCATCCAGCACCCCCACATGCATGCACGGATGGTGTTAGCTATGCCAAAGGGAATCGGTTTAGGAAACTTCATTTCTTCTTAAGTGGGGGCTGGCTTTTGAGTCCTGTAGCAAGGACTCTTTTATTTGGGTAGATTTGAGATTGATTTTTGGAGTTGTTGCCATAGCAAGTGTCAGTGTCAGCAGCTACGGGTAGCTGTGGTGCGCTGGGGTCCAGAATAGAATGAGCTTGCTAAGTAATTGCTGAGGTTTCAGCATGAGCTGGTTGTGGCTCCCACCTGTATTACTCTGAGAGCTTTTCTTGTTCTTTTTCTTACTCTTAGTTCTTTAGTTTCTAGGGATGTGAAGCCCCATGGTTCATGACTGCTATTCCTGGTAGCTGTCCCATCATGTCTGTGCTGCAGCCTCTTATTAATCTGGGCACATCGGCATGTTGGGTAGGGGCTGGGAAGAGGAGGGGTCTGGTGAGGGTGCTGTCCTCCCTGCCTGGCTGAGCAAGGGTCTCACACAGGCCACTCATCTTCCACATCTACCCATCACAGAAATGCTGGAATAAACTTTTTAAGCAAAACTCCAGCAGGTTCTAGTGCTGGCATCTGCCAGTGAGCCATGTATGTTCCTGCTTTTGCCCCTTGCAAGCTCCTGGCCTAACAGTGGACCCTGTTTTCTTCTGTTACTTGTCTTTATCCTGGGATCCTGCTAGCCATGCCCTCAGCTTGGATTTAACTAACACTGTATCTTGTATTTCTGTCACTTGTTCTTATCCTGGGATCCTGCTAGTTGGCCCTTTGCCTCTGGTCCAGGTGGTCCTGGGTGGAATGGAAGTCCTTTGCTACTGGGAATGGTACCTTGGTGAAAACCTCTGTACCTCTCGTTGTTCCTTCATGATAAGCAGTATTGAGAGCTTCTGGTCTGCAGGCTCACTTCATTTTATGCCCTTGGATCCAGGCATCCAAAAGTTTTTCAGAAACATGGAGCCAGTTTATTTCCCAGTGAGAATGTCACTGGTGTGCATGTCCCCACTGCTTGCTGGCTGGTCACTCTTAGGCATGTTTTCCCGTCAGACAGGTATGGAATGGCATCATTTCATTTGGCATTATTAGCGACAGGGTGGAACATTTTTAAAAATCTGCTTTGCACTCTCCTTTTTTTTCCTTTGAGAATTGTATGTTCTTTTTTGCCAGTTTTTCTGCTGGGGTGATTGGAATGGCCTCATACAAATGTGAGTTCATTTGGGGGAAGCCTAACATCTGTCTCCTGCCTGCATGTACCACCTTAGCATCTGTATACCCCAGTCATTCCTTAATTCCTTAGGGCTTCTTTGTGTCTCCATACATTCTGGTATCTTTTTAAGAACCTGTTGTTAAATGGTTAGCATGTGTTTACCGTGTGCTTGTCATGTACTTTGGATGGAGCTACTCCATTTTCTCCATGAATCATTCCTTTACATTTATAAATAAGCAAAAGCCGTCCAAATGGGAAGAAACCCCCAACAGAGATTTTTTTTTTTTTAAGAAATACAGTTTATGGAGCCTGGAACCAAGGATTGAAATGACTGTCAGGGTGAAGCAGCTGCCTCCTAAAGCAAGGACTGGCTAGAGTTACATAAAGGGCCAGACAGTGATTGTGTCAGCCTTGGCAGGCAAGAATGGCCAGTCAGTCAGGCCTAGTCAATTCTATGTTTAGCTCAAAAAGTACTGGAGACAATATATAAATACAATGAATGGCTGGGGCTGTGTTCTAATAAAACTTTATTTATAAAAGCGGTGGTACCATTTCTGACCCTTGGGCCATCGTTTGTGTCTTTCTGTTCTATACCAAATAGAGCTCCTAGTTTCCGCTTCTTTACTTTATTCTCCTGTTTTTGCTCCCTCTCAGTCTAGCCTTTCCTATTTTCTGTGCATTTGGAGGTAAAGGACCACAGGTGAGAACCTTGTTTGGCATTCACTATCCCTTAGTCCTCATCAGAGCCTCAAAACATACGATACATAGGACAGATCTGGAAGCTGAGGACAGGAAGCTTAGGTGATAGCCAGGATCGTGTGCATGTTAAGGGAGAGAGCTGGGTGTCGGACCCCTGGCCACCCGACATTGTGGTCGGTTGTTATGTACTATTTAGAGTGGAGTCAAGAACGGGGGCCAAAGGCCGTGGTGCATATCTGAAATCACAGGCCTTGTAGGTGCTGATAAGCCTCCAAGGGGAGGAAAGGAGCAAGGGCACAGAGAATGGCGGGAAGGGTTGACTGGGCTGCCCGTCTGAGCCCTGCCACAGGCACTTTCTGGGGCAGATAATAATGGTGACACCGTGGCGATGGCTATAATAATGAGAGATAAAGAAAATGAAACATTACTAACCATTGATGGATAGCGTCTTCAATTTTCAATTTAATGATCTGCAACTGCACATCTATAGTTACAAATGAACCAATTTCTCACTTACTTTTTTCTCTGTTCATCCCAGATAAGGAAATGAAAGGATTACTCCACAGACTCCAAATGTCAATGTTCTGCCTCATTAGAGGGGCTGGTGCAGATGCCCCTGAAAAGCCCAGTGGTTCTGGCAATATCACTGGTGACCCATTCCAGCTGGGGATGTGGTAGGAGCCAGAACGCCTTTGGGTCTAAGCAGGCAGGGAAGGCAGTTTCGGACCATTGCGAATCTCAGAGCAGGTGCTCCATGGTGAGTCCTCTCCTCCTTCCTTCCACAAGTGTGTGGTGTGTTTCCCTCAAGTGCAGATCAGGCCCTGATCACATGCACATTGCAGGCAGGTAGGGGAAGGAGATTCCAGCAAGAAATGTGGCCTTTCAAAGTGCCAGTTCATCTCAGTGAGGAGGGACAGGTCAGAGGACATTAAGTGTTCCCTGATAGCAAATTGACCAGTTAGCTGTGGGTCTCCCCCTTCCAGTCCCCTGAGGTGGTGGAAACCATCCAGATTTCCAGATCCGGCTCCTCTTTCAGCTTGATTATATTGATGAGACACATGGCATTGTGGGTGCCTTCTGTTCAGAGCTTGCCCGACTCCGGAGACACTGTGTTCAGACAGGCTGAAGGGCGACTCGCAGTGTCACTCTATGTGAGGACCAGTTGGCTCTGGGAAGCTGATGTATGCAGCCATCCACACGTGTGACTCCATGCAACCTTCCAGATCATGTGATTGCACGTTCTGCTGAGGGCAGGAAGCAGGCCTGTTATTGCCACACAGCGTGGGGTGGTTTGTGTGCTGGTGGCAGTTCAGGAGCTGAGCTTTCCAACCCAGAATGAGACCATGAGCAAACGCTGCCTGGAACTTCATGAAAACAAACACATGACAGTGTAAAAGCTTTTAACAGCCCTGCATGTTGGTCTGGTTCACAAGACACTGAAAACCGAAAATAAAACAATGAGGAAGAGTGTGTGCCAGCTTGCAGGAAGAGTCCCTGAATAGCTGATGGGTCCATTTTTGCTTGTTTATGAGCAAATTTTAGAGTTGCATCTGTTACTTTTTTGTGAGCACTCAGACATCCTCTGGGGTTGTTTGGGAGGTTTTTTTTTTGTTTTTTTTTTTTTGCTTTGTTGTTTGTTTTTTGCTTGATTTTGGACTCTGCGAGGCTGACATTCACCCAAGGTTTAATGTCAAGTGCACCAGTTGGAAGAAGGAAAATGTTAGCTCCAGAAAAACCAATGAGTGCCAGTTAGACATATCTGATGTGAGATTTCTCCGTGGTGCTTCTTGGAGCATTTGTTTTGTGGGAGAGCCATCACAGACAAGACACAGGTCCGCAGATGTGCAGAAGACTCTGTGCTCCAGGCTCTAGGGTCTCCTCTGCTGGGAGCCTCGGTCTCTCTCTGATATTGGGGGTTAGAGTCCCCATGGCTTCCAGTGCCCTCAAGGGCAAGGGGAGTGCAGGCACTGGGGTCGTGGGGTGCTCCTGGGTGGGCATCATTTGAACTGTGCTGGCTCCATGCTAGCAGTTACGGGGCTCCTGGAGTGACGTGAGTCTTCTAGCCCTGATCACTCCCCATGGTGGGACGGCTTCCCGGGGGTGTCCCTTGTGGCCCCTGCTCTTTCCCTGGGCCTCCAGGTGGGATCAAATGGAGCCTTATCTGCTCCTGTGCAGACCTGGCCCTCTCTGTGGTCCCTGGCCAGGTGCTGGGATGGGCATTCAGTGCTGGGAGTGCCAGTGGGTTCCACGGCTTGTGGCCAGCTGCTCCCCGGACAGGTGTGACTTGTCAGGTGGTTCTGTGACGGGAAGCCTCCCTCCTGGGAAGGATGCACCTGTCATGGCTGCTGGCCTCCCGAGGTCGCTGTGAAAGATGACAGGGAAGCTGGGAGGCCAGGGCAGGTGTCCAGGCAGAAACCCTGGCACCGAGCTGTATCTGTTAGGAACATTTATTTGGTCGCACCTCTGAAGACGATGAAACTCCATTTGGAGGCCGTATTTTTTTAATGAAATGTGATTTTCTTCAGAATAAAAGAAAAATGACAGCCAGTAGGACTTAGAGGGAGAAGTGTCAGCCTTTAAAAAGCATCACATTTCTCCCAATACATTTGGTGAAAGAAGGCCCCAGCATGTTTGTTTCCCATGATTTTATTTTTACCAAGTACAATGCATTCCTCTGTAGAGTTCTTTGGTCACGGAATCCTGTTACATTTTCCAAGGAAAAATCCCTTTTCATGGGGTTGGTCCTGTTTTCCGGTTCATCTGTAAAAGTAGGGATTTCTCAGTCTTCTCGTCAGTCCCTGAAGTTGAACTGTGTAACCAGCTTTAGCGGGGAAGAATCATGTCCGCTCCTGGCTGACAACCTAACACCCTTGACTGCCGGAGTCGGGCTGTGGCCACAGGCCGCAGAGGCGGGCGGATGCCTGGGTCCGGGGCCAGTGGGCAGGCGGGCAGGCAGGGGCTGGGCTGATTCATCCGTTCAGTGCTGCTGTGAGCACAGGGGCAAGGGGCGTGGACGCTGGGCGGCTCCTAACCTCCGAGGCTGCTGGTCCATCGGGCCGCTGCTGCCCATGGGGCCAGGCTGGCTGGCTACAACTGCGATTGCCGTGGGCCCAGGAGGCCAGCGTGTGTAAGGAGAGGGGACAGCACTGTGGGAAGCCCAGCTTTTCGAGGCCATGGCAGCTGCTCCAGACCACGCAACAAATGAAGGCGTTTGTGCCTCAAGCACGCCCACCCCGCGCTGACATTACAGGGCCGCTCCAAACAATAAAAATATCAGCAGTTTCTGCTTTTATCTGTGTAGGGAGGTTCAAGGGCATTCATCGTCTTCGGACAATAACAAAATCATCACGTTCTGAGGTAGAAGTCAGGTGCTCGCTCCTGGAAACTAAACGGGCCAAGGAGGAAAGTGGCTTATAGAGATCCTGTTAGAGAGACAAACATTTTTTTAAGGCCAGAATTCTTTCTCCTTCTCAGGCAGTTCTATTGGAAAGTGGTTTGTGTGCACTGCTCTTGAGAAGGTGTAGTTGCTGCAGTGAGAACAGAGGGTGCCCCACTGCTCCTGGCTGCTGTCCTGGGCCTCATCCTGGCTGAGCAGCGGGCAGTGGGTGTCCTTGCTTGGTCTCTACCCTGACAGCGCTGAGCGTGGATGCCCAGGCATGGTGAGGACCCCAGAGCTCAAGGGCAGGATGACCGGCCCAGTCTGCATTCTGGACAGAGCTGGGGTCTGGCCAGGCCTCCTCTCCCTGAGGTTCTCTCTCCTGGGGAGTCTGCTTCTGAAGTCCTCTGTCCCCTTTGGCCACCGTGGCTTCCGGCAGTAAGGACTGTGACTGTGTAGGAAAGGAGCTGTCTTGACCACTGGCTGTGTCCTTTGGGCCTAGCTGCCTTTGGGGCAGTGGGGAGCGTGTCATCAGCCAGCTGCATCACCTGCCTTTGGATTAGACAAGCATTGGAGGCTTGCATGGTGACACTTGGGAAACAGGATGTGACACAGAAATAAATATTCCCATGTCCAGCAGGACTCTCTGGGGTTAGCAACACAGAAATCCAGCTCAAGGAAATGGGGCACCTGGGGTCTGGCAGGTAGGAATGGGCTGCTTCTCCAGGCTCGCCCTCCTGAAAGATAGCAGCACCCGAAGGTAGAGGCAGCAGACTCCTCGAGTCCCTGGAGGGAGGAGACCCAGCAGTCCGTCCTTGGCTGTGGCAGGAGAGAGAGAAACTGCCACCCACTCAGCCTCTGAGATTTAGGCGTTGTCAGGGGAAGGAGCATTAGTGACCTCAGCCAGTGAAGTGGCACGCATGCCTGAAGGCTGGGGTCTGGTGTCACCCCAGGGAGGGTCGGATCCAGGTGTCTGAGTTTTGTTACCAAGAGACTGTGTCTGTCTGTCTCCTGGTATGGCTGTTCTTGGATGTGCTGCTGCTGCTGGTTTTGTTCATCTTGGCTTTGAGCTCCAGCTGCAGCTTCCCTCGGGCACCAGTGTGTCCCTGACCCTGTCACACACTGAGCTCTGGCTTTGCTCCTTCTTCCTTTCTGCCTCGAAGTCCCCAGGAATGTGAATATTTCTTTCCCGGTCACCCCACCCAAGACCGGAGTTGAGTGCCCTGAGCTGAGAGGTGGCCCCAAAAAGACATTTACCCAGACTGCCAGTGTAGCCTTATATGGAAAGAGATATTTGCAGTTGTGATTATGTGGATGCTTATGAGAAAGGGTCATCTTGGCAAGCCCCATCCCAGAGCATGCAGGAAGGCCCCGTGAGGACTGGCTGAAAGAAACTGCAGACAGCACAATGAGTCACCTGCCTCTGATGGTTTGATGCCACTTCTTACAAGGCACAGTGAACTGTGAGACCTGAACAGGTTACTCTGCCTTTCTGCCCTTCAGTCTCCTCCACAGGACAGGGGGACTGTCCTGGTACTGCCCCACAGGGCTACTGTAGGAAGAAATAGCCAACGATGCAGGGCACAGCCAGCAGCACCTGTTACCAAGCAGCCCCTGCGAGCCCATTCCCCTAAGGCAGATAGCAAGGATCCCTCAGGAGGGCTCCCACGCCAGGGCACCTGGCCGCCTGGTTCCAGAGCACCACGGACCCCTGTGCCAGTTCCTCTGCCTCTGAGCTCCGCTTCCTGCTCTGTGAATGGGGATGGTGATTGGTGCCCTCAGCTCTCCAGGATGCTGCAAGCTCTCTAGGGTAGGATTGTCACTGTCCCATGCCACCTGCTCTGCTGGACCAGAGTTCTCATGCAGGGCAGAACTGGCCCCGGGGACATGAACACCTCTGAAGACACAGTTGTTGGGTGGGGAGCCTAGCAGGCCAGGGGCAGGGAACAGGGAGGCTGCTGAATGTCCCCAGCACGCAGTACAGCCCCACAGAGGGTCCTGCTGCCCCAGCTGCCAGAAACACCCAGCCTGAGCGCCCGGACTCTGCCCATCTTTCCAGCAACCCTCGGGAGGCACCCCGTGTTCCTGTCACCTCTGCCCTGCTCCCCTGTACAGAGGGGAAAGCGCCAAGGAGCCCAGCACCTGGGGAGGGTGCTGCATGCACATACTCGGGACACTGACTTCTCCCTGGGCTGTCACAGGTGGCCCTTGTCACCTGTCCCAGTGGCCGGAGCCTGTGGGACAAGCTGGGTCTGCACTGGGGAAGTTGAGCTGCTGAGGACAGGGCAGGAGCTGGAACCTTTGTGAAGCAGAGAACAGGTGCTGGGGTTGGATAGAGGACTGGGTGGGTGCAGGATACCGGCTCTGCCAGCCTGGCCTCTATCCCGCAGACGTAGCTCTGTAGCTTTTCAGGAAAAGAGTGAGCCGGAGATTGTCCACTTGGGATGAAGAGAACAGGCCACCTGGCCATGTGCCACTGACCTTGTGGTGTGAGACAGCCTCCCAGGTAACTCCAGCGAGAGGGGTGGGGCATGTGGCACAGTCAGGGACAGATACACCTCCATGTATTGATTATTTGATGAATCGGGCTATTACAGCTTCCTGGAGAAGGTTCTGACTTGGTGCGGTGCCTACCTGGGGTGTGGAGGGCTGGAATCCCCACCCCAGAGACACACTGACTGGGCATGGGACCTCAGCTCTATTCTGCCGGGGTTTTGGCCTTCGTCCTTGTCACCTCAAGGGACCATTGGGTGAGAGGATGCTATTGGAGATGTAGCAGTGCTTTGCAAATGCCACATTCTTCTGTAAATATTACAGAGGTGCGTTAATCGTGGCCATCAGAACAGCTCTTTGGCTTTGCTGCCTGACTCTGGAGCTCTCCCGGCTCTGGAAGTGCAATGCTTCTGGAAGGTTGTGGACTTGGAGATGGCTGTGGTCCCCATCCTGCAGTTCTCCGATTTCTCAGTGAGAAAACGGGTCATAGAACATGGCCAAGTGCAGGCAGCAGCCTGGGGTACAGCCAGCAGCGTGGCACAGGAACCTGGGAACCCACTGCAGCGTGGGAGGTGGAGGAACCAGAGGAGGCGTGGTCTGGCCAGCCATGCATCCTTTCCCTGGTGCCTGCCAGCTGCCACCTGCCCAGGGTCCCTGCACCTGCACCACAGAGCCAGCGGGAGGTCTCCTGAGTGCGGGCCGCATGGTTCTGGAAACAGGTGCCCTTCTCCTCAGCCTCAGGTCACAGTCGCCTCCCCTGTGTGGAATCTCTTTGGAGGAGCTGGCAAAGCAGAGGCTGCTGCCGGAGCACGTGGGACAGGGCAGTGCTTGGGAGCACAGGCAGAGGGCAGGAGCAGGGGGTAATGGCTAAGCTGGGACGAGGCACAAGGAGCACTGGCTTGGGGGAAGGACAGGGCCTCTGAGCAGCAGGAGAGAGCCAGTGCCAGGGCTTCTCCACCTCGCTCCGCTCCGGGTTAGACAAGCTGGAACCCTTATCTGCAGTAACGTGTGTGTGTGAGTTCTGCTACTGGGGACATTGTTCTCTACACAGGTGACAAGAAGCTGACATTCCTCCTCACAGGATACCAACAATTCATACAGGGCCGGTCCTACCCAGGGCTGGTTCTCAAAACCTTTTGATCACGACTCAGAAAAGAAGCCTTTTAGTTGTAAGCTGGTAAAAACCTCTACCCACATACAAATAGAAATGAGTGTTTCCTGGGTTGTATTTCCCTTCCCAGTACATGTGACATAATTAAAGTGGATATTTCTGTCTTGCCCTATTCCTTTTCTTTTAAAACTGTTCATTACCACCCACTAAGTCAGTGCCCACGGAGTGAAAGGCATGCTCTGGAAGGCCAGGAGCTGAGCGGCCACTTGGGCAGTGGTCTGGAAAGGACGGGTGAGAAGGGGCCAGGGAAGCCCTCGGAGCTGCAGACTTCACACAAGCCGGGAGGGAGGGTGCGTGGATGGAAGGAGTGGGGAGGAGGTGGATGGACAGATGGACGGATGGACGGTGGGCAGATGGAAGGTGATTGACAAATGCAGCATGAACAGCCAGAGGTGATGGCTGGCGGATGGATGGGTCAGGGAAGAGTGGGTGGGTGGAGGGAAGGCAGGTTACTCTGAGTCTCTTCATACGTTACCAGTAGACTTTGTGGCTTTACAGGCTGTGACTAGCAGAACTTGGGGGATAAAGTAAGTGAGCAGGCCCTGGGTCCCCTGGCCTTCGTGTCGAATAGCTATCTTTTTGTCTATGGTGTATTACGACGTTCCTGATAAGAATTTTAGTTTTGGAAATGGAGTCTCTCATTGCCCAGGCTGGCCTGGGATTTCTGGGCTCAAACAATCCTGCTTCAGTCCCCCAGGTAACTGGGGGTGCCAGGTGCTGCCACCGCCTCCAGTTGGATTATTTAAAAAACAGGGGAGCTGGATGTAGAGGCACACATCTGTAATCCCAGCTGTTTTTCGGGAGGCTGAGGCAGGATCACAAGTTGGAGGCCAGCATGGGCAACTTAGTGAGACTCACAAACAAAAACAAAGGGTTTGTTTTTAAAAATAGAGTAAGGAGGGGCCCGGGATTTAGCTCAGTGGTTCGGTGGCCTGCCTTGCAAGTGCAAGGACTCCAGTTCAATCCCCGGTACCAAAAAAAAAAAAGATAGAGTAAGGCTCTGGCCTTGCAGTAGAGGAACACCCTCTGTTTGGTATGAGGAGTTAAATGTTTTGCTCACGGGAAAGCATCGTGTACAAGAGGATGAGGGCCTGTTGGGCTCCCAGGCACGGGTGTACACCCTGCTGGCAGGCTGGCTCCGTGAGGGCAGGTGTCTGTCTGCTCATCAGCTGCTCTTCCTAGTGCCAGGGGCAGCGCCTGGCACTCAGTGGGGGAAACGGACCTGCCCTCCCCCAGAGTCCAGGGTCCAGAGGCCACTCTGGTCTCCCTGCAAGTGTGTGTCACACCCTTTACGGGGCTCCTGTTGTCCCGTGCATTCCTTTAATCATAAATGTGCGCCTCTGGCTGAACTTTCCTGGAGTCCCAGGGAGCGCGGAGCACGAGCCACGGTGTGTGCTTTCGGGGGCAGTCACTGGGCACTGGCCATGGCTGCGGAGGTGTCCTGTCCTGCGCAGAGTGCTTCTCACCCCTAGTCTGGGTTTGGGGTTCCTGCTCCACCTGGGACTCACTGAGGAATGTCGCAGACCCCACACTGTCAGGGGACCGGTCAGCTGGAGCGTGTGCGCGTGTGTGTGAGAAGGTTGTGTCAGTGTGCGTGGCTTTGTGGATCGACTGTCCTGGATACTCAGCGGTCCCCTCTGAGAACGGAGGACTGAGGATGCAGAGGGTCCAGCTCTCTTCTCCCCTGAGGGCCCCACTTTCCTCTCTCCTGGATCTTGGTTCTGGAAGGTTGCCAAGGGCTCTTGCAGTTATTTCTGTGAACGTGCATGGCTGCACACTGTCTGCTGTTTCCCTCAGCCCCCGTAGGTCCTGGTGTTTACGGTGAGCACTGCCCTTCCTGTGAGAAATAGCGTGTTCCTTACAGGCACCGGAACTTCTGTATGACTTGACTGCATCCTCTGATTTTACTGTAATCATCACCCTTTTCTTCTTCCAAAAAGAAAGTTAGGAAGAAACCTTAAAGGAACACAAACGGAAGAGATTCTTTTCCGAGTCAAGCTGCAGAGCAATCTGAAATGAATAGCTCGTGAGATCCGTCTCTCTCCGTGGTGAGGAGTGAGCAGGCGTGTTGTGTGTCTGTACATGAGAAACGTGACAGTTGGCTGAAATCTGGGAACTGCAGTGCTCAGGGAGGACAGGGTTGGTTTCTGAAAGTAGCAGGCCGTGGCTCTGGTAGCAGCATTGTTGTTATAAGGGTGTCACCGCACGTCGTGGGGTGGATTGCAGCTCCCACCGCGGTGGTCAGAGAGCCCCTCCCGGCCTTCCTTGGGGAAGGAGTCTGTGAGGTGGCATCAGGCTAAGACACAGCGGCGTCCTGGATCAGGCCGGTGTCAGGGTCCTGGTAAGCAAGGAAGAACACCTTGTCCAGGGCGGACCTGAGTCCTCAGGGCGAGTGTGGTGTGACACAGAAGTTGGAGGGGCGCGAGGACAGACCAGGACCCCTCACCGGGGTGGCAAGAAGGATCCTCCCAGCATTTGCCAGACCCGGACTTGACTTGTCCCGAGAGCAGTGTGAGCATCGTGCTCTGTTGTCCTCAGCGGTATAGGCTCTGGGACTTGGTCAGGGCGGCCTGGGAGGAACTGGATGAGGCGGGCAGCTTGGCAGGTGCAGAAGAAAACTGCAGGCTCCAATGTTCTCAGTGTGAGTTCTCGGTACCTTCCCGGGTGACACTTTCAGAAGGGCTCCCTCCCACAGTGGCTGTGTGCTCTGACCGGGCCTCGCCGGGGGAGGGCTGCCTCCTTGCAACGCAGGCTTCGTGTGGAGACTTCAGGGTCACAGCAGTGTGTGCCTTGTCCCAGTGCCCGTGCCACACTTGCACCCTTGTCCCTGTCTTGCCAGAGGTCCAGAGCATCAGTCCGTGTGCAGACGAGGAGGAGGACACAGTCAGAGTGGGTGACATTGTCCCGTAGGGCAGGGGTCCGTGCCCGGAGTGTGTCCACTGTGACCACTTGAGATGAAGGTTCAGAGGCGTGACTGGCCCCGGAGCAGGTTCTCTCAACTGGATGTGATGGAAAGTGACTTTCTGGGGAGGCGTGGGTGTCTATTCACTCTGCAAATAGGGAGGCCGCTCTGGATACTGAAGATGCGCAGAGCTCCAAGTCAGAAGTGGAGGGCAGGGTGGACAGTTAAGGGTTGGGGGGCCCTGGGGCCAACGCTGGGGCTTCGAGTCCAGACAGTGGGTGCATACTCAGGACCCAGGGGTTGAGGCTGGAGCCCCATGTCTGGTGTTACAATGGAGGGGAGTGCCCAGGGAGGAAGGGCCCAGCTTGCTTCCAAGGATGGGAGGCCCCGGAGCCTGGCTGGACATGGCTGGGCCCAGTGGGTGTCTGTGCTGTGACTCATGCTGCCTGGACAGTGGGTGCCTCCTGCTCCTCCCCCAGCCCTGCCCTCGACCGCCTCCTTGCTGCTGTCTGCTCATCCACTTCCTGGCTCTGCCACCCCTTTGGGTCTGTCTCCCTTGCCATGGGCCTTGCCCCAGTCTGCCCCGCAGGACACCTGGCCCTGCCCCGTGCCTTCAGGTGCCCTCAGATGGACCTTTGCTCCCGAGGCTGGAGGGAAGCTCTTTTTAACACCAGACGCACCACTCCATTTGGGTGGAAAAGCTCAGGTTCCATCAGGGCCACCTTAGGAGGCCGGACCCAGGGAGATAAAGCCCATAGCCTGTGCCCTTACTTCTAGAACATTCCAGGCTGTGCAAAGCCAAGGAAGGCAGCAGTTGGTGACCATGCAGTGCATCTGAAGGCCAGGTCCTTCCATGACTCAGAGGAGCCACTGGGAAGCTGTAGACTCCCTAACATTTAATCCGAGTCCCCTGCATGGGTGGCCAGGGGCCGGTTGTGGGTCCACATTGTTGCCTGACAGTGGAAGGTTTTTGCGAGGCCCCAGGTGCCAAGCTTCCCTTGCTGCCTGGCAGCACGTCCCCTGAACCCCTTCCCGGGGTTGGCCAGGGCTCGGCTGAGCCAAGCCACTGTTGTGGTCAATGCAGGTGGAGGGACAGAGCTGTGTCCAGTGGTCCTCCAAATGCTTTAGGGTCCTCTGCCATGCTGGAGTCGAGGGCGTGCTAACCCTGGCCTTCACAGTCTCTTCATGGGTGCCTGCGTCAGCGTGCAGATGGGCCCCTTGGGAGCACATCCTGGGAAAACACGTCCCTTTAGTTCCCACGAGGCTGCTGGCTCTGTGAGGTGGGTGCATTTGGGGCGAACCTGTGTTCACAGTGCCCTGGGCCCTGGCGCAGACCCTCCAGAGAGTTCGCTGCTTTTCAAATTGATTCCCCAGCAATAAAACTCATCTCTAAAAATAGGTCACATAAGGGCCTCGACTTTCCTTCTAATTAGTGTGAGGATTTATTGAATATACATCATACGTATAGATCATAATATTATTAAAATTACTATTAAGATTTGACTCATCAAAATATCCCAGGCAGTGGGGAAACAAAGCCTGATGGTCCCTGGGAATCATATCTGCATTAGCAAGATAAAGGACAATTTAGGACGATTACAAAACCAATGATTTAGAGTACAACATAAAACTCTGCTGAGAACTAATTCGTAATGCCAGCTGCTGCTAAGCTTCTTAATCTTTATCTAGTTCAATTAAAATCAGAATGTTTGGGATTTCATTAACAACTGGGGGCTTGGAAATTACATGTGCTTTTACACCGTACTTCACTGCTGACTTCACGGCATCTGAATCTCCCAGAACGTCTTCAGGCAGACTTAGATATTGTTAAAACATAAGTGCTCAAGGGGTAACAAAAGGGGAAAGTTGATTATTTTAATCTTTCAGATAGATCCTATTGATAAATAAGCAGACCTCACCTAACCCAGTGGCCGTTTGCAGGGAGAGTGGCACTGAGGGGCTCGGCTTTGGGGACCTGCAGGGATGTGAGCCCCTCAGCCAGGGTCCGGGGCGGTTCCGTCTAACGGGGAGCTGCCCAGGGTCTCTCCCCGTGGGCTCCTTGCCATGACCCTGCATGTGCCCTGCTCCTTCCCAGTGTCCACTCCCATGCAGATGCATTCGCAGCCTGTCTGCATATTCCCAAGTCTTTTTAAAATTAAAACTGCCAAAGTGATGGAGAAGCTTCTTGGGTGACCAGGCTGGCAGCCAAAGCAGGAGGGACATTTCCTGTGTGCTCTCCTTGACCTGGGCATCAAGGGCCGTTTCGTCACACTTGATTCTTTACACAGAGTAGAAAAGTCCTGCGTCCTCCCCAGAGGCTCTGGTTGAGGTGAAGGCGGGACTAAGGAGCTGTGCCGGTCACCTTGAGATTGGGAGTCTCGGGGTCCATACTGACCCTGCGGCACAGCTGAGGGGTCTGGGCCTGTGCCAGGCTTCGGCCCCCTTGAGTGGCCTGAACTCTGACCCCAAAGGTGTCGTTCTGATCTGCTCACTGTGAGCGCATCACCTGCACAGAAGATGGGATAAATGTAACCACACCAAGAGCTGGTTGGCGCCATATCACCCAGGTCCCTGCCCAAAGGCAGGCGGGAGGGTCAGGGGCGTGGGTGTCACCCAAGGCACAGTGGTGGGAGCGCAGTTTGGGGTGACATGAGAGAGGCCACGGCACAGGTCCCTCCCGGGGATGCCGTGGCTCCTGGCTGCCAGGACCGCACACAGCAGGAAGTGTGTGCTCCTGAGCTTCAGGGTTCCACCGCGACAGGACAGGAGTGCACACTGTGACCGTGAAGGCAGCAGCTTGCTTTGCCGTCTGTGCAGCAGGCTGGTTGTGAATGTGTTTCGGGGGCTCCTGCAAGGACCAGAGAGATGACGAGTATGTGGCCATACCCGGCACAGAGTGGGCACAGCCCACGCGGATCCAGAGGAAGCTGGGAGCTGCCTCAGCCGCTGAGCCCTGCGCTCCTCTGCCAGCATCCTCTGCTGCTGCCTCCAGGTTCCCAGGGAGGCTGCAGCAGTTACAGACAAGTCAGCTGGGTCCCCAGCCATTGCCCGTGAATCGGGGTGCATCCCTCTCCCTGCCTCTCTGGGAAGCCGTGGGATGGCAGAGCCAGCCCTCAGAGATTCGGGCACTCTGCCCTCTTCCCTTCATCGGTCCTTCTTATCTGCGAAGTTAGCATATGTGATTTCCCTGTGGCTGTCTGCAGGGGACAGGGCAGAGGGGCTGAGCTGAGGTCCCAAGAGCACTGCTGCCACCTGGAAGGCACCAGCGTCGCCGAGGCAGCAGCAAGGACGGTACACACACATGCCACGCCACGTACATAGACATACACACTGCACAGTACACATTTGCACACGTGTCACACCCACACACCACACATATATACACTGTACCACGCACAGTTGTACGTATGTCCCCACTTGTGTCATATTTACACATAGGCACACGCGCCCTTGCACATGCCTGCATGTATGTGTGTGTGTCTACATTTGCACAGACAAACTCAAATCACAATCTGGCCTCTTTCCAGCCAAAAGTCCTGGCTCGGGGCGTGGGGGTCCAGCAAGTGGCCCCCGTTAGGGTAGAAAGGTGAGGCTCTGGGATACTGACAGCTGTCAGGCTGTGTGTCCACCTGTCCATCTGGGCTCCAGGAAGGAACAGGCTGGCCCACCTCTTGCTGCACAGTGGGACCTCATTCCTGACCCCAGGCTTAGGCACAGGGGAAGCCCCGTGCTGCCCAGGGGGAGCACATCTGTGCACCCAGTGCTCTGATTTCGCTTTTTTTTAGGATTGACTGGAATTGGGATTGCAGAGTCCAAGCACGTTACCATTTCTCAGGCTCATGACGTATTTTTTCAAGTTTTCTCTGTTTCCATTTAACATTTCTCGGTGCCGTGCATTAATGCCAACCCCACAGATCTCGGCCAGCTCTGAGTAAATCAGCTGAAAGGAATGTGCCTGTACACACACACACACACACACACACACACACACACACACACACCCCTCTACCTTATTGGTACGACCGAGAGATGGTTGTACTTCCTTGCGTTCACTTCCTTGGTGGCGAGGCTCCAGGTGTTTTCCAGTGCTCAGTCCGCATCTGCTTTTGCCGTCCTGTAACTGCTCTGCTGGCTTGGGCCACTTTGTTTCATTTGCACTGTTCTCACCTGTCTATTACTTCTTTCCATTTAATGGTGAGAACGCCTTCCTCATTCATAGCAATTATTTTTCCCAAACTGTTTGCCTCTTAACATAGAAATCGTTTGCCTTTTAGAAAATGTTTAAAGGAAAAGCTTTAGTCAGGCCCAGCCATCTTTCCTTTCCCGTCACTTCTGCCATTCTGCCCAGCAGGGTTGCCCTGCTGCCTCCCTGTTCAGGGTTCAGACCCTCACCCTGGGGCAGGGCAGCTGCCTGTGCACAAGCGTGTACAGTAGGTGCCTTTGCATATTGGACTCACTTAGAGTGCAGCTAACCAGTTGTGCAACCCCGTGGGTCATGTGGCTGCGTACATCTGGTGGGCACAAGAAGATGAACCACAGCCCCCTGTCCCACCGACGAAGTGGGCTGGGACACCTTACGAGGGAGTGTGGCTGGCCCGTGTCCCCTGGTAAATGCCGATCCACAGAACATGGCACTGCTCAGAGGGAGGGTACGGAAGGACACATAAGAAAGGTCACAGGGTGCCTTCATCTGACCTGACTGGTGCCCTCTCGAGACTCTGGGTGCAGACCTGTGCAGAGGGAAGGTGGTCCGAGGAGGACACGGGGAGAATCCAGCTGTCTACACACCAAGGAGAGAAGCCTCAGAGGGCCCGGCCCTGTAACACCTTCATCCCAAGCTTCTAGCCTCCAGACTACGGGAAAGCTGCAGCAGAAGCCACCCTAACCTGGCTCTTTGTGAAGGAGACACGAGCTGCCTGCGCAGCCTCCCTCCCTCTCTACCTCACTGCGCCAGGTGCTGTGGCTGTGTAGAAGAGCTGCGGGCCCTGTTGCCCCGGCTCCCGTAGGTTCCGGGTTGGCCTGTCCCGCAGCGTGCCGTCCCCTGGAAACAGCAACTCACTGGGGGCAGGAAGCTGGCCCAACCTCCTCCCATGACCAAGACGGAGCTGCCCTCTGGAGGGTGGGCAGACCTGAGGGAGACTGAGAGGAAATCCTGCCTGGCCAGCCCCTCGCTGAAAGGAAGCCTGCGTCGATCCCGCCTTCTTCTGTCCCGCGGACTTTACAAACTGGCCTGGAGTCAGCCAGTCTCAACCCACAGATCTCCAGGCAGAGTGCTCTGTATGACTCCGTTTCTCCAGCTGTCCTGGACTCTGCCTTGTTTGTGTTGGGATCGGTGCCTGGACCTTGGTATGCGCTCAAGAAATACTTGCTGAAGGCATCTATGCGTCAGTCCCGAAGGTGCACAAGCCCATTAGATACTGTAATTTTTACATCAGCGTTGCTCCACACAGCAGCTCGAAGGGAACTGACCACTTCCAGAAATGGTCTGGACTGACTTCTGCAGGCCATTTCTCCTCTCTCCACTCAAAGTTTGTTCCTCCCCCTTTTGCTTTGCTTCCAGGTCACTGTCCCACTTAGCACAGTCCCCTCTGAAACCCGTCAGGTGGATGTCCAGGGGTGGAGTGAGCAAGGCACCCCCAGCACAGCTGAGAAGGGAAGGAGCAGCTCCATGCCATGTGGTCCCACAGCCAGGTTTTGCAGGGTCTCCTGCCTGGTCCACATGTAGGCTGGCCCCATCCACAGCCCCAGTGCTCAGCCAGTGACCTCAGGACACAGCTCCAAAGAGAGGACAGGATCTTCAGGACACCAGCTGACTCCCGGGCAGGGCTGTTCTCAGGGTGTGATCCCCACAGTCAGCTGGGCCCTGTGTTCAGAAGGACCCGGCATGTGGCTCCATGACATGATGCTATCGCCACCTTGAAACTCACTGGCATTTTAGTAAGGAGTTCTGTGTGCTTGCTGTGCTCTGAACCTGCAGATTGGCAGCTGGTCCTGTTCTGATCGAGGCCTGCCAAGAAGGTCCTGTTCTGATCAAGCCCGCCTCCTGCACGGTCTCCCTCCCACCCAGGCAGGAATCAATTCTCCTGCTAACTACAGGCTACCAGCCCTTTTTCCCAGGGTCCCGCCCTTTGCTGAGGTCCTGGGTAACTTCCGATGCGCAGGAAGGGGGATATTTAAGGAACAAACAGCTGCTAGAAGCAAAGCCCCAACTCTGCCCAGCCTTACCTGCATTCATAGTCTTTAAACTCATGTTTCATGTGCTGCCTGGGGCAGGTGCCTGGGCAGCTTCAGTTCCACCCAAAGCCACACGCTGGCTGATGGGGTATGCTAGATGTCTTATCAGGGTCTCGCTAAATGGGAAGCCCCAGCTCTTAACATTGCCTGCCTCGGTGGGCCCAGGAAATTATACCAGTAAACAAAAACAGCAGCCACTTCTGCAGAAAAATCTTAGACACTGCTAGCCGATCTGACCTTTGCCAGAGTTTGCAGGACGACAGAGATCAAGCTTTCCTGCTCAGTGCCATGAGAAAGGGGTGTCTGTGACCTCACGGTTCCTTGCCTTTCTGCTGTACAAAGAACGTTGGATCCCACAAATTTGTTAGCATGAAACCAAGTCTACCCACCCAGTGCTGAAGCTCACGGCAGTTATGGCACAGATTGGGTTAAGTGTGTGCACTCACACAATATTTAATATTAAGGACCTCATCTGCAGAACCCTTGAAGATTCACCACTGTGGCACAGTATGAATGGTGGGAATGTGCTGTGTATCCTCAAGACCAAGAGGCTCACAGGAGCCCTGTAAGAGGCAACGTGTGTTTGCATCTTCCCGTGTTTGCATCTGCTCGGTGCATTTCCACAAAGAGAGCTGTACTTCCAAAGACCACTACCAAAGCTGGGCAGATGGCCATTGAGTGGGCGGTCCCCACATCTGATGGCGTCCAGGGTGACATCGTATGTAACGCCTGAGTGTCAGTGGACAGCAGAGTGGGTAGAGAGCATAGCGTATTCCCAGCGAGGAATTCTCTGCAGCAGTGAGACCACAGCAGTGCCAGGCAAGGGACACCAGACGCGTGAAGTTTGAAAATAGGCAAAACTGATCTGCAGCAGATGCCATGGGGAGGGAGAAAGATGGACAGGCCGTGAAGAATGGCCCTCTGCTTCTTCATCTTCTTTAGCACTGGTGAGGGCCAAACCTGGGGCCTCGTGCCTGCAAGGCAGGTGTTCTACTGCTGAGCTTCCCTCCCGGCCCTAAGTTGTTTTGTGGCTTTTGTTTTTTGATGCTAGGAATCCCCGTGCCTGCTAAGCACATGCTCACCCACCCACCTCCTATGCCAGCAGTGGGTTTGGTTCAAGACAGCTCACCACTTGGACGCTCACAGCACGTTGCTGCGCTCCCTTGTAGTTAAGTACCAGTGGGGTGCTCTTAAGTTTTAATGGCATTATCATTAAGGTGGCCAATCAGCTACTTCTTGCAAACTATATTTTTATATATGCCAGTAATATTCTAAGACAATCTTTTAAGTAAAGATTCACAACTATCTCTGAAGGACTCCTAAAGTCTACAGATGAAAGTCGAAGCCTACACCAGTGGTGTCACACCTGTGGCACACGTACCATTGGGAGCTCTGGAAGGTTCGCTCTAAGTGGCCTACGCAGCGAAGACGAGAAGGCAGGAAACATTCAGGAGCGTGGCAGCCAGGAGCTGCAGCACACAGCCTCTCCTATCTTGGATGCTGAATTGGATCAGAGTGCCTAGCCTTGTCATAAAATATTCCAAGGACTAAAGCAAGAGCAGGAAGGGTGCCATTAGAAGTAGGCTTACGAAGTTCAACGGTAATTACAGACCACAGGCATTTATCACTCCTGTTGGATTAGTCCGTGGCCCAGGTTTCCATCGGAGGCCAAGTGTGCAGACACGTGTGTCTTCAGTTTTCATCAGCTCTGGACTCCCACTCCTCCCCCTGCCAGACATTAGCTCCCGGCATCCATTTGTGATGTGGAAGCATCCTTCCTTTATTTGTTTCCTTCTGTCTTCTTTTCAAATGCAAATGACAAGCACCAAATCGTGGTAGCTGTCGCAACCTTGAGGTTAACCTGCCCTCTTAGGGGCATGCGAGCCATGAGTGTGGTGTCGCTCCCAGCACGGGTGAAGCCATGTCCATGGAAGCTCTGGGGAGTTCACTGAGGCAGGAGAAAGACCAAGAGTGGGCCGGAGAGTTGAAAGGAGATGAGAGCTTTTGCTTATAATATCCCCAGAGCTGGCGCAGGGAGTGGGATCGCCATCAAGGCCTCAGGCCTCCGGGCCCTCACTGCTCGGGTGAGTCCTCAGTCCAGTAGCATCGCTGGGATCTTGCAGAAACTCTCCCAGGCCACACCCTGGCCCCTTTACTCCTGATCACATCAGCATTTCACAGCATTCCTTCCAATGTGACCCCTGTGCACACTGACCCTGAAAAGTCACATGAAGTCCGGCCTGGGCACACCAGGTATGATGGAGGACGAAGACACAAGTCACACGGTGGAAAGCTGAGGTCATGGACTGCAAAATCCATGCTTGCAGATTGTCAGTGTCAAAATAAGACAGTGCTGAGACACTAACTCATGCACACATAATACATAGACTACACAGGCCGGGACAGGCCTCCTACCTTCCCAGAGCTCAGTCTGGAGAGAAGAGACCCTGCAGATAGTCATGACCCAGGAAGATGCAAGTATGAAACAGTAAGTGCGCGACCCGGAAACCGTATTCAGGATGACCTGCAAGAGTGCGTTCGATACGGCGGGGTGACTACCCAGGGATCATGTTTGTCAGAGAATGCCTGGGCTGTCTGTCCACTGTTCCGTCTAGCACTGACTTCTAGGAACTGGGCTCTGAGCGTTGTGGGGAAAGAAATGAAAAATAGTAAATAGTATGGGCCTTGAGGAAACGGGCTGGGAAGACCATCACTGGATCTGTGGCTGTCCACTTTCAATGACACGGGCATGAGACGGGCTGTGTCCGGGTCAGAACCCCCTGATGCAGTCTGTGTGCTCTGTTCTCAGGGTAGACAGCCCTGCTGGGCCACCAGTGACTTCTTACAGCACACAGACCTCTGGGTAGATGTGTTTTTAGAGCCAAATGGAGAGAGCTGTTCATTTCGTCCTCAGATTAAGGCAACGTTGGCTGCAGCCTGCGTGAGGGAGCATGCGCTGTAGGCCCTGGGACCATGGCAGGAGTGGCTTCCTTTCAGGGTTCAGGGGTGCGACTTCAGTGAGGTACAAGTGACAAGTAGAATTTGGCATATTGCCAGCTTATGACCCGGTGACTCGGTGGACGAAGATGTCACGGAGCAGTGACCACAGTCAGGTGAGGCAGCACCACCTTCGTCACCGCACATGAGAGGCGAGGGTGTTTAAGCTGTTCTCTCTCTGAGCAGATTTCAAGTGTAAAACGCAGCATTGCTAGCTGTGGTTGCATGCTGGCATTAGATCACCACGGCGGCTTCTTCTCATTACTGAGCTTGGGATCCTTGACCGTCACCTCCCATTCCCCACCCAGCCCCTGGTGACCAGCATTCTCCTCTTGCCTCTATGAGACTGACTTATTTAGGGTCCATGTATGTGTGAGATCATGCAGTATTTCACTTACTACTGGTAATGTTCTCTGGTTCATTCACATCATTGCAAATGGCTGGATTTCTCTTTAAACAGCTGAATAGTATTCCATCCACATATATATATATATATACATATATATGTATACATACACACACACACATATTTTTTTTTTTACAGTTTCTTTATTCGTCTACCTTTCAGTCAATCTCTAGGTGATCCTGTCTATTGTGAATAAGTTGCATTGAACACAGGAGTGCAGATAATTTCTTTGAGACCCTGATTTAATTTCTTTGTATATACACTCGGCAGTAGGATTGCTGGCTTTCATGATAGTTTTTTAAATTTCTTTAGGAACCTCCATACTATTTGCTATTATAGCTGTACTAATTTACATTCCCACCAATGGTACACAAAGGTTCTTTTTTCTCCATATCCTTGCCCACATTTATCTCTTATCGCAGGTGTGAGATGCTGTATCATTGTGGTTTTAATTTGCATTTCCCTGTTAATTAGTGATGCTGAGCATTTTCTCATAAGCCTGTTGGGCATTTATATGTCTGCTTTGGAGAAAAGACTATGTTGATTCTTTGCCCATGTTTTAACAGGATTGCCAGTTCTCTTGCTGTCGACTTGTTTGCATTCCTTATATATTTAGGATTTTAGCTCCTTTATGTTAACCCTGACTAGGCCTCCATGAGCCAACAGGAAACATGAAAATCTGCACTCAGAGCTGAGTGTGGCACGCTGGGGCCTCCTCCAGGACCAGGGTGCACAGGACCAAGTGAAGTCCTCCTCCTCAGCCTGCACCTGTCATTCCTGGGCCTCAGCGAAAGGAGCATGGTGGTCTGGACAGAATCAGTGGGACGCTGTTTTCTGGGTTCCTGGGAAATAAAGCTTTCTTCGTCTTGCAGGAAGATGGCCGAGAAGTTTGAAAGGAGAAGCCATGGAAGTGATGTTCCTGAGGGTGTGGAGCTCAGTGGGCCCTGGTGTGGAGGTCCTGATGGGACAGGGAGGCAGCCGGCCGGGGAGTTCTAGCTGCAGAAGCCCACCAGCCCCGCCATGGCGTCAGCTCACTGGGCTCAGGGTTTCCTGTGCAGCTGCAGACAGAAGCAGCAGTACCCGGCACACGCGGCTGGCGGGGAGGAGGGAGTGCTGAGCTGGCCGTGCCTCCCGGGCTGCTCCGCCCTGGGCTGGGCAGGAAAGGCCTAGGCAAAGTCTTTCCAGAGGGACCTGGGAAGGAGATGGCTCCAGTGTGGGGCTGGGGAGACTCCGCCGCTCCCTGTGAGTGAGGGTCCATGCTGTGCGGATGTAGGACCGCGTCCCTTCCGTCCTCCTCCCCTGTGCCGGAGTGCGCGGGGCAGCAGGGACAGATTTCACGGAAGCGCTCGCCTAAAATGCCAGGGTGGTGTCAGACAGGCTTTCTGATGAATCTGTATTTTTTATTCAAACTCCATTCCATCACAAGTTCGGAAAAGGAAAATGTAATTTTCGGAAACGTCGGAGATGGCAGAGGGGTGGCTTCCCACAGATGGAGACCGCGCCTAACCAGGTTTGTAATTCGAAGGCTCTGACAAATGTCCACTCATCCTCCTAAATCAGGTTCAGCTGGTGAAACAAATGCGCTGCTCCAGTGGAGGTGGAATAAACGTTTGGTTGCGAGGAGGAATAAAGCCATCCGCTGCCTCTTAACGTGTGTCTTTCCTTCTCCTTTCCCATCCACCATCTGCCGGGTCCTCGGAGCCCAGATCTCTATGCTGGTTGAGGGGAAAGCAGTTGCTTTTCAGCACAATTAATTTAGTAGGCCACAAGTGTAGCTGACCGATGGGACCGAGGGCCGATCACGTAGGTTGGTTAATCGGCAGTGAGGAAGCGCTGGCCGTGGGGAATGGGAATGACCCTCCCTGCGACCCTCTCCGCGTCATTGCCCAGAGCAGGGTCCCCTGGGTGCACCACGTGTCTCTTAGTCTTCTGTGCAAAGTGGCAGTGCTGAGATGCCAGCCGGGTGGGAGGCCCTGGAACGGGTCCTTGGTGTCCCCTGGGCGTTGTCCCCCCCATGGCTAGAAGCCGCTGTGAGCACCCGGTGGTGGCAGGGCTGCAGCCCCACGCACTGCTCCCCACACGTCATAAAGACTCGCAGCAGCCACTCTGCAGGCACCGCGTGTTGGAATCCGTGTGGATGAGAAAGCCCAACCACGTGACCCGATCGGATGAGCCCTGCGGTGTGCTTCCCATGCCCCGGCGCACGGCTGGCCAGAGCCCCTCCCCGCCTTTGCTCTGAGCCAGGCTCCCCGCTTCAGCACGGTTGGCATGTCGGGCCTGCATGCTTCTCTGGAGGCTCGCACCCGTGGCCGCTAGACCTGGCAGCCCCGTCCCCGTCTGCCATGACCACACATGCCTCCAGGTGCAGCCTGGTGTCCCTGGGAGCAGAATCCCCCGGTTGAGACCCCTCCAAGGTTCTAGTAAAAGGCAAACCAGGGGGCTTCCTTTCTGGGGCTACATAAGTGCTCTGCCGCTGAGCTGCAGCCTTGGCTGTGAGCAGCTGCGTTACCCCCTC
>NW_022900934.1:2373873-2377093 GCF_012274545.1 Fukomys damarensis | reverse complement strand
GACCACACATGCCTCCAGGTGCAGCCTGGTGTCCCTGGGAGCAGAATCCCCCGGTTGAGACCCCTCCAAGGTTCTAGTAAAAGGCAAACCAGGGGGCTTCCTTTCTGGGGCTACATAAGGATCTTCTCACCAGACCAGGGTGAATTTGGCTGGGTCTTTGGGCAACATGTCAAAAAACGGCACAGTTTTCCAGAGGACCGCAACAGACTGTGCAAGACATGAGACCATCCAGCTGCTCCTACCAGGGCAGTGTTGGGAGCACTTCCTGGGAATGAAAATACGGGTTTAGTGTGTTACTATCCAATGTAAGGGGGATCCAGAAGGCTGGGGAGGGGTCCTACTTCTGCCCTGGCTCACAGTAGACAGGGTGGCTGCACCCTGCGTTGTTGTGATGGGAGAGCAGGAGAGGAGCTGTGCCCTGAAGCGAGTTAGAAAGCCAGTTTGCATGGCATGCAGGCAGTGCCTGCGGCAGATTTCCATGAAGACAACAGCCAAGGCGCACAGGGCATAACCAACCAGCACGAGTGCTATAGAACGCGGCCTTGTGTGTGCTGATTTTTGTCCAAGATTTACTACTTTGAATTATAAAAAGCCTAAGCATGTGAACCTGAGTTGGACCAACACCCTTTCTCCCTTTCCCCTTTTGCCTGTTGTTATCTCTTAAGATGAATTCAACTGTCTTGAAAGGAGACCGGATCCACTCTGCGCTTTTATCATGAAGTCAGGAATCAGCGAGGGGGTGCTGCGTGGCTGTGTCATGGGTGGGTGCACTCTGTGTAAAAACGGTGATGTGGAAAGCATGGTTCTTGCCCACCAGGAGTGTGGGGCTGGTTGTATTCAGTCAGGTGGCTTGTTCAGGCCTCAGCACCCACCTAGAAAATTATAAGTGCTATGAGGTCTCGAAGTGATCCCAGCTTCTTTAATTTCATTTGATCGATTACTGGCACCTACTTGGAATCTGTTGAACGAAGTAAACACATGACATGCCCCTGATTTCCTCTGTAGTGACTTTTCATTCACTCTGAGCAAACATCGCACAGAGGTGTCGTGAGCAGGGAGGAGAGGATCCACTGCAGGTCCCCAGGTCGGCGAGTTCATCTGTGCAGGATTTCCTTCCGTACTCTACCCAGAAGTAGAGCTAGATCGTGTTTCACAGAGCACATAAAAAACAAAAGTATATGAAAGGTGGTGTCTTCAGCTAGTAGAGAAATGCAAACCAAAACAACACTGAGGTTCCATCCTCCTCCTGAAAGAATGGCCGCCGTCACGAACTCAGAAACAACAAATGCTGGTGATGTTGTAGGGAGAAGGGACTAGCACAACCACTGTGGGAATCAGTAGGGAGATTCTTCAAAAAACTAAGCATAGAAGTTCCGCTTGCTGCAGCTCTACCTCTTCTGGGTATCTCCCCGAAAGAGTTACAGACAGGATATTACAGCCATACATGCACACACAGCTGTGTTTGTAGCAGCACAACTCAGAACGGTCAAATCTTGGAAGTGACCTGTGACCTGTGATGTGTCCATCAGCAGGTTAATGGATAAAGAAAATGTGGCGTTTACTTACACACAGCAGAGTACTACTTTGCCATAAAGGATAAATTTGAGCCATTTGTAGAAAAATGGGTGCATCTTGAGACCATAATACCAAGTGAAAAAACCAGACCCAGAAGGTTAAATATTACATGGATGTTCCGATATGAGAAACCAAAGTATAAATAATTTCTAGAGTAAAATAAAAGCTACATGACAGGAAACAGGGAGATAGACTCTGTTGACATGGAAAGGAATTCAAGGGATGTGGAGGCAGGAGGAATTGGGGCAGGGACGATATGTCATGTACTGATTCTCTATGATGGAAGTATTCTACATTGCAAATAGATACTCATAAACAGGGGGAATAAAGAGCACATTCTGTTGCATGTGCAGCCTTGCAGTCCCTCTTACTCTCTGACCCTGGACGGACATTTCTCTGCTTTCCACCTCTTGCTGCTGTGAAGTGGGGTGCAGATTTCTCGGGTGTCTCTTCCCGATCCTGATTGTGATTCTCCAGATAACCGCCCAGAAGTGGGATTGCTGGGTCACAGGTGCTGGCTGCCCAGGGCTGGGGCAGGGAGAGAGCTGAGCTGCCGCTCAGGAGGTCTGTGTGGACGGCCTTGCTGCCCCTACGTGGGGCCCGGGAGCCTGCTCTGCCACGAGCCCCGCAGCCTGCTGGGTGTCTCCTTCCTGTGCCTCGCTGCCTCTGTGCTTGTCGTGAGCATCCGCTGTGCGTATTCCCTTCTGCCCACACTGTGAGCACCTCCGTCTCGGAGTCTGCTGGCCTCAGGGCTGTCACAGAGGTTTGTCCTCAGGAGCTTGCAGCCCAGACAGAAGTCTCGGGCTGGATCTCACCGCAGGAGAAGCCTGGGTGTGGTTGGGGCGCACTGCTGGGAATCTGGTAGAGGTGGCGGCCCTGCACTTGGACTGAAGGTTCTTGCCAGACAACTCTGTCCCCTGGGAGCACCTAGTGGGGTGCAGAGATGTCTGTGCTTGGCCCGCCTTGAGGCAGGGCTGCTGTTCACATGCAGGGGTGCTGCGAAGGCCCTGCAGTGCCGGGAAAGCCTGCATTCAGCTAAAGCTGAATGCCAAAGAGCAGCTAACCAGGTGAGGGGAGGGAAGTGAGCCAGGAGGAGAGCAGCTTGTGCAGAGGGCCTGTGGTCTGAGGGAGCCTGGAGAAAGACAGCTGGGATGTGGCCAGCAGGTGGGGAAGCCGCCGTGTGGAACCAGTACCTGGGGACCGCGGGTTGTACCGGCCCTTGCTGGCCTCGCTGTTCCTCTTGGTGCTCAGGTCCTCTGTGGGGGAGCTGTGAGCCCCTTACTTGGTCCTCCACTGGGTAGACTCATAGAGAGAGGGAGGAGGGCCCCTCGGCCTCATTCGCAGTTGATGGAGGTCAGAGAGCCCGGTGTTTATTTAACTCTACAAATTAGGCCAGCTAATTCCCCAGGAAATGAATGCAGTCTTCTCATTGATCCGCGCACTCGGCTCGGGAGTACAGGGGCCGGGCAGCCTCTGCTGCTTCCCGGGGCCAGGTCAGCTGTCTCAACAATCACGCCTTGATTTTCTTTGCTTTTTTCAGTATGTTTGCATTATTTTTTTCATTTTGTGATATCTTCAAAAATGTGGACCTTGAGCAGGGGATTTAGTTCAGCACTTTCAGCGCGTGCTTTGCAAGTGCAGGGAC
>NW_022900934.1:2323733-2373826 GCF_012274545.1 Fukomys damarensis | reverse complement strand
GGTAGACCTTGGAATGCTATGACTGTTAGATTTCTCTTTAAAAAGAAATAAAAATTGTGTGTGTCATAGACCCACCGGCTGCTCGCCGCCCACGGGCACTGCACCTTCCCAGAGGCTCTGCAGCCAGCTGGGGACTCAGTCTGCTCCACCAGTCACCACCCCTGCTTGGGGGAGACCCCGGCCTGGGGAGCCTGGTCCCCAGGGGCCATGGCAGGTGCTATTCCACAGGTGCCCCAGGCACCGGTGCCTCCCTGGTGAAACACTCTCGTGGTCACTCGGCCATGCTGTCTGTGAGCTGAAATGCAGCGGGCACCTAGCAGGATGTGCCTTTATGTGCACTGTCTACACAGTGTGCAGCAGCCATATTGTTTTCCTGATTTTTACCGTAACTGTTGTGGTACTAGGGATGGAACCCAGGGCCTTGTGCGTGCCGGCCAAGTGCTCTGCCGCTGAGCTGCAGCCTTGGCTGTGAGCAGCTGCGTTACCCTCGTTTACCGATACTGAAACCAGGGGACAGAGGGCCTGACTCCTGCTCTCAGCCGTCTACCCCTCTGCGGGATGCTCACATAGTCCCATGGAGTTGGCACGGTCTCTGAGCTCCTGGGGCTTGGGCCTCGTATCTCCCGCTCTACACCCATGCAGCAGAGGAGGACCACGCTTCCTGCACACCTGCAGAGTGGCCGTGCGCGCTGAGCCCAGCCTTTCCCACAGGGCCCAGGGTCACTCCCTGCCTAGACTCACGTGGAGGGAGACAGGCGGGATCATCTGTCTCTTTACAGCGCAGGAGTCAGGCTGTGTGTGCGCGCATGTGCATGTCTGTGTGTGCACCAAGCCTCAATCCCTGCGCCTGAGTCCCCTCCCGTGTCCCTGTTCGCACGGAGCCTGTCACCTGCTGGCATTTGCTGAAGCAGCGAAGCCATGCAGGGAGCAGCTCTGCGCCAGAGCCCTTCCCAGGTGCAGCCGCGTGCCGGCTGCACAGCACGCTCCCTTCATCCAGCACTGAGACGCAGGTGCCCTGGGGCGGGCTCCAGGCACGTACAGTGGCGGGGAGTGGGGAGCTCCCCTCAGGACAAAGTCTAACCGTGGAGGGGGTCCCAGCCGAGCCACACTGGGCATGCACAGAGACAGGTCGGGAGACTGACAGTCACAGCAGCACACTTACCTCATTTTGGGGTCCCCGTGCCTAGTGTTGACACAAGCTCCATCCATATCATCCCATGTGGCGATCCAGCAAGGCCCCCGTCTCACAGATAGAGAAACTGAGTCTGCAGCCATCGCACAGGTGAGGGTTTAGGGTCCAGCCTGGGGTCATCTGCCCACTGCACTGAGACATAGCCGTGCAGCCTCCAGAGAGAGGGAGGTTTCCCTTGCAGCGGTGGCTCATTGGGGAATCAACTCCAGCTCCCTCGTGTCTCGTTCACTCAGAGCACTGTTGTTTGCGGTGGTCCCTTCCTGGTGACTGGCGTGATCCACATGGTCGCCCCCACCCCTGGCCTCGGCTCAGACCATCGCATCCTTGTTCTCCCATCTACTGCTGTAGGTCTGGGAGCTCTGCACAGAGCAGAAGCTTCACCTCCCAAACCTCAGTGGCTCCTGAGTGTGATCACAGAGTTCTGTCCAGTTGGTTGAGTCCACACCCCAGAGAAGATGACGCATCAGCTGTAGGATGAGCTGCAGTTCAGAGGCCACCTAAAGGGCCTCGGCCTCTGCCATCCTCTGTCACGTCACCCCAGGCCTGTGACACCCCAGCTGTGTTCCCGGATGTGACGTTTTACTGCGACAGCCATTGATAAAAATGGCTTCCTTCAGCCACCGATGGCAGCAAGGGCCCTCTGAGCTCTGCGGGGACTCTCGGGTAACCTCGGGGCACTGTGGACTTGGCTGGATGGAGTCACGTGTCTGACGGAGCTCCTGGGGACAGGGCTCTGCTCACTGTGGAGGGACCTTGAGTGCATGCAGAAGCATTTGTTGTAGGCATTTAGAACATCTCCGAGGAGCTTATTGCCATTCCTGCCTTCCTGGTGGAGAAAAGGGGACTTAAAATTCTGTGGATTGAGTGGGAGAGAGGAGTTGTGGGTCGGGCGACTCACGCAGAGATGGAGCCTCTGCCCTGAAACTGGCAGAGTTAGCTGTGGCACCATTGCCTCTGGGGTGGGCTGGTTCACAGATGGTTTCCAGCAGCCTAGAGCTTTTCCCGACACCGGCTCCACTTACTTCACGCAACAGCCCAGCTGCCTGTCCTCCCTCGCTGCCAAGGACACAGGCGTGCAGCGCAGCCTGCCATGTGAGGTGAGTACCTGGCCCTCGGGGCCTGGGTTGGAGGGGTTTCCTGTACACTGAGCACCCGGTGACACCTGGACAGGGGCCTTGAGTGCCACCGGCCTGCATGTCTCCCTGGAAGAGTCTGGATACCGAATTGAAACTGATAGTGCTAGTGTCCTGAGGCTGCCATAACCCATCCCGCCAGCATTTAGCAGCCTGAAGTAACCAGTTTTTCTCTGTCTGGAGCCCGGAAAGTGCAGCCAAGGTGCGAGCAGGGTCACACTCCCTCCCGAGTCTGGGGAGCATCCTTCCTGCTTCTTCCAGCTGCGGTGCTGCTAGCTGGCTTCGGTGTACCTCACGGGCGGGCCCATGCGTTTGGTGTCTACCGCCACCACCACGTGGCCCATCCCTGCGTGTCTAAGTCTCCTGTGTCCGAATACCCCTCTCTCATAAGGGCAGTCGTGGTTCCAGGGTCACCTCAGCTTTTGTAGGAAGTCATTCTAACTTGATTCTGGTCACAGAGACCCTCGCCCAGCACAGGGGCCCATGATGTGTTCCTAGGAGGGTGTGAATGTCCAAGGCCACTGACTGGCCCACGCCATGACCAGTGCTAAGTTTGAAGAACAGGAGTGAGGCTAAGTCACTCCCAAGGGCAGGAGCCTTGGTGCCTGTGGAGTTGCAGGGCTCCTCATGTAGAGACTTGGCAGTGGCCCATGACAAGGTCTTGCAGACACGGAACCTGCTGGGAGACAGCCTACTAGGGAAATGCAGGAAAAAACCGGGACAACAACGGCCTTGCTCCTGAACTCGAAGTGTCTGCTGCCATGCCCAGGTGACCTGTGTGCTGTGGCGTTGAGCCAGTCCATGACACTGCCAGAGTTGGGCCCAGAGCCTGGATCCTCCCTCCTCAAGCGTTCCGGGTGGTGCTCACATCATACATCAGATGCTTTGGCAGTGCCTGGCCCACCACTGGCCCCCGGGAAAGGTGGGGTTTGCACTGGTTTTGGTAGCATTTCCTGTCACAGTCTTGATGAGTCATAAATAAGTGATCACTGGGGGAAAAACAGCCCTAGTTTTAAAATTCTTTCATGTTGGAGGTTTCTTAAAGAGATTTCATGGAGCCCAACATGTCAAATTCTGTCCATGCAGCCATGGGTTGAAGGATTGAAGGATTGAAAGATTGAAGGTGTCCTTCCCTGTCTGTCTTAACTTCAGTTAATATTCCCTAACCTACACACAGCAGGACCTGTTGCTTCTTGTTCCCTGCCCTCAGATGGAAAGAGAACCAAGACTTCACCTCTTTCTTGAGAGATGCCAGAGTGGGAGATGTGTTTGGGAGCAAGAGGAAGGTTAGGCAGACAGCCCTTGACACCTTTGGGGGACCCTATAGAGCCCATGAAGGATGGATTCATTACTCCCCAAGATGCGTGCTACAGCCAGAAGTGCTGGTCAGCTTGGAGGACTGGTGGACACCCCAAAGGATCCCCAAGAGAAAGATGATAATGCTACTCTAACCTGTGGATGAGTTACAAGTATATTTAAAAAATGTGAAGAGTTCTGTGGCCATAAATTTTGGAGGGTGCCTCGAATGAAGTCAGTGGGCTTTGCTAGGAAATTATAGGGAAGCCAGGTCCTCTGTTTTGCAGCTCGCCACATGTGCTTCCCAACAGGCCTGGCCTCCCTGTCCTGTGGGGGCCGTGACGGGGGGGGCATGGTGCCCACCAGGTGAAACCCATCAACCAGAGGAAGACATGCTACTCGTCAAACTCAGCAGCATCAGCACAAGTGGTGCTGGGTACCTGTAGTTCCCAGACACTAATCTTAGGTAGCACACCCTGTAGAGGAAAGGGGCTTTTCTCTCCTGTACACTGTGCTGTCCACAGCCATCTTCTTCAGGAGTTTGTTTGAGGAGTGCTTAGCCCTGTGTTTAGCCAGTCCTTCACTCCCATGGATGTATACTGGATGTGTGAGTGAGTGAGTGATGTTTCTCAAACTCTGTTGACTCATGGATACAAAATAGTTCACAGAACAGGAGACTGGCTTAGAAAAAAAGGGTGTTACTCCTGTGAAATACATGATGGTCTCAGATACCCTGGATGGCTATAGAATCTCCCAGAAACCCACAGAGAGCAGCTGTCAGGCCAGATTGCAGGGTATGAAATTTTAGCCAGTCGGACATAGTGGCGACAGACCCTGCGTGTGTCACCAGATGGGAAGTAGATGCCCACTTTTTCAGTTGTCAGTATTAAAAATAGAATGTTCAATAAAATTGTGCCCTGTGGAATGGGATTCCTCCTGCGTGCAGAAAGCACACAGGCATTCTGGGGACGGTGCGAGGTCGCTGGAGCCCGTGGGCCACGTGTGGCTGTGCAGCTGTGGTTCCCGGGAGACTCCACGGGACGAAGTGCGTGGTCAGGCCACGTCAGTTGGCAGTGGAAGCGAGCTGTTTTCATTTCCTTCAAGAAAAATGGATTTGGGCTGGGGATTTAGCTCAGCGGTTCGGTGGCCTGCCTTGCAAGCGCAAGGACCTGAGTTCAATCCCCCGTACCAAAAAGCAAAAGAAAAAGAAAAAGGGATTTGGTTTTCAGTGGAGAGGAGGCGCGGGTGAAATGCAAGACATGTGGCTTCCCATGACTTCTCATCGTGCCGTGGTAAGCATCTAAGGGCCCAGGCAGAGCCGCTTTGAAAGGCAGTGAGAGACAGGAGAGAACCACTCACGGTAATGCTGCCATGTGTCACTTCCACATCGCCCACCTGTCGGGTACCTGGATGCTGCACCAAGTTTGAAGATTCACCTCCGCCAGGCAAGATGCAGTGTACTTCATCCCTTCTCCCTGAGCAGTTGTGCAGCTTGAGCATGCGGGGACCCGGATATTCTGTAGACATTGCCTAAACAGGGCCACTGGAAGCAGATGATCGCTTTGAAGTCTCATATTTTACCCGAAAAATTCATGTGCCCTGAAGCCATAGAGGAAGAGGCGGGTCTGTTTGACTCTATAAAAATTAAAGTCCCTGACTATCAAAAACAAGTCATTTAAATTTCACAGGAAAAACAGAAGCCTAGGGAAAATTATAAAATCTACCAGACCATTCTCCTTAATAAGTAAAGAGCTTTTTAAAATCAACGAGAACAAGACCAGCACTTCAGCTTGGTGAGGGTGGCGGGTTGAAGAGACAACAGTTAAGATATGAACCAGTCGTTAAAAAGGATTTTAGATGGCCGGGGATTTGGCTCAGTGCTTCTGCTGCCTGCCTCGCAAGCGTAGGGGCCTGAGTTCAATCCCCGGTACGCCCCCCCAAAGGGGATTTTAGATGGCTGGGAGACACAAGAAATGCTCAGATTCACTTACATGCAAAATACAACTGTGATCCACTGTCTTATTAATCAGATTGGCAAACATTAATAAGTTCGTGCTCAGAGTTTGGAGGCTGATGGGGACTGGTGCTGACACAGGGTGTGGTGGAAGGAATGAGCTAGCTGTGTGATGTTTTGTGAGGTTCTTTGGCTGCGGACAATGGACACACCCTTTGACCTCGTGATTCCAGGTGAAGGATTCATCCCATTGATCCGTGGATACCACTCAGTCAGATTTTATTGTACAGATAATACTTGTAGGTGTACAGGGATGCCACTGAGGAACTGTTTGTAGCAGGAAGCGGCGGCCATGCAGCTCTCTCTGCCCGAGAGCTATGGATCACCCACGGAATAACAGACCAGACGGCTTTTACTAAGGATGAGAAGTAATTCTATGGATAGCTGCGAAGCTTTGATCAATAGCTAGCATTATGTGGGAAGAAACAAATGCGTAAGACGATATACACTCTGGCTGCATCTGTGGGAAACAGAGGCCTCTGGTTGGAGTGTGCCCATCTGTACTTGCACAGCCCTGAAAAGGCCATGCAGCCCCTCCGGGGCTGGCCAAGAGCGGCGGGGAGGCCGCGGCTGCTCAGCTTACTGTGAATTGTGTGTGGCGGGCTTGGGTTGGCCTCTAGTACTCTCACTAATTCCAAGCAGGTTGCTCGAGGAGGGGCTTGGCTTTTTCAGAGAGAAATCCCTGTCCGTACTTTACAAGTATAAAACATTCACAGGCACTTTGATTCTCATCACACCATCCATATCTGCTACATGTGCTGTTCTCAAAGTGCCAGGCGGGAGGTTGGAGCCTGGGGACGGGCACTGAGGGAGTGCCTGGCCCCTGGCCTCTGGCACCCTGGACGTGCAGGTACCCATGTGTGGCTGGAGGGGCAGGGCCTGCCTGCTTCCCTCCCTCTCTTCTGCTTTGTACATTTGTCTTTCCATCCACTTACTTATTTTTTCAGTACTGGGGATGGAACCCCACGGGGGTCTTTAGACCGAGCAGCCCATTCTAGATGTTTCTACAGGGACTCTAAGTCATGAAGTTTCGCAGGCTGGGCTCACTCCCAGAGTGCTGGAAATTGGGCGTGTGCCGCTGTACCGGCTCCGCTCTGCGTTTTGCGGACAGTACTTGCGAAGACACTGGAAGGCTAAGAACTGCTCCTTCTGGCACTAGTTGCCGGTGTTCTGCAGACCCTGGCTTATCACTTCTGAGGCAGCCTATGCTTGGCTGAATGAGAGTTAAGTCCCAATGGGCAGTTCACTTCAGGAACACAGTACCTGTCCACCTTGGCCCCCGGCCTCCTGGGCAGCCAGTCGCTGAGGCTGCTGAGCCCACGCAGCTGCACTGGGGCGGTGTAGACCCTCAGAGTGGCTGTCACTGCCTTGACAAGTCCATGTACGTGCAGTACAAATGCACCCTGGCAAAACACTCCGCTGTTCCTGCAGTGGGTCACAACCCGTGTGTCATCCCACACGCTTGCTTTTTCCCAGGAGGTTGGTTATTGAAAGCGACTTTCACATGAGGTCATTCTCAAAGTCCCGAGCCCTCTGCCGGCTTGCTGCCCGGCAGCTGCCTGGTTTCCTGCTCTGTGGATGCCCCACACTTGGTTGACATGGTTCCCAAGGGACAGAGACCCAAGTGTTCCAGTTTCCTATAATAAACAATCCTCTCCAGAGTTCCGCATTCCAGGCGTCTCATGGCGTAGCTCCTGGGGGTGACTGTGGGTCGAAGGGTGCATCCACTTCTCATTTTGGCGGTCACTGTCCAATGACTAGCGTTGAGGGGTTTTACTCCCAGGACACCCGTGAGGCCACTGTCCAGCCTCCAGCCTTGCTATGGCAAGGCTCTGTGGTCGGTACCCACCCCACCCCGTGGCGCTCCTCCACCATTTTCATTGGCGTTCTCCTCTTCGCCGTCCCTCCCTGCTGACCCCCTCCCTCCATGCCTCCTGGCTTCTCCCCAGTGCCGTGGGCCCATTCTGTAGAACAGTCAGAGGGGACAGAAGTAGCCGAGCCACTATTGTCATGGTCTCCATGGTTACACACTCAGTGCCACCTGGGCCAGGCGGCTCCTTAGAATCCAGGAAACCTCCAGGGTGCTGGTCCAGAAGGTAGTGTCTCAGGCACAGGAAGCCGCCTCCTCTCGTGGGCACATGGAACAATTTAGTGTGACCCTGAATTGCCCACAGGAGGGTTAGACATGCCTCGGGTTCCCATCCCAGTGTCCACGGCCTCCCCTCCTTCCTGTCAGGGGCCGAGGGCATTCCCGGTGCTCTCCCCGCACCTCTGGGGGAGCAGGCCCTTGAAGCCTGCTACCGCACAAGAACAGCCTGGCTCCCTACCCTGCTGCAGGGGAAACTCATGGTTCTTTTAGCTTCCACAGGACCCAGGCCTGGGCTCATGAGGTTCCTGACTGTTACCCTCACCCTCTGCAGGGATGGGAGCTCTGTTATTCACTCTGCCCTCCACTTCTGTGCATCGTGCAGTGGGTAACCCACCTTCTTGGTGGGATGCCCCTGCCCCTGCCCCTGGTATGGCTCCAGACCTCCCCCTGCCTCCCTGGGTTTCAGAACCTCCCCAGCCGGGCAGGCAGGCCCTGGCTGTGACTGCAGAGCTGCCTTTGCCCTCTGCTCCTCCCCTTTACAGCTGGTGACTGCACACGCAGCTCCACATGCCCCAGCCCCCCGGGAGCCTGTTTTTGGCCTCGGCCAGGCTTTTCCTTGTTTGTAGGAGGCAGTGCCACTCAGCTCAGAAGAGTGGACAGTGGCAGTCGGCCTTGGTCTTTGGAAGCAGAGAATATTTTTAGAGGCATTTAGCAACTCTCAAAGGAAATAAAAGTGTGCATGCAGTGGGCGACTTGTAATCTCACACAGGCACACACGCATTCGCTCACACCTGTGCCAAGCAGAAAGCCAGGTTCTCTTTTCCTGAACATTGGCAAAAATCTGGTCACAGAACCCTCCAGTGGGTGTGACCACTGCAGGTGAGGCTGGGGGCTTGCCTGTGGGGCTCTCGCCTACTGAACTCCAGCTCTCCTGTCCCGTCTCAAAGGTCCCGGAGGACACTGACACTCAAGGGTGCTGCTGCAGCTGCTCTGGTCCAAGAGGAGCTCCGTGCACCTGGATTTTGTGCAGGGAGCTGCCCTGTGGCTGCTTTCTGTGGCCCAAGGTGACAAGAAGTGATGGTCAGCCAGAGCAGAGCAGAGGCCAGTGTGAACCCATGATCCGTGCATCTTGGGCCGCCTCAGCCCAAGGTCACCTGCAGCCTGCCAGGATTTGTTGATGGGGCCAAGTGGGAGGTGAGTGGAGGGGAGGGGACAGCCAGGGAAGAGAGGATCGGGGGGAGGGGCATTCTCTCACCCAGCCGGGCCAGGGTTGGGGGTGTCCCCGATCCTGTCCCCTTGTATAGCCAGGATCACCCCTCATCTGGCCTGCACAGAGTCCTGTCCACCTGCTCCCCCTGCAGGGCCCAGGCCTGCTGGCCTATTGGGAATAGGCCTGGCTAGCTGGTCTTACGGGCCCTGCCTGGTCGGATTCTTACTTTGGCCCCAGCCTGTGGTGTGGCTTGGGCAGAAAGAATGCAGGAGGACAGGCTGCTCTCACCTCTCTGGGCCTCTGGGACGTCAGAACCCTGCTGCCCTCCTGGATCTCCCTCTTCCCCACCCTGCTAGCTTTTCCTGACCCTGCACCTGCCCTCCCCATCACTGGCCTCCAGTGGTGACATTTGTCCTCTGAGGTCCACCGTACCTGTGGGCACACAGGGGCCTGGTGTTCCCACACCTGCCAGGCTGGAGTTCAGTGGAGACTGGGCCAGGGTGGGGTCCCCAAGGCAGGTGAGGGTCAGGGCTGTGGGGTGAGGGGTGAGGGCATCTCCACAGAGGGCACCTGGATGCCAAGCCGGTGGGACCCCGGCGGGCTGCAGGCTGCCCCTCAGGGCTCAGCACAGCCACATCGCAGCCGTCCCATCCCCTTTGCCGTCTCTTTCTGAAATGGGGCCCCTCTGAGATCGGTCTCCGGGCACTCCCATGCCGGACGCACAGGCCCCGGCTGGCCTTGGCAGCTGTGGCAAGGACAGCCCATGTTGCTCTCTCCAGGTGCGGATGAGGCACAGAGAGGTCAGCTCCCTACCCAGGGTCACCCATCATGGGATGATGAAGCGAGGCCAAGACTCTTACTCTGTGTGGCTGATGTGGTAAAAACATTAAAGCAGGAGGTATAGACCAACAGATTATTGCTCACTGTTCTGGAGGCTGGCAAGGCCCAGGGCAAGAAGCCAGGAGGCCCAGCGTCTGTGGAGGACATGGTGGCTGCGTCTTCACGTGGCAGGGGGCAGAGTGAGCAGCACCTCAGGCCCCCATCACCAGTGCCCTCATCCACTACCAAGGGCCAGCCCAGAACCTCCAGTCCCAGCTCCAGCAACAGGGCAGGGTTAGGTTGCAATGCGACTTGTCTGGCCCTTGGCCTGCGTGGCACGTAGGTCTTCTCCACACTGTCTGTGAGCAGCGACAGTCTTGGTTTTCAGAAACTCAGACTCCTTTTCCCCAAGATGGCCCTGGATTGGCAGCTCTGCTTTCCCTCCCCACTGGCTGTGTGAGTGCGGGAAACTGACCCAAGTCACCATGCTGGGGCCCTCTGTGTCCTCCCGACGCTGTGTCCCCTGGCTCCTCCCCTGGGCTGGCATCCTCTCTGGTCAGGCAGTGGCCTCTCTCCAGGTACAGCTGTCTGAAGGGAGCACTGTCCGGGCCCTGCGTCTTCAATGTGGGCCTGCTTGGGCCGGTCCTTTTTCCCACTGCACAGTGATACTCAGCACGCTGTGAGATGGGCCTCGTGTGCTGGCTGTCTGGTTCCCTCCTTGAGAAAGGAGACAGCATCAGTCTGCTGTCCCTGTGTGATGGCCCGCGTAGTCCTGTCCAGGGGCTGAAGCTGAAGGTGGTGACGTGCAGGATGTGCGCACAGGGAGCTTGTGTGTATGGAATGAGGAGGAGGCCAGGAGCCCTAGGGCAGAGGGAGAGACCTCAGGGCGATGCGGGGTCATCTCAGAATGGAAAGGAGCCCTTCCTCCCTCCTGCCTGCCGGTGGGAGCCCCAGGCCGCTCCACTCTTCAGGAGCACATGGCCAGCACTGGCTGGGCCTTCACCTCCTATTAACCTCTCCGAGAGGCTCGGCGGCTGTAAGAGGTGTTCTGTGTCCTATTAATAATCACGATGCCTGCGATAATGCCGCTACAGGAAACTAATGAGATAAAACACATCTGACAGTCCTCACTGATGTCGTGGCTGTGTTGTTCAGTGCAAGCACTTCCACAGAGTCGGCAAGAAGAGGGTGCGTGGCCCTTGGCAAATGTCAGCGTGTTTATATTGATTCCTCCTTCCGTAATGGCTCAGCAGGTTGGGAATGAAGGTGGAGGGCCTGGTCAGCAATTGTATCTCTGCCCTGTGTAACAGAGTTGCAGTAGATTTGTGCTGGGGAGATTGAAGAAAATTATATTCACTCTGTCCCAGAATTTGTCAAAAAAGCTGCAAGTAAAGTAAGGCTTTTAAAGATTATAGACTTTGGAATTATACAGAACCACCCCTTTTTGTGAGCATCAGGCTGACCTTGGGAAGGGAGCGTGGTGGGGTCCTCCTCACATCCCCAGTTCAAGCAGGAGGGCCCCAGGCGTCAACAGCGAGGCGAGGGCTCTCGCTGACCTCTGTGTTCTCTGCTCAGAGCAGAACTGGCTCCGGTTCCACCCCCACCAGCCCCCCATGGCTCTCTGCACCTCTCTGATCTGAGCAGTTGCTGAGGTTGATTCGAGGACCAGTGGACAAGTGGCCATTGGTTTCGTGTGCCTCGTGATGAGGACAGACATGCACTGCGTTCTGGTTACCTCACACGTCACTAGCATGCCTGAGAATGCTGGCGCTCTCATCCTCCACACAACTGGCCATTGGTAAGGAGGAAGTTGCAGATGTGGTCACCAGGTGAGTCTTCTCACCTCTCCACCTGATCACCATACCCCAGAATGGCTGGGAGCTCCTGGGGGACCCGCTGGCTTGCCAACCTTATTTTCTTACCTGCCTCACAGCTCGTGCCAAGGGTCCCAGGTGATGACATGTGCAAAACCCAACTGCCTGGCACATCATAAGCCCTCCCTGCCCCCTTCCTCCTCTGCCATCAGTGTTGCCAGCTGTCCCTTCAGTGTCCTGTAATCTCCAGGACCTGTTGCCCCACACAGTACGTGATCTTTCTTTAAGTCCCTCCCTGCCCTCTCCCTGGAAGGCCTCTTTGTGGCCCTCTGTGGATCTCTGGGCAGTGTCAAGCCTATACACACTAGGTCCTTATTACACATTTGATGGAAGGATACAGTGCCTCCTGTGGCTGGCCGTCTGTAGCCCTAGAGACAAGCTTTTTTATGAGCAAAAATGCCAGGGGTGTTTGTGGGTGTCAGGTCTCGTTAGAGGGGTCAGGTTGTCCAAGAGTTCCTGAGGTCCTGGTGCCAGTGTGTCTGTCCTGTTTTCGCTGCTAAACTTTGTGGGGAGGGTTGTGATGTGGTCTTTATCCCCTATGTTGTGACAGCTGTCCCTTTGCAGTAGAGGTGCATCCTGGGCTCACACAGAGAGAAGAGGTCTGCATGCCTAGCAGTAGGGTTTGACCTCTGTCTCCCTGATGAGGCACAGTCATGCAGCTTTGGTCCATCATACCCCTCTGGGCCCAGTTCCCCCTGGCTGCGACCTCCACAAACAAACCACCAGGGCTGAGACAGGCGGGGGCTGGGATCCTGACTCAGCTGCTCTGGATGGAGACGGCCCTGGCTCTACCGCTGACTGTGTCTCCCTGAGCGGCCAGAGCTCCACTGTGAAGTGGGGATGGTCCGGGCAGTGCCGCTCAGGACACTTCCTTAGAGAGCTGTTTCCTCGAGAGTGGCTGGCAGAATGCTGTGTTAGGCAATGGCGATGATGAGGAAGAAGGCGGTGGTGGTGGTGGCGTTGTTGCTGCTGCTGCTGATGGTGAAGACGATGAGGAGGAGGAGGACGAGGAGGAAGAGGATGGTGTCCTCTTCCTAAAACAGACTAAAAAGTCCTAAAAACGACTATGACAATGGTGGTGGTGAAGATGAGGATGATGGTGCCATAATGAAGATCACGATGATGATGGTGGTGGTGGTGGTGGTGGTAATGGTGATGTGTGTGTACCTCCTGGGTCTGATTCTGTGATTTCTTCAGTATTTACATCCACAAGTCTAGTGTGTGCCCACCTCGTGCTGTCTTACCACACGGAGCCCGTTTGGGAAGCTGTCCCATCCTGTGACCTTCGTCATCTGTATGATTTCTCTTTCTTTGAGTGGTGCCTTTTCCCCTTGCTGTGTATGCTGCTACCTACTTGCCTCAGCCTGTACCTGCACCAGTGGAGGACTCTGCTGGGAAGCCAGAAGTGGCTTCCTTCTTTCCTCTAGTAATTTTGAGATGTGTGACTTTCTGCCCTGGAGTTTTTAGTTTTCTCTAGCTGCAGGAGGTTAATTAGTTTGGTTACTTCACGACAGCATTTACAGTTTTCTTATTAACTGGATGATACCCAAGGACTCCTATTCATCTGGACCTTTCAGGAGGGGTTGTGACAGGGCTGGTAGCAGGAATTGCAGAGAAGCTGGAGACAGGGCAAGAGCTGGGTCTCTGGGCCCACTGCTGGTTGTCCTCAAGCAATCCCCAGGTTCTCTGTGCCTCTTGGGTTTGGCCATGGAGAGAAATGTCAGACATCACACAGTTCAGTTGTCCAACTATTCATTTTTTACAGAATTGGCTTTCCAGCACTTTAGAAAGCACAAGTCATCATGATACTTTAAGAAAGCAGATTGGGAAAAGATTGAAGGGAAGAAAATCATGGGTTTAAGACCAGCAGAAAGGTGTTTTCCTGCACCACATACCACAAGGAGAACATGTTTTCACGGTGTGATTGAGTAGTTGTAAATCAGACTAGAGCAAGAAAGGAAGTGGGTGAGCAGGCAGGGCTCTGTGCAGCATGAAATATGGGAAGCAGACCCCATTGGACCCAGTCCCCTGACCTCAGTTTAACTGAATTTTTCATGGAATCTTCCATGATCTTCCAGACGAAGTTGCTTCCTGATTGGCCGTTTCTGTTTAGTTTATTTTTGATGTCGTGGTTTGACTTGGAATTGAAAAGACTCTCCATAATAATACTAATGGTTCCTCCAGAAGATGTTCATTTTTAAATGTCAAGACTTAGGGCCAACACAACATGGCAAGACAGAGTAATGGAGAAAACTCTTCTCTTCATCTCGTGTGCTGGGAACAGCTGCAGTGTATTTGCTGTTTGTGGACCAAGCACCTAGAGATGCTCAAGGATGAGCCCCAAGGAGGAGGCCCGGGGAACTCACTTGGCAGACTTCAGAATGCACAGACAAGGAAGCCAGAGCAAGCCCAAGCCTTTGGGGGGTGGGGGGCGTCCACTGTGGCACATTTCTGCAGTGCAGTTCTGTGACAAACTACACACACGTGTTCCCATGGGAGAATCTAACAGAAAGGCAGATGGAAATTGCAGAACAAGAGTGAAAGAATGGCACTTTTATGACATAAAATGTGTATGATGGTTAAAGCCACCTTCCTGTGCCATGTTCTGTTCATGGTTAGAAGGAATAGAAGCACGAACAAGAACAGAGAAGGCACACAGGCCAGCTCTGGACTGTGGCACTGTCATGGACGAGGGGCCAGGGTGTGGATGGTGGGAACATGGGCCTGGATGCTGTGCCTCCTGAGGATCCCAGGCCAAGATGTCAGTGTTCTCGCCTGCTGATGGAGGTGGAGTCTGGGGGTGACCATTTCTGCAAGTTTGAACATTGCATAGCATTGGTCTGGCTATAGCTTTGGTGAACAGCTGGTGTGCAATTGTTTTAAAGCATCACAGTCTCTCATAAGAGATGCAGTTCTTAGATTCAGGTAAATGGGCCAGATCCAGACTGTGTGGTGGATGGCAGGCAGACCAGAAGATAAGTGTTTTGTCTGCACCTTGTCTTTCTCCAGCCCAAGGGTGTAGCTGTTTCTTCCACAACCCCTCTGACACACACACACACACACACACACACCTAGGAGTCCGTGACTTAGTGGGATTGTTAACTTCCTGCAGAATTTGAGAAGGGGCCTCCCTTTATGGGGTCAAAGCAGTGAGCTCAGGATCCTGTTTTCCTGATGGAAAATGTTGGAAGGGACAGAGTCCCTAAATGGAGTAAGTCCCACCTCTGAGTTATCTGCTTGCCAATTTGAAATGCTGCCTTGTTGCTCCTGAGTTCTTTTTATAAGTAGAAAGGGTATTACCTTGTTTAAAATGAGTTAATTAGTGAGTTATAATTCCCAGAAAGCCTCTTTGATATAATTTAAAAACTCAGGTAGGTGTAATCCCATTTAAAACCTTAAATTAAATGGGAGAGTAGAAAATACTATTCTTACTGTACGTGTATCCCCAGCAGGAAAGCCTGGGCAGAGGGCAGCAGAGCTAGCAAAAGGGGGATGTAGGACATTTGGGGAGCACATTCTGGTCCTGAGGTCACAGCATATACAGGGGACTTCCGGAAATGGTCTAAGGTGAACATCTTGATGAGTCCCAAGGCCCGGCACATAAAGACACCCCTGTCCTGAGTGAGTGGACAAAGGCCAGTCTCCATCAACACTGTCACAGCAGTTTCTCCAGAGTGTGCTTCATGGACCTTCCAAATATGATTCTACAGTGATGTATTTTAAAGTTATTTATCATAACAATTGCTGGGCCAAGGATCTAGAGTGTACTGTAAAACAAGTGATAGTTTCTGAGCCTTTTGGATTGATACTTGATTCTGTTTTCTTATCAATCCCCGGCTGTTGAAGTACAAAGAAATTAAATGGAATGTTTGGCTCAGTAAGGGCTACATTGCTGAGCTGCAGGAGCGCAGTTTAGAGCATGGACCGTGCTTCCTGACATCTCCCAAGGAGCAAGACACAATGTCTTCCTCTGGAACAGCAGTGGCTGCGCCTTCCCACAGGGGCAGGGGGAGGGACCCCGGCACACCCCATCCTTGGGGTCCACAGTCCCAATCCGGCCTCTGGGTTGCTCACCTGTCCCCTGCACTGAGAGGAAGAGAAGCACTAGGCAGCCACACTGCAGTGAGGACAGCTGTTGGGGGTTGTTCTGTGAATCTGCCGAGATGCTCCGGGCAGGGGCTGCTGTGGTTGAAGGTGCTGCACTTGCTTGTGAGCTCGGGCGGAAGGGAAATGAGCGCTTAGCACAAAAGGCAGCACATAGCTTGATCTCGATAAATGTTAGTCATTGTTATTACTTTCATTGAACTTTCAGTTCAGCTATGTAAACTCAGGGGAGAAATAAATGACTCCGGTGACAAAGAAAACAACTTTATGGCTTAATATTGACCAAATCTAGGAGTTGTGAAGTAGGCAAAAAATCGCAGTACCTGTGTTTGAGCAAACTGTCAGGAAAAGACGAGTTGGCTTCGTGGGCCATATATTGTTTTAAGATAAACTAGGGTGGAAGGAGGAGTTTGAGACTGCAGTTTTTCGCAGCTCGAAAGCTGCCAAATGAGAAGATAGCGAATAACATTATTTCAAAACGCAAGCTCTGTCTTCTCAGATGATAAACACCTTTGTTGATTAACTGCGTGTGCTATTAATAGGCAGCCGAGTAATTGGAGTGATTGGCAGACGACGTGGCAGGCCCACCTGTTTGTTGCATTTTTATGGCCGTTGTCAGTACGGGGTGTGTTTAAGGTGAGCCCGAGAGGCCGGAAGCACAGGTCTTTGAGATGCTGTCCCCACTCGGGGAACCCAGGACCGGCTCTTCCCGGAGTTAGCACCTGCAGTACCCGTCCAGGACAGCAGTGGCCAGCTGCCCTCGAGACTGTGGTCGAGTCCCAGGGTCAGGAGCTCCTGGGACCTACGCATGCCCAGACCAGACGCTATGCGGTGCCTGCGCGGGCTGTGCCTGACCGCAGGAGCATTTTCAGCCCGAGGAGTGTTGAACTGAGCTCCTGGGGTCCGGGACTCGGAGGTCGGGCCTTAGCCTAGCACCCGTCTTGCGTTGGCAGGGAGAGTTGGGCTGCGGTGGTCAGGAGGGAGCGCAGACGCAGACCCCTTCTCCCGCCCTTAAACCCGGAAGCCGATGGATGTGTGAAGAGGGTTCTAAAATCCGTGCGGCAGAGGCCGTATTAAAAAGGCACGTTACGTGAAAACCAGGCTGCTTTTCCTCGCCAAGAGAGCACATGGGACTGAAGACACCACTGGATATGGACAGCTTTGACATCGTCCAGCGCAGGCCTAACGCAGTGGAGCTGGGTTTCCCCCTGCCCCTCACAGATGGCCTCGGAGACCATGTGGGAAGGGGAACCCGCAGGGGCCGCTGCCCTTCCCGGCTCTGTGTTTGTTAGGCGGCGGGTCCGGTTGTCCCGTGGGAAGCTGCAGATCCACCCTGTAGGTGGCCGGGGCAGTGTGAGTGTGTGTGTGTGTGTGTGTGTGTGTGTGTGTGTGTGTGTGTGCTCAGGCGGTGCTGGAACACACTGTGGTCCTGAAGAATTTTCTCGCTGCGCCAGTGTAATGTGAATAAGTAGATGAATATCTGCTCCGGGCCAAACACTGAGATGCAAAATGATTATGAATTAAGGTAAAAGAAACTTCAGGTTAGTAGTCCTTGCCAAAAAATAATTTTCATTCAGATTGTGTCAAGAGATTGGCTGGGAGCCAAGAACATAGAAAGTACAATATTTACCTCGAGATCCCAAGTGTCTGTGAGACCGGTGTGTGCGCGTGTGCGTGTAGCATTCGGTGGTAGAACCCCGGCAGGGCTCGGCCGGCATGGAGGCATATTCGGAGGGCAGCATGGTGTCCCCATCCCGCCCCTCAGCTCTGCAGTGTGGGAGAACCTGGGCCCGGAGCCTCAGTGCTTGAGCAGCCACATGTGGCTCACGGACGGACACGGTGCAGCGGGCGGCGCGGGGCCAGACGCTCCGGAGTCCTGGCTGGAGGCGCGCGCGGCTCTTCCGGCTCCTGGTGCCTCTCCTCCGCGCGTGGCACAGTTTATACCGAAACCCTGCAACAATTTCAGGGCTCGGAGCTCCAAGAAGGGACCGGGTTCCTGTGCCATCCACATCAGCTGAGAGCATGGAGGCGCTCAGGTTACTGGGCCAGAGATTAAAACAAACACAGAGAGGGCCCGAGAGGCAGTTACCTGAGACTAGAAGGTGTCCCTCGAGGAGGGGCAGACATTCTAAGGAGAAGGACTCTGAGCAAGGACAGGGAGGTGACCACCCTTGGGCCCCACCAGGGACGCTCAGACGTGAGTGTGCAACATCAGGCTACAAGGGTGAGCAGGATAGGACAGGAGGGCTGTGCCGGCTCTGGGGCCAGCAGGATGCTCGCCACAGGGCCCTCTTAGGCAGCACAGGGACCCGGCTGCACGGCCACTTCCAGAACTGCTGCAGTTTTCTGGGCTCACGAGGCCACTCCGACTTCCATATCCATTTCTTTTCAGTTCTTCAGTCCAGGTTCAGAAAGGGTCTCAGACAATTGGCACTAAAATACAGGTGTATTTAGAAGTGTTAACATGCAAAGTAAGAGAGGACACTTGTTAGAATGTCACGTCTGACCTTTTCTCATGAATAGTCTGGGTATTTTGTGTTGTGTGTGTGCCATTTTTCCTGGAGACAAGGTAGCCAAGGGCAAACGACTCATTCAGGATACAGTAAGAGGGAGTTCTTTTCTCATCAACTCCTAAAATTTGTATGTTGTATCAGCTTTTGTATTTAATTTTTCTTTGTAATTTTTGACTGAGTTCTTCCCAGTGTCTTACATCAACATAAATATTTTCAGGTTTTGGTGACAGGCATAGTGCTATTACAAACTCACAGACTATTTCTCAAAAGAAGCCTTTCCTAAATTCAATATTGATAAGGTACCATTACACCTCAGGACTGTACGCAGTAGAATTACATTACACCTAGTCATTGGGTTCCAAGATATGGTATCTCTCCTGTGAAACAAACTAGCTTCACACTCTGGCCACCTGTCCAAGTGGGAGTCCAGGATGCACCCCTGAGACCGCTCAGTTCTGCAGTGCAGACATAACAGTCTAAGGTGAGCTGCCTGCGCACAGGTGGTTTGGGGGCAGAAATGCTCTTCACATGATCTGATTCTTAGCTGTCTCTCTTGCTGAATGACCACACTCATCCAAGAGTCAATACTTTGCTTCTAATGAGAAGCGTAAATAGATTTTGTGTACTTTCTGTGCTGGTTCTAATTTCTTGCCCTTGCTGTTGACATATTTGTAGACATATTTATCTAATGTTTTCTGTAAAAGTATATTTCTACCTCAATGAAGATGGACTCATATTTTCTCTAATTTTTCACCTGCAGATAGCGCAGATAGCAAGAGATAGCAGTGTGATTATTAGCATAATGAAATTCAGAATCTCATTGTTAAAAGCAATTATAGTCCTCATAATCAGCCATGTTTCTGTGGGAATGTAATGTTTCATGAACAGCCACAATTTTTTTTTTTTATGGCCTTGTGTAGTATGGGATTCCTACCTGGTTGGAATAGCTGTAGCTCTATGGGATACTGGGGTGTCAGATCTGCAATAATCAAAGACATCCTCGCTGGGATGGTGGCTCCTAATCTTTTCACCTTACTAGACTGAGTAGAGCATTGGCTTTCCTGCCTGTGGGATTTACCTTTTGCCTTAACCCACAGGAAGAAGAGCAGATTTGAGTCGCTGCCCATCTGTGGCCAACTTGAATGGGGAACAAGAAGGTGGCTTCTTGGAGGATAGGGTTAGGAGCCATGGCATTGGCATCCTGCCCCAAGGGCAGGGACAAGCTGGGAATGGGAACGAGACCACTGCTGTAGGAGTGAAAGACAGATAAGGGAGAGGCATGAGGTGCCTCTTGCAGTTCCTCTGCTTCACAGTTTAGACTTAGTGTCCCTTGTTCACCTTACTGTGTGGCTCCCGAGCACCTGCTCAGACCCAGGTCCTTCCTGAGTGCTTCGGCCCGAACCTTCCTTGGTGGGGACCATGCTTGCGGTGCAGCAGCCAGCTGAGTCCCTGCAGGACAGGAGGAGAGCAGGTGGAGTCAGCAGAGGCAGCTTCCGGGGTGGGGTCTCAGGAGTCCCCTGGGCTGTGGGTGGCCATCTGATCCAGTGGAGCCTCAGGCTGTGCTTTAGCAGTGAAGGAACAGCAGAGGCTGAGAAAGGAGACTGGAGTCCAGAGGACCGTAGAGAAGGCCATGGAGCCAGGGCCAGAGCAGCAGAGGACAGGGCCCCTTTGCATGGAGGATGGGTCGGAGCAGACGGGCGGCTCCCAAGGCCCCATCACGCCAGGCCCAGGTGGGCCATGGAGGGCTGCAGAGGGCGTGGGAGCGTCCTGGCCAGGTGCGTGGGAGCTTGGTGAGTGGTGCAGGACGAGGTGTGAGTCCTGCTGATTCCAGCCAGGTCGGGCATCTGTCCCTCCTCTCCGTTGCATACCCCAGACTTCCTCCTTGTCCCCCACAGACTGGCAGGCGCCTCCTGTAATCCACATCTTGTCTGAAAATCTCCTTCTTGTCCATGTCCCACATGGGCCAATGGCATTTTGAGGTCAACCAGCCGTGTTTCAGTATTTTCCATCCCTGACCTCACTGTGGGAACACAGGGTCCCCAGGTCCCAGACTCAGGGACTCGGGGGCCTCAGAATCTGACTTCTAGGAGGGAGGGAGTGAGGGGTGGCGCCACACCCACATGGCCCTGAGACCGGGCCCTTAATTTGGAAGAACTACTTAACAACTCATCCCTCGACCTGGCAAAACTCAGTGTCTGTTGATGAGCGGCCACTGAATTTGTGTGATGACCCACGTTTTAGAAAAGCCGCCACTGAGCAATGAGGAGAGCCTTCTGTTTTACATTATCCTAAACACTGAACTGCTCTGTCTTGGGTTTAGCTTAACGGGAGAAAAAATAAAAAGCAAGCTATCAACACATTTCTCCCTCTTTATACTTTACCAAAGAGAAAGAGAAGTGTAACAGGATATGGACTCCCACGATTCTTCCTGCGGTGACTAAATATAAATATCTATGACAGATCACAGAAGGAACCATTAGTGGCAGCTGTCAGTGTTAATTTAAAATGAATTAGACCTTTCCAGCTCCCCTCTAATAATGAACGCTGAAAGAGACATTTAGGGCTGTTGCAATTCATCACATACCTGAAGGCTCAACAAAGTGAGGATTGTAGGTGCTTACGAGGCAAACTAAGTGGACTGGGATGTTTTCGAGGCGTCCACTCACCTCCCTTTGAGAGCAGTTGACTGACGGGCACGTTTTCCTGGTTTGGCACATGACCTCCATCTCTTCACCACCAGCTGATTTTGACAGGTTGGGAGTTGAGACCTCAGCCCAGTAGAGGAGCCATTCACAGGGCCACGGAGGTCCCTGGTGGCTATGGGTGATGACCAGAGGGATGCGGTCTCCATAAAATCAGGGGAGCCCTTTGCCTGAGGGAAGGGAAGCCCGGTGATGCAGCACGTTTTCATTAGGAAGATGTCAAATGGGGGCTTCTCCTTGGTCTGTTTTCCCACCATAAAGGTCACATTTCCGTGTTGAACTGAGGGAGTGCAGAGAGAATCCAAGATGGGCCATTTTCTTGACAAGGGAATTGTTGCCTCATTTCTCTTCAGCCAGAAGTAGGGAGACAGAATTCTGCCCAAACTTTCACTGACCTTAAAGTTGAACTTCCAATGAGAATATCGTTTTACTTCACTTCGATTTTCTTTTATTTCCTGCATTTAAATAATCGCAAATCTGTTTATACTTCATGGTATCTTCCTTTGATGATCTGACGCAATCTCTTGGAACATCTGGAAGGTCAGGGCCCCTGGGCCAGGAGGGCCAAGGCTCAGGAATCAGAGGTGAGGCTCCAGGAGATACAAAAGGACTTATCCTGGTAGAGGCTTCTCTTTCTTCCTGGCTTTGAAATGAGCGATCAGAAAGCTGTGAGTCACTGCTTCTCCTTCCACTGTGGAATGCAGAACCACGGGTTTTTAAATATAATTCCTGCAAGGTCTCCGACAACTCTTGCTTTTTTTCCACCCTCATTTTGGAGAAACGGCACAGACATGCCCACTGGCTCCCAGTTCCCTGGGAGGATTCAGCCCTGGCCTTTGGTGGCTCCTGACAGCCCTGGTAGGTCACAGCGTGGGGTGAGAGATATCTTGTCGCCCCTGTTCCCAGTGTTTTCAGCTTTCTGTGGTTCTGTGCTGTGCGGTTGTGGAATCCAGCATTTTGTGGCTGGAAAGTCATCCTCCTGTTGTGGGATAGATGCCTCTCAGCACCAAGCACGACCTGGACTCAAACAGTCCGAGGCCCACGCCTGGCAGTGGGGCCTGTTCCCCTTGGCCTGCCTCTGTCCTTGTCTGTTGCCATTGGCTTCTTTATACCCGGCTGGGCAGGAAGTTCGGGGAAAAAGAAGCAAGAATCACCAGTATCTGTGGGAACTGGGATCCATCTCATGCATCTCTGAGAGCGGCTGACTAGGCCTGGAAAGGGTGGGATCGAACACCTCTAGGTGGAAGTAGAAGTGAGTTGTTCCCTAGAGCAGTGGTGGCAACCTAGGGCTCCCGAGTTACTGCATTTTTCTTTTAAGACAAGAGATGATAATGTATGAATTCTTTTTTCTAAACTAAATCTTCCATATTCAGATGTAACTGCACTGTTGGCACTTCTCAAACATAAGTGGGTTTGGGGTTCAGTTTGGCACTCTGTGTCTGAAAGCTTCGCCGAGAGCGCGTGCTGTGTGCGGGGTGACGGTCCAGCAGAAGCTCCCACTGACGTGAGAGCCAGTTGACTTGTGAGGTCTGCGAGGAAATCCCCTCCAGTACCAAGGGGAGGGGCAGAGCTGAGCTGAATGCCACGGTCTTCCTCCTGCTCTGCACACAGTACCCAGCTATCAGGCGACAGACATAGCTGTGTGGCAGGTTGTGCTGGGGAAGTTGGGGTCTCCATGGCACCTTCACTTTCAGGAGCCAGCGCACTGTCCGTGGTGTCCGTGCGCCATCCTGCAGAATAACACGGGGCCACAGGTGTGAACAGCGGTGGGTGGTGTCATGTTCCTGGCCTGCAGATGAATCCCTTGACAAACAGCAGCCACACAACAGGATTGTTTTGCTGCAGGGGCTAGAACCTGGGTGGGTGAGTTGCTGGGTGTTTGGCTGACTCTGGGCCTGTAGCAGCTCTCCTTCACTCTGAGTGGCCAGGCACAGCCAGCATCCGGAGCCCAGGGACCCCTCTCCGCCCCAAGTGCCCCCGTCCCTTTGGGAACAGTCAGGAAAGAAAGAAGTGGGCCCACCTGCTTGGGGGAGACGCTGCAGGGCAGCCAGGAACCCCAAGGGCAGGGCCTCTGCCCTCTGTTCTCTCCTGCAGGTTGGTGCGGATCCCTCACGTGTGCAGACCCTGGCCAGTCGGTGCCCGTTAGGCTCCTCCTTTCCCTGAGGGCCCTAAACCTGCATAGGCCCTGGAGAGATGCCTCTGTTTGACCATGGGAAGTTGCAGTTTTCATAGGACAGACCCAGAACTGACTCCCTGCTTCTCCTGGGGGCGATTATTCTAGGAGCGTGCCACCTATTGCTTTATTTCCTAGAAATAGTTTTGAAAGAAAAATCATCCAAATCAAGAGAAGGAATCAAGAAAAAGAATAATGCTCCAGATGAATGGCTCTGGGATGCGACCTGCTGGGAGGACCCATCCTGGACATGGGCAGACTTTCGTGTCATGGAGCCCAAGGGTAGGGAAGCCTTGGGGCCCTGGCCAGACTCAGGGTACGCATGTGATCCCGTGTGACCTGCTTCGTTGTCAACTTGATGGGCGTGCGAGCTGCCTAGTAGACAAGTAAGGCACACTCTGGCTGTGTCTGGGTGGGTCAGGTGTTACCTCGGGATTTCTGGCGGGTGCCTGCCACCCCTGCTCTTCCCCATGCTCTGTCTCCTGAGCACCATGAGTGAGCTGCTCTGATCTACCGTACCCTACCACTGTGATCGTCCTGCGTGGAGCCAGCTGATCTGGGATTGAAAATTCTGAAATTCTGACTCAAATAAGCCTCTCCTCTTTTCAGTTGTGAGTTTTGAGTATTGTGTCCCAGCTATGGGAAAGCAGACGGATACATGGGGTACATGTGTGGTGGGCCCTTCTCCTGTTCTCTGGTTGTGGGGACCATTGTCACCCCGGTTTTCAGAGATTGGAGAGGTCAAGTAATGTGCCAATGGTCACATGTGGGGGTGGATTTGAACTCGGACCCCCTGGTCTAACCTGCTAGGCCAGCTGTGCCCACTGGGAAGTGGAGAGACATCTGCTCAGGGCCTCGGGCTCTGGTCACCTGCTAGGGTGCGAACCACACAGCCGTGCTCATACAGGGGTGCAGACAGACCTCTGTGAGATCACATACACACCGTAGAGAGCCAGAAGGATGCAAAGCAGTATTGCCAGGGACTTCTGCACATTCTTAGAAATGACCACTCCTTTATTTCATTTAAAGTGTGATTAAAATTTCCATAAAAATAAAGCCTACATTTTAAAATATAAGGCCCGGGAAGGGGCAGACGGGCCATTTCCCTTCTATTCTGTGGCTTCCGTGGACCAATGCCCCATGGCCCGAGTCCACTGGGGTGTTTTCTCATGGCTGCAGTCCCAGGAGGATGAGCCCCTCTGAAGAGAGGTGACCCCACTGTAGTATGAAAATGCAAGGAACTCTAATAACGGCGGAAAACGACCTGATGTCATTGGAATGGACATTAGGGGGGTGGGGGCAAAGGCTGAGCAAAAAGCCTAACATTCTATAAATTCTCTTGCTGTCTGTAATTTCTACTGCTGCATGTAAAGTTATAGCTGAGTAGCTTCTCTGTATTGTGACTGTGCTCCAGGCCCCCCGCCCCAGTGTCATGGAAGCCATCACTGTCCGGGTGAGTTGTGCCATGGTGTGGGATGAGGTGAGGGTCCTCCTCTCTCTCTCTGCCTCCCCTCAGGTGACCTTGGCCTCTTTGGCGTTGAGGAGGGCGGAGGATCACACGCGTGTTACATGTGTTATGTGAAGATAAATGGCCCTTCTGCACGTGCGTGCATTTCTGCAACCTAGCTTTAAAATTTAGTGTGTATTTGAGTCCCTGCTGTGTCAGGGCACAGTTTTATTTCAGTTTTTAAAAACCCAGATGTCCAGTGAACAAATACTACGTTAATTTACTTAACCATTTTTGAGGATGCTTACTTTGTGGCTGGTGGTGTTCTTTATTACACCCAGGGCCCTCCTGCGCAGTGGTGAGCACGGCCCAAACTGCGATAAACGCTCCCTTTGCCTTTAAACGTGACGTCACTGTGGATGTGCCCGCCAGCAGCCTGCGAGCGTGCTCCCTGCTCGCCTCTCTGGCACTTGGGCTTGTCAGCTCTTTTAGCTTTGGGCATCTGTTTGCCAAAACATGAAAAGAGCATTGTGTTTTGTTTGAATTTTTATTCCCCTGGTCATGAACGGAGCCATTTCGTACTGTGCACTGACTATTGATATTTCTGTGTCAATGGCGATATTCTTACCAATCTGTAGGCGCTCAGGCAGTCTAACTAACTTGTCACAGGTTGCACCTCCTTGCTGGCTGGCTGCTGCTCGCCTTTTTCCTGCTCCCTGTAGTCCTTCCAGGGAGCGGTGCAGAAGCACCTGCACCCTACGCAGGTGAGATGCTGAGCGTGGGGGCAGCGGCGGTTTCCTCTTCTCGCCCTGCGCAGAGGTCAGAGGAGCCTGGGGACCGCAGAAGTGTGGAGAAGCACACTTCACTCTGCGGGTGCCGCTGTGCGCCTCGGGCAGCCGGCCGGGACCTCGCTGCGGGGTCTCTGGGGCTCTCGTTTCCTTGCCGCACGCACTGAGTCAGGGCGGGAAAGACCTTCCTTGGCCCGTGGTCTCTGACCCCTGCGGACTCTCGCCTTCCCACTTTGCCCCGCTTCCCTTGCCTGGCGCTGTTCCCCGTCGGTGTCTGCTGAGTCCGTCCTGGTTTCTGCAGCTTGGAAATGACAGCTTGGTCTCTTCTTCCCGGGAAGGAAAAGCCTGGTGAGAAAGGGACCCTCAAGGTCACGGATCCGGCACCTGGGGCTGCTAAGTCGCCAAGGCCGAGACCGCGAAACAGCCCGGCTCCCGACTAGCATTTCCTCTTCCATCAAAATTAATTTCACAACCTCCGGGACGTGCCGAGCCATCGCGGATTGCATAATGGCTTCGACTCCGGCCTGTAAATTCATTTCACCGCCGTTATCTAACTCATTACCTTGTAAACGGCCTTAATATACTGAGGCTCCGCGGAGTACAGACTTCCTGTACGGCCGGATTGTATTCCGGAGCATGGAGAGTGGGCGCTGCGCACATTAATCACTCCTCCTGCTGCCCCATCCTTTAGTTCAGGTTAATTCTGCTGCCTTCTCCCCTCCTCCGCCTCCTCCCCTCTTCCGCCTCCTCCTCCTCCTCCTCCTTTGATTTGCCTGGGAAAGTTGATGAAAATGCAATATTTATGATTTGTCCCAGTTCACCTTCTGCTGGATGGGAATGGCACTCCCCGTTCGAGCCTGGAATGTGCCACTTTAGAATCATCCGAAAATGAAAATTGCTTTTTAGCTTGGCTGCTTTAATGAAATGTATCTTTGAGCATAATAGAGAATGATGATTTCTTACCCCAGCGTCCCTGCCTTGTGTTTAAAGGACCTGCCTTCGGTTTCTGTGGGGCAGGGCTTTGTGTCCCAGGCGTACGTGTAGGAGGAGGACCATTTCCAGGGTTGGTGAGGGTTCTGCAGATCCTGTGGCCCCGTTAAACCTGGGTGACTCTGCCCTCCAGAGGCACTTGGCAGTGTCTGGGGTGTTCTGGCTGTCACTAGCAGAGGTGGCAGTGGCATCTTGTGGGTGGAGGCCTGGATGCTGCTCCACACCCACAGGGCATAGGACACCCACCCTCTCCCGGCTCCCACACCAGAGGCCCAGAGTCAGCTGCTCCGAGGTGAAGCCCTGCTGCTCTGCAGCACTGGCGCTCTGCAGAGGAGGGCAGGAGAGAACAGGCTTTCCCAGGGGGTGCTCCAGGATCTCTGCACCAGAGTCAGACACGTCTAGAGAGTCCAGCCTTACCTCCTGTTAGGACCTTAACCTCTCTGAACCCCAGTTTCCTAAGGCTGACTGTAACTACTGTGAGAGCTGTTAGGGAAAACAGTAGGGTAATCTCAGTGCTTCCTGAAAAAGTGGTGCTCAGATGGCATTGCTGACGAGTTGACACAACAATCAAGGTAAGAGACAGACACCCCAGCCTTCCCTGCCCAGACCCAGGGCAGACCCCACCACGGCCCTGCGGCCCTCTGCACGTGTGTCTGTCGGGACCTCCCGCCCTGGCCTGGCTGCATGGAGGACATCCGCAAGGCCGCACTGCTGTGTGCCAGCGCCACCTTCATCAGCTCACTGTCCTGGTGGTGACCGTCCCAGATCGGACCCCACCTTCCCGGCGTCACTGGAGCCTGCAGGGTGCCCTGGGCCCTGGGAAGAGGACAGCAGTGCCTGGGAGAGGCTTTGCCGTGCACAGGCTCCCTCCTGCACCTAAGAACACCTCCTAATTGGGTATCGCCAGCCAGATTTGGAACCATGAGTTAACGTTTTATAGGCCATTTTCTCATAAAGAAAAGCAAAGCCGACGTAATTCTTGCTGGCTTTGGGGTTTTGGCTCCACACTCAGCACATCAGACAAAGTCACTGTGGGAATAAAATTCCTCAGATGTGGCCATATTCAGTTGCACAGGGAGGAAAATGCTCCGTTTTCATTCCCTTAGCAAAGACCCCCCCAAATCCTTTAATTTCCAGGCAATAAACACTGAACAAATCTGCCCTAGAGATTTGCAGCCCCGGAAATGAGCTCCAAGTCGAGGAGGTAACCAAGCAGTCGGACATCCAGAAAAGCCAGAGCGGGGAGCTGCACTCTCACTGTGCGCAGGACCCCTGCTCAGAGCAGAGCAAAGCGCCGCCTGTGGCTGTGAGTGTCCTGGAAGCTTAGACGTGGCCATGGTAGTACTGAAGGAGAGGCCACTGCCAGTGGGGCAGCGTATGGACCTAACCCACGAAAAGTGAAGCAGAAGGTACTTGCGTCAGACATGGAAACCACCAGGTCCGGCCAGCCCTCTTGAGTAGCCCGTCCTTACCAAGCGCTGTTTTCCTGTTACACTCGAGTTCAGCCATCGTGGTCTTCACCAATACTGTTCTCTTGCTTGTGAACGTTCGGCCATCTGGCTCTCCGCTTGAGGGGAAGAAGCTGGGGCGTGTAAGATGCACATGGGCACGAGCACTCGGAACCAGTGGCAGAGCTGACACAGCAGGAGGAATCCTGTAGACACACGTGCCTATGTGTGCAGTGCCGTGCACCTGTCATCTATCCCGGGTGTCTGTCAACACCCACGTGCACACACACAGCTAGGTAGATTGCCTGCCTTCCTCAGGGCCCACAGAGGTGTAGGTGTGTATGGAACGGATGGTTCGTGGAATGTTCTAGAAATGATCAGGTTGTCAGGAGAGAATATTCTGGTGTTTCCGAGGCACAGGTTCACGGTGCACTTGGGGAAAGCTTCCTCCAGAAAGGCTAACCTTCTTCCTTTTCGTATTTTTCATGTCAAGGAATTGTCTGCGTTTGTGTGAACATCCTACGGGAGTGGGGCGGTCACACAGGACAGGGACATCCCAGGGCAGGGACTGCGTGTCAGGTTGCATGGGGGGGCTTTCACACAGCGCCTTGTGGGAAGCCATCCTCACTCCCCCTGAGCAGATGAGAGATGCCTCAGGGGGCTGTGCTCCTCACCGAGGGAGGGCTGCAGCAGGAAGGGGTTCTCTCGGGACTCCCTCTGCCCCATCTCTGGCAGACCTTCAGCCTCCCGCTCACTGGAGAGTGGCTGCTCCTGGGACCCAGGTAAATCAGATCTGTGGCTGTAACCCTGCCCCCGCTCCACCAGGCACCCAAGCACGTTCTGCCCAATTGTTTATCTGTTTAGCCAAGCGGAGAAACGCTAGGCCTCTTACTTTCTTTCATCTGCTCACCATTAATTGTCTGACTACATTTTCTTCAAGAGGCAACAAAGAGTAAAAGCCATGCCGTTGCTTTTCTGTTTAGCTGGTTGTAAATATTCAGCCAGAATTTGACTGACAGTGCAATATTATGTTCCCCAAAGCTTGCGCCGTATGTGAATATTTTAATTAGGATTGTAACAAGCTATTGAGAAAGTTTGAGCTAAATTGGTTCAGCTGTTTTTGCATTAGTGAAGCATGAAAAGGAATTTTTCCATCTATTAGAAAATAGTGCCTTTAAAAAAAAAAAATTAAACCAAAGCAACTGAAAATCAGCCAGTTTGGGATACTTATTTAAAAGTCAGCAGATTGGATCTAGGTTGGGATTAGCTAGACAGATTTGAAAAGTGTTAAATGAAAAGGTTACCCGTGTTTGGCCTCTTCGCTTTGGCGAGGTGGAAGGCTGGAGTGGCTCATGCAGGGAGCTTGTGCTGATACCTCAAAGGCGAGGACCAGCTGTAGGGGCGATCTGCCCCCCACCAATCAGGTGCCCCCACTTCCACGACTGCTCTGCTCTGGGCGGCAGTGGGTGTCCACAGGGCCTGAGCATGGCCAGCGCCAGCTGCGGGGGTGCTCTGCGAGAAGGCGATGGCGGCGTCTTTGTCCCTTCCGCTCACATGCTGGCTCTTGTTTCTGCTCCTTTATTCCTTATCTGCTGTGGGCTTGGTGTGGGTCTCCCCCGGCCACTGCCTGGCTGATGTGGGGACCTCCAGCTGCCCTGTCAGGGCCATTGCCACTCTTCACGCCAGTGGGGTGAGCTCCTCTGCACCTCTTCCTGGTGGCTCTTCGTGGTTCCAAATTCCCACTTCTGCAGGGACCCAGCAGAGCCGGGACCTGAAACACTGGGTCTGCTCACAGCCGTCCTGGGGGAAGAACAGATTACCTAGCCCCACAGACATGGGCCCAGCGTTGCCTGATCTTTGTTTTCCAGAAAGAAGATCTCATGAAATCTCCCATCCTCACATGGGGGCACTGATTTATGCATTCTCAAAATACTGCAGGCCACACATGACCAACCCATGTCCCCAGAGCACAGGAACCAGCCAGTGACCTCTGGTCCTGATGTTAGGAAGCCTGAGAGCGGGAGCAATAGATCTTTGTTTTCTATCTGACCCTGTGTCCCCTACAACACCTACATGAGCTGATCTCTTGTAGTCATTAGTAAATATCTTAGGGGAGTGTGTTTTCTTGCTCTGCTCCCATTTGGGGCAGTCTTGCCCCATTCCTGGCTCTACGGTTGTTTCACCTTAACTGCTAGCTGCAAAGAAAGCTGTGTTCACACCAGTACATATGAATTGTTCTCATTTCCCTCTGCTTGGATGTGAGGCCTGGAGAGAGTCCCACGAGCGGATCCACAGGGAGCATTCCTGTGCAGAGGCCTGGATGACCCCCTTTGGGTTGTGGTTTGGGATGATTGTGGGGCATCCTTCTCCACCCCACAGCCGGGACTGTGAGCTCCGAGGGCCTTTGTCCTGCTGCCCTCCTTTCCTGGAAGCACCCAGCCCGAGCCCACTGTGCAGGGGGCGTGCTGGGGGCTCTTTCAGCAGCCCCTTGCCCCTGAGCTCCAAGAGAGGTGGTCCACGCCTGGCGAATCCCCCACACCAGCACCCTACTGCCAGGCAGAGTGAGCAACCCCATCAGTATTTGTCCAATAAAAGCTGGAATGACTGCATTTCCCATCACCCCCTTCTTTGGAGTCTAAATGAGGGCATTTTAACCGTCAGCATTATACTGTTAATTAGCAAAACCTAAAACCTAGCCCTGTGTAAACAGATGTGCCTGCATTTCACTCCCTGAGAGTCAAGAGCTCAGGCCATCCTCATTTTCTGTTGGAAATCTCACACAGAAATTCGTCTGGGGGATTCGTTTGCTTCCCTCTCTGCAGGTTGGGTCTGAGGCTTCAGGCAGCAGGGAGCCTGGCCTGGGGCCGAAGACAGTAATTCTTACCAAAGGGAGCAATCCTATTAATGCAGGCGGGGAAGGCGAGGAAGCCCACATAAAACCATTCACTCCAGGGAGCCTTCCTGCCAAATGCTCCCCATAAATTTCAGCCCGGAGTCGGGTGGGAGCGGGGACGTTTTTCCATAGTGGCCAGAATCTGGGCTACAGGGCACCCTGAATTAGGACCTGGGGGAGGCCCTACAGCATCAGAGCCCTGACAAGTCACACCTGACAAAGGGTGAGCTGGGAGCTGGGGCACCAAGAGAGCAGGTACCAGGTGCTGTGCCCAGAACAGAGCCAGCCAGGAACCACACCCGTGTTTCACTCACTGGCATCCCGAGTCCTGTACCTCGGGAGAAGTTTCTGGGTCACTGGCTTCTCATCGTGGTTTTCTTTTCATGAAGGAACAATGAACCCACACATGTCTACCATGGAAAGCTCTCGTAAACCCAGCGAATTATTTTCTCCTTTCACTTGCTTTCTTGGGGTCGGGCGCCCATGGCGAGCCTGATGGCCCTGCTGCCCTCCACCTCCCCACATGCTGTGTTCCTCATGCTTCCGTGTGGGCTCCCCCTGCCCTGTCCTGGGAAAGCCATGGTGCAAAACACACGGGTCCAAGTCCAGGCTTACACGAGGAACGTATGCCTTTCAGGTGCCTGGTTCCCCCAGCACATGGGCCCGTGACACGGGGCGGGCTCATTCCCACCACCCCCGGTGTGGGAGGGCTGAGAGCACCGGGTCTGGGCTCAGGTCTTTGTTGTGCCCCACAAAGCAGTAAATGAAGCATGCAGCTCAGCGTCCTGGCCAGGGCGGACCCTCTGAGCCTTTCTTTGGGGGTGAGGGATTTAGAGTCACCCTGTCCTTGTTCCCACATCCTTCGTCTTTTGCAAGAAAGGAGGAGGGGAGAGAAAAATCTAAAGGTTCATTTTGCTGTGACTGCTTCCATCAAAGTCTGCAGTATGTGCAGCTGAAGCTGGGCAGTGATGGAAGGAAATCAAAAGAGGAGACAGGGACATCGCCAGTGAGATGGCACTTTAAAGAGAAGGCCTGGGAAAGAGTTCTTTATTGAGTAATTAGCTGTAATAAGCTCAGAGGAGACAACAGATCAGAGGAATCGTCCTGGAAGGAAAGCGAACAGAGATGATGACTTTCTGCAAGGAACAACAAATAATAACCAAAAGCTGAAATCTGGAGCTCTCAGCAAGGGCCTGGCTCTAAGGAGAAGTAAATCTCTGCACACAGTTTTCTCTTCTTGTTGACCCCAAATTATAGCCAGAGTCACTAAGATCCAAGCGAGGCCGCCCCTAGGGCTGTCCCTCTGTGCCGTGTGCATCCTGGCAGGCAGAGCATGAGGCATGGGAACCCCCCTGGGGGCTCAGAGGTGGCCAGTAGGAGCCCATGAGGGATCAGAGAAGCCAGTGGGAACCCCAGGGGGTCAGAGGAGCCACTGGGAGCCCTTGAGGGGTCAGAGGAGCTGAGGAGAGCCTGCAAGACCTGCCACCTGTAATTGGGAAAGAGCACCCCACCATCTGAGAACAGTGTGATGGGCAACAGGGTGAAGATTAGTTCAGTACAGTTGTCATTGTGGCAGGAAGAAGCCACCTACCCCAGTCTTCAGATATAGGACAGAAGAGGGATATCAAGAACACAGAGACCCTGTTGACAACAACCAGAACACACGGAGGCAGGTAAACTTACCTGTAGGAGGGTAAGGATGCTCAGGAGATTAAGGGCTGGTCCACCAGGGTAGGGGTGTCGATCCGTCAGACAGAGACTGAGGGCCCACGGCTCCCTTCTCAGTCGAGGACCTGAAGGACCCAGTGGCAGGGAAGAAGGAGAACACAGCAGGTGGGGCCTGAGGAACAGCAGTGAGCCAGCGCTGAGAACCAGGCTCCAGGAAGGTGCGTTTGGCCCTGCCCTTCACAAGGCAGATGGAAGACTGGGGTAGAGCAGGCCAGGGGACCTGCATCAGAGTCAGCAAAGAGCCATGTTGAGACTGGAATTAGGTCTGGGGGTCTGGGGGACCCATCACAGTGAGACAGAGGGAAAAGGCCCCCTTTCCGGCAGTGCAGAGTATGGGGTGCATTGCGGCAGCCTCCTCCTGGGCCGAAAGCTAGGCAGCTTTGATGAGGGGCAGGGGACACATCGTGTCTGGCCTTTGTGACGACCATGTCCAAAGGAGGAAGGAGGACTGGGCCCCGGCAAAGCAGCAAGGCCCTGGCTGGGCGGGAGTGTCTGTAAATTACTCCGAGGTGGTTTTTCACTGGCAGTGGCTGCCGCTTCAGGGATGGAAGCACAGTCAAACATTGCCTGGGCCTCTTCCTTCGTCTGTGCAGTGTCACTGATCCGCTTTCTCTGAGAAGGAGAACTGTGCCGGTTCAGTTTCGGCTTTGACTGTCCAGCCTGAAGTCCCTCCTCTAGAGGACATCAGCTAAAGCCACAGCATGAAGTGTGAGGAAAGTGCCGTTGCCCACGTCAGGAAGATGTCCCGGAAGGAAACCAGGGAGAAGCCGCTCTCACCTGCCCTGCCTTCCATTCACAGAGCAGGGGCAGCCAGTGCTCAGGGCACACAGAGGGGCCGTAACTGGTTTTGTCTGCCCTCGAGAAGGGGGCTCACCATTAGCTGACTCTCATGTCCAGTCCCTAACCAGGGGCAGAGCAAGAAGTGACCATGGAGCTGCCTTCAGGGATCCCCGGCCCCATCTGGCCAGACGGGGTCAGCAAGTGCCTCGCCCCGAGAGCGGCTCAGACTGGGTGGAAGCTGGTAAGGTCGCACACCCGGTGCGTGCAGACAGACAGACTCAGGGCTGTCCTTCAGCAAGGTCAATAAGGCTTGTGAGGACAAGATAAAGCAAGGAAGAGCCGGGCAGGCGATGATGCGGGAGGAGGTCTGACGCAGAGGGCAGAGCCAGGGCCAAGGTCTGGAGGGGAATCTCCCCATGTGTCCAGCCCGCTGCCCATGGAGCATTGTCGGCAGGGAAGAGGATGTGGGGCCATGGCCGGCATAGGGTCAGGAGGTGGGGGACGGCAGAGGGGACCCTCGGTGAAGAGCCAGGTCCGCTCAAGATGACCACTGGGACCTGCTAGAGCAGGGCAGGCGTTTCCCTGAGAGGAGGGCTCCTGGGGAAGGAAGCTCCTTTGGTCCAACAGAGTTGAGTCCGGCGAGGCTTCTGTCTGCCTCACCATGGCCGTGCCCTTGCCCTTCCCCTTCCCACGCACAGGTACCTGCCTGCCCCTCCACGGCCCGAAGAGTGGCTTTGGGCCCCGATGTCTGTAAAATGCGGATGACAGAGTTTTCACCAGGTCCGGTTTTGTCACTTTTGTGCCCAAACCTGCTGCATCTGTGCCTTAGATTGGTTTCTAGTTCCTGGTCAGCCATCTGGAGGCTTTAAGGGTGAGTGCTGGACAGTTTTCGTTCCTTCTCTCATTAACGTCACTCGTTCAATAAGTGTTTTTGAGCAAGTGCTGAGCTGTGTATTGGGAACACAATGCCCAAGAAACCAGGAAGCAGTAAAGCGCCCTTGGTGGTGGCGGTCAGTCTTCTGAGAAGCTTAGAAGTATCTGTCTCTCGTGTAAATGTTGTGACAAGTACTGTAGGCTCAAGTGCAGCATTGCACAAGGTGGATGTGGCCCGGTCTGGCAGGGGAGCTACCTGAGGTGGCCGGAGTTCTGCTGGTGCCACATGGGGAGCAGGTAGAGCGAGGTTAGGTTCCAGTGTTCGTCCGGGGCGACTGCACATGTACACAGGCCAGAGCAGCGGGGCCAAAGAGGCCAGGAAGGGAAGGTGGGGGGTAGGGTCAGTGAGCAGAAGCAGCCAGGTACATGTGCCTCAGGTGAGTGAATTGAAGAAGCAGACATGGAAACCGTTACTTCGTTACTTCGAGTTGTTCCTGGCCAGTGCTTTCCATGTGGCCTGGATACTGTCCCCATGAGTGACGGGGCACCAGCGTCCTACCTGAAAGGACCTGGTGCCTAAGGCAACAGATCCCTAGGACTACAGCTTCATGTGGGGTTTGTGGTCCATCAGCAGTGCCCCCAGGAAGGGACATCTCTCGGGTCGCCAGGTGCAAGCTCTTAGCGACACAGACAGGGACAGGGCCTAAGTGTGCTTGGTGGTCTGGCTGATCCCTCCGAGCTCTCAGGGCTCTCCACGCCTCCAGCTCGGGCTGTGAATATAGCCCTCTCCTCCCCAGGGTGGGCCAGGGGTTCTCTGCTCTGGTGAGGAGGGAGGTTCCAGTGGAGAGGTGGGGCCCAGCTGGGCCTGGCGTGCCTGCCCTCTCGCTGGCTGTCTGGCCTGTGCTTATCCTGTTACTCACGCCGTTGTAAACACACTCACACAGTTACCCTCTGCTGGAGGTGGTCGCCCATGTCTTGCTTCTAGTGAATGGTCTTGGAGGGAAGAAAATGGGTCTGGGCCGAACCTGAGGGATGGCAAGGCCACTTCCAGAGGAGGAGCGATGAGCTGGGGATCACATCAGCCCTGTGTTCCCAAGCGGCCCCGCCTAGCAGTGATGTCTCTCAGATATATACATTTTTAGGCCCCACCAGACCCACTAAGGCAAGAGCTCTGGGGTAAGACCAGCAGCCCTCCAGGGCTCTGATGTATGTTCAGGGTTGGGCTCTGACCCCTACCACTGGACCAGACTCACCTTAGCTTGGTTTTCAGCTGGGACATGGCTGTGCAGACCCCAGTACCCAAGTAGACCAGAGTCCAGGCCGGGAATCTTGTCTTAATTTACTTGCTGGGATTTTGTTGTTTTTATTTACTCTCGCTACACCTGAAAGAAGTTCTGAGTGTTTCATGCAAACAGAAGTAAACAAGTTGTTTTAAAGAAAAGAAATTAAGCTCCCATCTTGCAAACAGAACCTTAGTCCCACAGAAGGCCCTGTGTGCCCTGCCCTGTGTCAGTCCTGGCTGCCCCGCCCCCCCGGGCATTGCTCTGCCTGCGGCTGCATATCTCCGTTCCTTCCTACACCCCGACTTGTTTGGGCTGTGTATTGAGTGTTATAAAAACAGAATCCCCCAGATGCACTGTGAACTGTCTTTTTCACTTGATCCTGAGAGACAGCTTGGAAAAGGATCCTGGGCTGACTCCAGAGCCAGCTGCTCCGCTCCCATCCTGGGTCTGCCTCTGCAATGGTCCGCATACCCTGGAGCCCTCGGCCTCTCGGCGCCTTCACCTGTGAACTCGATGACATCCACGTGTCTCTACTGCGCAAGCACAGAGATGGGCATCAGGTCGTACAGGGATGCTTTGAAATTAAGAAGCAGTACATGACTCGTTCACGTTGCTGCTTGTGGCCACACGAGTTCATTTCCACTGCTGCGGAGGGTCTGCTGATAGGAAGACCATTGTCGTTTCCCCCCTGTTGGCAGACAGTTGTTTCTGGCTTTCCTTTCTGAGAGGGGTGCGTCTGTGGCTTCTCAACCCCGTGTGTTTCTGGTGTGGATGTGCAAGGGTCTCCAGGGCCCCTCCTCCCAGACCTGAGATCAATGGCTTGGATGGTAGGATCTGCTCATTTCAAACAACAGGAAACATCAGCATGTTTCGTAGAGTGGTTAAGCAAACTGACCCTGCCACCCATGGCGACGGTGTCTTAAGAATTCCTCTTGCTCTGAGTAGTTCTTCAGGTTTTTGTCAGAGGTTTAAAAGATGCTGTGCTCTGCAGTTGGGTAATTGCATTTCCTTTTCCAAGATTCTTAATGAGCTTAACATCTTTTCGTATGTTTTCTGGAACTCTTTTATTTCCATTGTTGAACTTCAGCTTTATTCTTTGGTTCATCCTTTTGTGGGGGCTGTTGTTTTCTTACAGTCTGCAGAGGTTACTCATATTCTGGGTACTGATGCTTTATTGGATTTGTGCGTGGCAGATGCCATCTCCGATAAGCGTCGTGCCTTGCTCTCCAGTTAGCACCTTCCCTTCATTATTGTATCTTCTGGTCAGCACCACTTCTTAAGAGAGTGTAGGACATTATCAGTCATTTTGTCTCTAGGCCAGGTTCTGTGTCTAGTTTAAGGACCCATTCCCTAACCCAAGTTCATATAAGACTTCTGCTACATTTGCATCTAAAAATCGGTTTAAAGTTCATGTTTTTGCCATTTGCATTTGAGACCTTCATCCTTCAGAACTGGATCTGGACGGGGCGTGCAGTGAATAGCTGACCTCGCTTCATTGCCCGAGGGGAACTGGCTGTTCTGGGCAGTTGGCTGAGGTAACAGCTGATCCTCAATACCGTGCATATCATTCTGTATACATAAACTTCATGTGTGGATGTGTTTGTAGATTTTTGTTTGTTTATACCTATGCTAGTATCATCTTGAATTCGTATCACCCTATGGTTGGTCTTGGTACTAGGTCAGGCAAATTTCACATTTCCTCAGTAAGATTATTTTGCCTTTTTTTAGAGACAGGGTCTCACTATGTAGCCCAGGCTGGCCTTGAACTCCTGGCAGTCTTCCTGTTTCAGCCTCCCCAGTGCTGGGACTATAGGAATGTACCATCACACCTGGCTTGTTCTGGACCTTTTGCTTTTCCACATAAATTTGGAATTACCTCCTAGAAAAACATTCTGAAATTTTTGTTAGAATTCTTTGAGCCTATAATCTAATTAGGTGATCTACCTATTTACAATATAGATCTGCTTCTTAAATTGTGCAAAAGTTCCAATTATTTCTATGACATTATGCAGTTTTCTCTACAAAGTCCTTGTATAACTCTTGTTAGTGTTACTTTCAGGTGCCTCATAATTGTTGTGCAATCACAGGTATTTTGTCTTATTAAATTACGTGTTCTACCTATTCTGAAGTATCAGAGCACATTGGGTATTTGTACATTTATCTTATATCGAGCCATCTGTTCAAATTCTAATTTCTAATAAATTATAGATTCCTTAGAGTCTCTCAATGTAGAGAATCTTATCACCTATAAGTGATGCTAATTTTAATTATCTCTTTCCGATCACTGATTCTTCTTTCTTGTTAATTAGTCGATGTTAAATAGAGGTGTTAATTAAGAGTGGGTAGCCGTCTTGTTCCTAATTTAAAAGGCAGTGGCTCTAATGACTCATCATTAAGTATGATGTTTGCTGTAAGTTTTTCAAAGATAACCTTTATGACATTTAGAAAGTTTCCTGTCATTCTCACTTCATTATGACTTTTATCAGGATTTTTTTTTCTTCTGTAAAAATAATCATACTTTTTTCTCTTTAATCCATTAACATAGAAAATTATATCAGTAAAGTCTTCTGTTGGCTCAAACTTATATTACTAAGATAAATTCTAGTTGGTTGTGACAGGTATTTTTTATGCCTGTCTGGATTTAGTAGAACCATGTTCAGAAGTGAGGTGACCTGTGCTTTTTCTATGCATTGTGTGCTTGATTTGGGTGTTGAGCTTTTACCGGCTTCATAAAACAGAACAGGGTGTGCTCTTTCTCATTCTTTGAAAGTGATTATGTAAGATTAAAATGTTCTCTTAGCTGTTTGGTAGGACTTGCCCATAAATCTCCTGAATTGTGTGTAGACTTGGTTCTTTTAATGGCTACAAAACTAGTAGGGCATCTTATTGTCAAGCCAATTTTTATGTGTTTTTTGAGGAGAAATCTTTGCTTTTCCCAAGTGTCCCTGAGGATGCACAGCATGGGATAGTTTGGGACACCTGTCCTTGGGCCTCCTGTTTCTTGGATGGTCTCGGTGACTTCACTCTGAGCAAATTCCAGCTGTGCTCCCTGACCCTCCACTCTGCCACATGTTCAGAGGTTAATTAGGAAACGTCCCTGTTGAGGCAGTCCCCTTATCTTTAGCACAGGAGAGGTGGGCAGAGAAGGATGAGGAAGTGGTTGCTAGGGAACCACGTGGGGGCAGAATCTTTCAGAAGCTCAACTGTCCATCCAGTAGGGACCTGTGGGTCACAGTTTAGCTGTGTGCAGGTGTGGATTTCAACCTTGTTTTCTCTTTCTGTCTGTCCTTTCTTTTTTTCCCTTTTGCAATTTTCAAGACTATACTCTACTATATGCTGTGTTATTGTCTATAACAATCAGGGAATATATTCTAATCTTCCTCGCTAGAACTGTGTCCAAATTCCCCCAGATTTGTACTTTTTCCCAGTAACTTAAACTCACTCTCCTGAGCCTCAAATACAAAGCAATTAAGTCTTAACAGTCTCAGTCTCTCCTCACTGTTCCCCAGGTCCCCACTGCTCCTGCTCTGTGCTGCAGCAGTTCAGGCCCAGCCACAACAGTATTAAAAAGTGGAAAGCAAGCCAAGAGAGGTTGGATCAGGCTCTTTCTTGCAACCGTGGTGTGTTGGAGAAACCATCCTGCCCTGGCCACTGCACCCACCAAGCCACACTTCATGGCCCTTTCAACTTTCAAATCCATAGTCCTTCTTCCTGCCTCAGGACCTTTGTGTGTGCTGTTTTGGCCTTCCTCTGCATGCCAGCCCCTGCTCCTCCCTATGTCCTGGTAAAATGTCACTTCTTCAGCAGACCGCCTTGCACTGAACACTTGCCCATGGCAGCCACAAACTCCCCTCTCCGAGGTTTCTGCTTTTATGTTTTGCTGGTCTCCATCTTAGTGCTTGTCATGGTCAATGATGACTGACTGACTTTCTTTCTTTCTTTCTTTTTCTTTTTCATCTGTTTCCCCACCTGTGTAGCCACACAGGGACTCCTTGGTCTTGCATTCCTGTCACAAAACCCCAATCCTGACACAGAACAGAGCCCCAGTAAATGATTGTGGGAGGAGGGAAGTCCCCAGAGGCACGGTTCTGCAGAGCAGGCTGCCGTGCGCTGTCCCGCAGGCCCTGGAGTCCGCTAACAGAGACCCCAGCACCTTCCTCCCTCTTGCTCTGCTGCTCACCCTTCCTGTCCCTTACCTGGCAGAGACCCCTGCTCATCCAAGACCGAGCTCATCAGGACTTCGTCCATTTCCCCATGGACGCGCTCAGAGCCAAGCACAACCGTGGCACAGGCTGTGCTGCTCAAACCCTGGTGCTGCCACCTCTGGCCCTGAGTCTCGGGCCTCACCTTTCCTGTCTCAGGGCTCAGTGCGTGTGCCCCCACTTCCAGTGTAAGATGGGGACATATCCGCACCACCTGCCTTCCCATGGACCCTCCAGTGGGGCTGCGTTTCTTCTCTGTGTCCTCAGTGAGCTTTGTAGGTGATCTCGAATAAGCTTTCTGAGAGCCCTGTGTGCCAGACTATTTTTAGTCCTGTTTCAGAATGAAGAAACCAAGGCTTAGAGAGATGAGATTTGCCCAGGGCCCAAAGCTCACGAGCAAGCGGCAAAGCCAGCATCCAGACTAGGCACTCAGAGGCCCCTCTTCCTGCAGAACCGATCCAAGCCTGCACTGGAGAGCCCACGGAGGAGTCGGGGTGCGAGGTCCTGCCCTGTGTCCCTCTGCACTGCCCAGGGCTCTGATCCAGGTGACCCTGGAAGCATCAGGAAGGGCAGCCCCCGCTGGGGAGCAGAGCCTAGCTGGGGCAGCAGAAATGAGACCACCTGGAGCAGTGCCTGGGGCTGGAACCTCTGTTCGGTCCCCTCTAAGGAGAAAAGCCCTGGGCCTTGGTGCTGCAGGAAGGGTGGGAGAGGCGCCTGGAATCCGGGATGTGCGAGACTGCAGCCCACTCGGCATCGGAAGAGGAAACAGCGCCCAGCAGCTCTGCAGTTGGGCTCTGCCTGCTGGGTTTGTTCTGGCTGTGTCTTGGAGCCAGTGAATGCCCTGCCAGGGGATTTTACGCGCTTCCGGAGCCCGGTGCCGTCAGGTGCTGGCTGCAGGGACAGCCCACTGGCCTGAGCACTGCACCTTGCCCTGGCTCTTCTCCAGAAGCCATGTGGACAGTGACCTCACAGGTTCCAGGCCAGCAGGACTCACGCACCTGGTCATCTGAGGTGCAGTGAGCCCGGATGCCCATCCCCTTCTCAGCGGTTGGAGTCAGGGAGTCTGGGGTAAAGCAGGTGCTGTGTGGCTGGGGCTTTGCCCCTGGCAGTTTGCTTGAATCACAGTCTTTTCATTAGCCTACTGTCAGTGCCCTTTCCTGCCACGGCACAGAGTTAACGTCACAGGGACATTCACCACCGGCCCGCGATGCCCCACAATGGCTATGTGGCCCTTTGGAGAAAGTGTCGGTGCACACTGTGGGCAAAAAGAACTGTGGCAGGAGCCTTGTTCCCCAAGGAGGTCGGCTCACCTGGCACGCTTCAGGACTGCTGTGGTGGGAGCTTGGTGCCTTAATGTAGCGAGTATGGGGGCGCCCGCTGTGTCCAGGCCTTTCAACTGTGGCTGGAACACCAGTGCTGTCTCCCTCAGTGCTGTTGACCTGCTCCTGGCCCGCACCGCAGTGGAGCCAAGGGACATCTGCTGAGGGATTGGAGCTCACATGTAACTTGGCCCTAAGCTAGGTGTTGCCCTAGGATGCGCTTAAGCTCCTTTGTCCCCTGTTGGGGGCTGACTTGGCTTTGGGCCCTGCGTGGGAGCACCCTTCCCTCCTGGGTGGGTCTCGGCATCTCTGTAATTTGCAGGATCTGCTAGGAGACATTCAGGAGCACAGCCAGTCTCTGCCCTGGAATCACTCAGTTATCAAGCGTTGTACAGAGGGTGGTGCCAGTGTGGAGGGCCCAGAGGGCGGCATTCCTTTCTTCCCGCGTGGAACTGGGGCTGCCGCAGAGCTGGGTCCCCGGGGTGGGCGTGGCATTGAGCCGAGGAAGTGGCTGGTGAGGGAGGCAGAGCCTGGGCCTGCAGGGCCTGGTGGTGGGAGACAGAAGCCCTACCTCCGGGGCAGTGCCTCCGCACGGTAGGAGAGGCCCGGCTGGTGCTGTGCACGGGTGTCTGTGTTGCCTTTGACAGTGAGTTCCTGGGGGAGGGGGGCTGGTGAGGGGCCCAGGGTCAGAATTCGGTGGCTGGGACAAGCAGGCGGTACCCCACCCTGTTCCTGGCAGACTCCAAGTAAGTGCGACAGGAATTCTGCTGAGGCCAGGAGGGATGTGGCCGCTGTCTCCTAATGAGGATGCGTACATGAGCCTGAATAAAACAGTAAATTACTCAAATGCAGAATTAGACAGGCGTGTAGCCCCGGAGCTGGTGTTTCCGCGGTGGTGATAAGAGGTTTCGTGCAGCTCACAGCTTCCCAGCATGAGTAGGCCAGTGGGATCAGCGGGAAAGCAAGCTTGACTCCCCTATGGGAAGAGATTGTCCTAATTGAAGCACGGTTTTGCAGAGAAAGGTGAAGTCTCTGCAGTTCTCCAGGATTGAAAGCCAAGCCCCCCACCCAGGCATCCTGGAGCTCTGGCAGCACTGGGTCCTCTCCAGCTGACCTCTGCAGCGTCGGGCTTGTCCCAGAGTCGTGGAGGTCGGTCCTGTGGTCCTGTGAGGGCAGGCCGCTGAAGCTGACTTGAGAAGCGATGCAGGAGTGTGATCGAGGAAGGGAAACAGATGGATCCATAACCAGAACCTCCGCCCTGGACAACTGCGGATCCTCCAGGAACCACACAGAACACACTGCAAAGAGCGGGAGCTGGACACCGTGCCCCTGGCTGGCGAGAGTGGTGCCTGGGGTGACCCTTCGGGCAAACCCGGTGCAAGTCCCTGGGAATCAGTGCACACACCAAGACGCCCTGCAAAGGGCAGGATCCCTTCCAGGCCCAGGGCAGGGCAAGGCACCAGGTGTCTGCAGAGGCTCCCATAGGCACCCACTCGCCAACTCGCCGTGTCCTGACACATCTGATGCTTGGCTCTGCAAGTGTCTGCTCTGTGCTGAACACTTGCTGGGGCGGAAGACACAGCTGTAAGCTGACAGTGAGGTACAGTTGGTGGGTGAAGGAGTAAACAACAGAACTCCAGCTAATTAAAGTGAAGCCAATTAAAACACCAGAAGAACAGTGCAGAAAGTAAGAAAGCGCTCAAACAGTGATGGGAGCGTGATGAAAAGAAATATCCAGGTGCCAGCTTGAAGGATCCCATTCACCCAGTCCGGGAAAAACTGAGCATCACTAGTAGTGACAGTGGCAGATCGTGACCTGCAGTATACACAGGACTCCTGAGTCCACATTGGTGTGACAAACAGACGGGGAGCTGGGGACACGGTGCCTCTCAAGAGCAAAATGCTGACTCAAATGAGGGGAGATAGAATTAGAAGTCACCATTTGACAAGCATCAAAATGACAGTTGATGCAGGCAGGACGTGTGAAGAGATACTTAAGCCAGCCAGAGAAACTTTGAGGGGTCACAGACACAGATGCACAGAGGCAGTTCCTCCCCCAGATTCTTTACAATTGCTAGGGAGAAAATAGTTACTGTTTACCAGAGATGAGTAGTAGGTGCTCCCTTGCTGTTTGTGTGCCCCCAGAAATTCGTATGTTGAAACGCTTAGTCTCAGAGTGATGGTGTTAGGAGCTTTTAGAAGGCGAGTAGCTCGTGAGGATGGAGCCCCCCTGTATGGGATTAGTGCCCTATAGAAGTTCCCCAAGGGGAGACCTTTCATCTCTCCTACCCTGTGAGGACTTGGCAAAGAGGCGCTGACTATAAATCAGGAAACAAAGCCTCACAGACATAGAATCTGCTCGTGTGTTGCTCTCAGACTTCCAGCTTCCAGGATAGGGAGCAATAGATGTCTCTTGTTCATAAGCAACTGAGCCTGTGATACTTTGTCATGGCAGCCTGAAGTGACAAGAATACTCCTCCATTAAGTAAGCAACATTGACATCACTGGTCATGTGCCCTCTGGAACCCACTGAGAAGGGCACTGTCGTTTTTGTGATGAGCCTGAATATTCTGAATTTAGTCACAGGAAAGTATCAGAAAACCCAGACTACAGAATATTCTGTAGTAACTGGCCTGTGCTCTTCAAATACCATTTACAAGAAACACGGAACCGGCTAAAGCTTCCAGATCGAGTAAGCTCAGGTGGCGACTGTGGAGTTTGACCCTCAGTCTTCTGCTAGAAGACCTTGGGGCAGACTGGGGACAGCTGGGTCGGCTGCAGACTGGAAGACAGAGTCAGGGTGAAGGTAGCATCCTGAGCTAGATGTGTGTGCCATGGGTGTGCCACAGGAAGTCTCAGTTCTTAGAAAACACACACTGAAGGACTAGTAGGGACAAAGACTGCGCTAACAGAGTCTGTGTGGGCAGTGTGGGAGTTGTTTCCATCTTCACGCAACTTTCTGTAAGTGTAAGATTATAGGGAAATAAAACTTAAAATGAAACAGAATTCAGGGACTGGGGGGCAGTGTCACAGTGCAAGGGACAGGTCCAGGGAACAGTTTAGATAAGATGGTGCAAAGGCACCAGTAGGAGAGGAAAGAGGAGGAGCCTGCCGTGCAGAGCTGGGGGATGGAGATGCGGGTGCCCCTGGGGAGCTCAGAGTCCTCATCGAAATCTGGGGCTGCAGGTCAAGAGGAAGGGATGGGAATCGGAGCCCACAGACCTTAAAGAACAGAACCTGGGTTCTGTGCCAGTGTTGGGAACCCAGGGAAGTGGGGCTCTAGGTGGTAGAGGGCTGCAGTCTGCTCCCATGTCCATGTAGAACTTGTCTGTGCCAACCAGAGATCTGAGTGGGCTGGCTAGAAAAGCCACTGCTCTAATGCAGCTGAGGGGTGCCCCCCTAGCCTTGAGGCCAGCAGCAGTAGAGAGAAGTAGATGGTTCAGGGTCTACCTTAGAGATGCTGCTGGTGGAAACATGGTGGGGGTGTCTTAGTTACTTTTCTTGTTGCTGAAACAAAACACCCGGCACCCAAAGTTAAAGGGGGGAAGTTTGTTTAGCTCATTTTGTAAAGGCTGTGGTCCATAATCAGCTGGCTGCAAGGCAGGGTGGCATGGCAGAGGGGCAGCAGTTCACAGCAAATTAACGGTAGCAAAGCAAGAGCCCATAACAGCGTCTTTCTGCCCCTTTCATCTTATGCAGACCACTTAGGGCAGGCAGCACTCACACCCCTAATCCTGGTGCCCTGAGCCTAGCACTGCACCAGGAATCAGCCCCACATTCCAGGCCCAGCCACCTGTGAGGAAGCCCCACCTCAGAGCACATGTGGCTGTGGGGGGACAGCTAGACACAGCCATGACGGGGAGCGCAGGGATAATGCTGTCCCTTCACCGTGAGCTCACTCGCAGCTGAGTGTCAGCATCGCCCATGACAGTCAGTGGCACAGCCAGACGCCTCACTGCTCTGGGATACATCAGAAGGCCTCGTGCACTGGCCCTGCCTCTGATGGGTGCCAGATTGGTCACTGTTCCTGCAAGTCCAGATGTCCCCCTGGAAAGACGAATCCTGCCCTTCGGTTCTGAGGTCGGCAGGACCCACACCGATACTGCCGTCAGGGTCTCTGATATGACTGTGATACAGGAAGATGAATCTGGCCAGTGAGTGTTTAAATACTGATTACATCTTTTACTTTGTAAATAACTCAATGGTAAGTTTTTACAATATTGTTTTTACAGAGACTGTAATGAGAAGACAATTTTTCCCCCTGTCACTAGGATATTAAGCACTTTAATGAGCGTGCACAAAATGGCTATATAAAACTTGGTCTGCAGCAAGCTGTGTTGGGGCTTAATGCTGTATTAAAGTTGCAAGGGCTCCAAAGAGCTGATGAACAGCCCTATTGTCACTGCTAGGGAAATGGAATAGTGGCAACTATTTGTCCTTTCTCTCTCCCTTTCCTTGCCCGTTTGTTCGCCCGGGAGCCAAGCTGTGCCGGGCAGTGGTCGCTTGGTGAGGCTTCCTGGGAAAGGGTAGGAATGCACAGCCTGGGGGATTCGTTATTTGGGAGCGTGCCTGCTTTTTAATTGGCCTTGGTGCTAATGAATGGATTCGTTCTGTTTGGAGCAAGCAGGGCTGGGCGCTGGAGCGTGTAATCTGATTGCAGCCGGGTGCTCTGAGCCCCGCGGAAGGCTACAGAGCAGCCGTGATTGGTTTGGCCTGGGCTGCACGGTGCTGGCAGCCGCAGGGCACGAGAGGGTGGGAGGCCGAGAGAGGTGGGCGCCCCTGGCAGCTGGGCCTCCACCTCAGTTCAGAGGCCGCCGAGCCATTCGTCATCTCGAGGCAGCTCATGGGGAGGCTACGTCGGCTCTGCTTCAGGGGCAGATAGACAATGGGAGATCGGTTTTGTGGCACAGTCCCTGGCGTCCAGAAGGCATTCAGTGAGCATGGCCTTGGTCCTCACTTAGCAACCGGACACACTGCGGGTGTTTTCACCTGCCAGCTCTCGGTTCAGAGGAGGAGAAGCTGTCAGACTGGTGGTCGTGCAGGAAACCATCTGGTCCTTCTCCAGACGCCACATTTTTCTTCCTGGGGCTTCTCAGCCTCTTGGCCTGTTTGCACTTGGGCGTGCTGAGCAGGCCTCTGTCACAGGCCCCAGCCCACAACGGTCTGCTGTGTCACTAGCGACTGTGGGCCCTGGGCCCCAGTCACTGGAGAGCTGGACTCCGATGTCCCTGGCAGGAGCCTGGTCACACAGAGCAGCCCTGAGCTGAGCCGTGGGAAATCCCCGTGTCCCGGCCTGACCCTGGGGCTGCTGTTTTTGGGGCTGACAGGCGTCACACTCTGACTCTGGAGATGACTCACAGTGGTTTTGATTTGGTGACAGGCTGACAGCTGAAGTTTGTAAGCGGCACCCAATCCAGGGTTAGAGTTACTTTTTTAAGTGAACCATGTAATTGGAATTGAGCTTTCATGTCTGAATTAGAGATTTCAGCCCCACACCCGTGATCCAAGCCTCTCTCTCCTCCGATGTGATTGTTTTTCTTTCCTGGGCTGGCCTGTTGGCCCCAGTGTGAAGTATGTGATGATGTGGCTGCCTTTTGGGCTCGAAAGTTCCAAACGCCACATCTTTGCCGTGGCCCATTCCTTGTTTGCGGCTTGGCTGCCTGGTTCAAAGTCACACGGTGGTGACACGGCCTGCGTGTCACAGAGGTACAGGGCAGCTGCACTGGAGCCAAGTACCCCTCCCTGCCCAGGTTTTTTTCTTTTTTTTAATCAAACAGGACTGTGGAGCCCACATTCACACACACAGGCCTGCCTGCATTCTCAGCTTGGCGTCCATGCTGTGGCTAAGCTCCTGGGGCTGCCTGTGACTCCACAGCTCTTCGCAGTGCTTGGCACGGCTTCACCCAGATCGGGGCCTGTAGATCATCTCCCAACAAGGCAGCAATGTCAGGAGTATCCCTGCGCCCCGCTGCATCCCCCGCACCTCCAGGGCACCTTGCGGTCACTCCAAAGCTCTGGTGACCTCGGGAACTGCAGAGACCTGGCCACCTGGCCTCACTTCTGAGAGAGTCCCAGGCCAGGGCCCCTCACAAGCATCCCAGGGATCCGTTTTTGACTCAGTGAGGAGCAGCAAAGCTTGCCGGCCAACTCTGTTCTCAGGTGAAAGCGATTTGGCAGCTTCTCGCCGTACAGCACACTAAGCAAGTTAGAATAGCTTTTCCACACAGAGCGAAGGCCAGTGTGCAGCTGGTTCTTGGAATGAGATAAAAGGTACACAAGCCTCCAGCATAACACAGCAGTCACCAACCCCATCCTCAGGCCAGGCCCACTCTGTCCCTTTTGTGTGTCACATCTAATCCTTTGGAGTTTTTCTTTTACATACGGACACTTCATTCAGTTTTCCTCAAAAATCCTGATTCCTGGCTCATTTTCTAAACAACCAGAGGACTTGGCTGCCTGAGTCCATGTTGCTGTGGGTACCGACAGCCGGCTCTGGGGGCTGGCATTGTCCTCAGTTGCCATCAGTGCTGTCCAGACTCCAGGCTGGACGCTTCCGTGCTCATGGCCTTTGGTGTGGCCAATTCCACCCTGAGATCATTGAGGCCCAGAACAAGCTCCTCAATTCTATGAGTAAGAAACTTGGTTTTGAGGCTTCCTGCTGGGGAGTGGAATGGGCTGTGCCCTTTACCTACACATTCTGAATTGTTGGAGACGTATTCAAAGGCTCTTTTATTGTTCTAAAAACAGCAATGATACTCTCTGTTCTTTGAAGATAATGTGGCAGAGGTTCTCTTATTACATTTCTCATAATGAATGTCATCCTGGGCCTCACAGGGCCATTTGGACTTAATGGGGAAAAAGCAGCAGATCAGACCATAGAAATTTCTTGCTGTGTCCAGCCTCCCAGCAAAACAGGATCAGAAGCCAAGGGATTTGTGTCCTTATCCCAATACCTGAAGCACCAAGTGACCTTGGCCCAGTTGTGGGGAAGAGAGCTGCAGATCACGGTAGCAGTTCCTCCTTCCCTCTGGGTGTTACTTGGACCGGTTGTCGAGTACCTCACACGGTAATATGAAAACATCGAGGGCAGCGTAAGTCCCAAGAGTGACTGTTCGGTGTGTCGCGAGTCACAGACATGGGCAGATGGGCACCTCTGTACACGCTGCTTGAACTTAGATGTGTGGGACTCCACCTCCCCAGAAAGGCATGGGAATGGGCACCCTCAGAGGCAGGAGAGAAAGCTGACATGGGTCATAGGCTGGCAAAGCCTATGTAGGTGCGGGAGCTTGGAGCTGCAGGGCCATGGACTTCTTCATGGACTTAGGCCAACTCGATGTCCAGCACTGGCCTGGGTCAGCCCCTGAGCTGGGCACTGGTGAGTGACCACCACAGCATGCTGGGCCCCTCCCCAGGAACTCATCCTCTTGGAGAGGAGCATGCAGGGGACAAGGGAGCCTGTGCAACATGGAGGGGATACAGGAGGCAGGGCGAGGACGTCCCTGTATAGAACTCCGAGAGGGCTTCAGAGAGGAGGTGGTGACCATGGTAAAGCTATGCGATGAACATGGACTAGGACATCCTATTATTCCCTGTCACGCTGTGCCCGGGGAGCTCAGAGGAATCCAAGAAGGTTCTGGGTGGGTCAGCTCTGGTGTCAAACTGCCTGGACTCAGGTCCTGGCTCCGCCATCTGATCCTCTGTGACATCAGACAAATTATTGAAGGTGTTTGGACCTCAGATTGCTCGGTTGTGAAACAGAATACTGAAGCAACTACCTCACGGGGTTGTTACAGAGCTAGTGCTTCAAGGAGTGCCCGGTGATGCCAGGCGGTAGTAGCAGTGGTGAAGGTGGTAGTGGATACAGTGGCTGTGATGGTAGCGGCATTGACGGTCATGTGGCTTTTAGTGTTGCTGGTGGTAGGAGCTTGTTGATGGGAGAGGGGATGGCGTGCTCGATAGTGTAGATGGTGATCCATGGTGGGGCAGTGCAGGGGGATATCTACAGCCTCAGTGGAGGTGGTGGCTGCAGATGTCTGCCCCGCTGGTGAGATGAGTTAGGGGCCATAGGATATCTCTGTGAAGAGTGCTATTGGGATAGGTCCCAGGACAGGGAGGCCAGGCATGGCCAGGCCATCTTCTGAGAGCGAGCCAGGCTCTGAGGGAGCTGGCATTCATCGGGTGGGGAAGCAGGAGCAGCACAGAGCAGGGCCAGTGCCAGTTTGGAGCAGGTAGAGAGGGACGTGGCAGAGTACAGAGAAGGTGAGCAGCTCCTACCTGGGTGGAGGTGAAGTCACCGTGGAACGTGATGGTTTTTGCTATTCTCCTGAGCTGGGGGTCTGAGCAGTCACCTCCTGTAGACACAGCTGCACGGCCGGCCTAAGCTTTGCTGCCCTGGCAGGCCCTGTAGGCGAGCGCTCACACGGCTCCATCCAATAAAAGACACGCTCTCTGTGCCCACCTGGTGGTGTGCAGATGAGAATCTGGGACCAGGATCTCACCCTCCAGTGTCCCTCCTCCCAGCCATGGCAGAGACCCTGACACCACAGCCTCCTTGGCTGTTCTGTCGTGGCTGGGCACAGCATTCTGAGTGGAACGCCCGCTTTGCATGCCTTCAGGGCTGTCTCATCCCAGCCAGCAAGTGCTAGTGAGGCAAGCTTAAAGCTGTGGAACAATCAGAACACGAATGTGCACCCACCTGCTGTACCCCCAGGAGGCTGCTGTCCTTCACGTCTGCGTTGCCAAGGAAATGGGATTTGGAAGGGATGGGCCAAGTGACATAATTTGCGAGCAGGTTCTGTAATTATTGAAGCCCTTGCGGCTCCATCTGAAGCCAAGGTTTGGAGCTTGAGAAGGTGGAGCCGGGGACATGCATGCAGCGGAGCGGTGGGTCCAGTGCCCTTTGGAAGCGATAGGATGAGGAGTCCCTGGGCTCTGACACACTTGTGGGTCCCTCTTCCACCTCCGGCAGGTGGCTGGGTGTCTCTGCTTGGACCTCACCTCCTGGCCTCTTCTCTGCACTTGTGTGGATGCCTGGCCCAAATGCAAAAGCCTGCAGTGCCAACTGCCAGGTGTGACTTGGAGGAGGATGGGAAAATCCCTAAGGTGACTTTCCGGGGTCGTTGTGAGGTATAACAAACCATTACATTGACGATATTTTTCTGCAGTCAACTCACTGCTGTACCTTTTTTTTTTTTTTTTTTTTTTTTTTTTTTTTTTTTTTTTC
>NW_022900934.1:2193361-2323435 GCF_012274545.1 Fukomys damarensis | reverse complement strand
TTTTTTTTTTTTTTTTTTTTTTTTTTTTTTTTTTTTTGGTACCAGGGATTGATCTTGGGTCCTTGTGCTTGCAAGGTAGGCAGCGGCACCACTGAGCTAAATCTCCAGCCATCACTGCTATAGCTTTGAAGCAATCTTAGTATTTTGAATTTGACTTGAAGCGCGTAAGCTGGTTGCCCAGGAAGAACATCTGCATTAAGTTCTTTCTGGGTCCCTCTGAGACGGGAAGAGTCCTAGGCTGCTTTCACATCACAGTGACAGGGGACCTTCAGTATGGGGAGAGGCACTTTCCACCTGTCTGGGAGGCTGTGAGCTCACGCCTGGTGCTTGTAGGGCCTCTGTCCCTGCCTGCAGCTGGAAAGCAGCTGGCTGTGAGTGGGGGTCACTTCAGACACCTTCCCACTTCCCCTTGTGGGGAAGCCTGGGGCCACGCAATCCACTTGCGGTTTGTGAATGTGCTGAGTTCACCTGAGCTGAATAAAGGGTTAGGAAAAGGGCTCTAAAGGGTCTGAGCACCCAGGCATCCTTGGCTGTGGCTGCAGTGACCCCATCTCTGTCCTGTGTTTGCCTGGCCACCTCTTCCCTGTGTGTCTCACGGGAGTGTGTGGTCTTGGACCCAGCACACACCTGGAAAATCCGGGTTGACCCCTTCATCTGCAAATTCACAATCACGTCTCAAAAGATAAGGTTTTCCAAGTAGGATGATGGGGGATTTGACTGGACTTCTTTTGGGGTCATCAGTTTACTCACCACATCTGGGCTTGGGTAGAGGGTTAGAGGATGGTTTAGGGTCTCTTTTTAAAAACCCCTTTTCCAAATAATTACAGATTCTCAAGGAAGTTACAGGGACAGTACAGAGAGGTGTCCGCTTAGTTCACCCTCAGAGTGACCTCTGCTAGCTCCAGAGATGGACCTGGGCAGAGTCCACAGGTTTTAGATTCAGTCCCTGCCCCAGGGCTTGATGTGGATCTGTGAGATGTGAATATAAACCCCAGACCCCCTTCCTGCTGTGTGAAGTAAACAAGTTGTAACCATTGTGAGCCCAGAGTTTTTGTTTTCTCCTATGCAGAGGGGAGGGCGGGAATGCCAAGATTGCCGAACAAGGTTCTTAGCACCTGCTCTGCCGACAGGGGCAAGTCTTACTTGGTCTTGTGGACTGAAGCTAGGGCTGAAAGTGTAATGTTTCAGGATCCGCTCCACAGACTAATGTGAAGGTCGGGCACTGTTCAGCAGCTTTGGCACACGTGCCCGGCTGTGGTGGGCAGAGCCTCACTGTGGTCCTGGGAATGCCTGGCTCTGGGTCAGTTATAAGAGGGCCACATGTGGAGCTACCGGGTGGACAGTCGGCCGGGCAGTGATGGGCACTGGTACTCTTCCCTGAAACACCACGTGGGGTGGAGCAGCGAGGCCGTGGTTTTTGTAGCTGCATTGCTAACGCAGCCCAGCAGTCAGTGTAGAACAGCTCTGGGCATCACTAAGGAACTTGGAACCTCACCCCCCTGAATCTGAAGGCGCAGGGGGAGAAGGGCCCATTTCAGCTCCACTTTACAGCACAGTCTCACTTTTTGCAACCTCGAGTTGAGAGGAGGAATATTCCTGTATTGAAACAGGAGGTTATAGGAGCGCCTCATAGAAACATACCGATTCGATTAAGACTTTTTCTAAGTAGCAATAGGAAAATTTCTGTGACATTCTCCCCTGTTCCTATTGTTTAACCAACTCTGCTCCAAAGCCTTGTGCTTGAACATTCTTTGTTTAAATCCTCATTTCAAGTTTTAGGAGCAGAGTGTCATCTTCAGGAATATTTAACAAAAAGAAAAATCACTGATAGGTGGTATCATTGCTCGGAAGGGGAAAATCACTCAAAGAAAATCAGACTGTAATTGGCCTTTGTTTAAAGTAGAGAGTTATGCAGATAAGGATTGTATAGATAATTTTCTTGCAGACTATTTTATTACACAGACTAATTTGATATTGTCCTGGGAAGCCGTCCCTTTGAATATTCAACAAAAACAACAATGCACAGGGAGAGATGGTATTAAGAGTATTATTTTTGCATAATTTATGCTCAGTGACAGCCATTGCCTGCCTCACTTCATCACAGGTTTGCAGAGAGAGAGAGCTTCATGCTTCAAATCTCATTAAGCTATTTATTCATTGTAATGAATGATTTTAATGTACTGCATTAAGGTTATGCCACATTGAACTGTTAAAAAAATCCATCGTACTGTACACACTTCAACATTTGCAGCTAAATTAATACCTTTATTACTGCCTCGCTGGTTGAGTGGACACCATTTACAGATTAATCACACTTGTCTCCGTTTCATCCCAGTTCCGGGCCACTTCGTGATAGAGCTGTGATAATCTCACCGAACCCCTGTCTGCGGACATCTGCGTTATCCAGTTTGTGTAAACTCCCGTCTCTCGGGCTCCTCCCTGGCACCTCCCACTGACAGATGATGCTGTGCTTGTGGGCCCTGCTTTGCCTCTGCCCCCCCCATGTTCACCCCTCCCCAGAGCCTTCACGATTTGTTGGCAAGTTGCAGTGACAGGAAGATAGTATCTTCTGGGAGGCTGGCAGGCAGTTCTAATAAACACTGTCACTCACAAATCCACACCCCATCGCATGATATCCATTTTAAAGACCATATGAACTGTTAAGTGGGACAGCATGGCAATCCGAGTGGTTACCACAACTTGGAGATTTTTAAACAATGCAAAAAGAGTATGGGGCTTCTCATGGCTTTGGCAAATGGAAGGTTTGGGGTTCTCTTCTACAACGTAATGTCACATCTGTGCCCTGTCGTATCAGAATCATTTGTCCCACACCTGCTTAAGAAATCATGAGAAATACTCCGAGCAGGGTAGGACGTGGGAACATTTATATGTAATAGAAACACTGGATTATCATTCTCTATAATCTAGCAAATATTTGAAAACTACAAGCTGTGCAGTGTGACACTGTCACCATCTGAATGCAGCAGATGGGAATTGAGAGTGATATTTCCTACAGGGAGCTTAGGTACATCTTAACGTGGCACATTTTCAATGTGGGGAGAAAGGGGAGAAGAGAGCTAAGCTCACCCACCTTCTCACACAGGGACCCCAAACAGGGCTCCGGAGCCCTGAACTCCCCCCACTTCGTCTTCCAAAGAAGCGGCTGAGTGTTTGGCCCTGCAAGGCCACCAGGACATTTGCGATTGACTCCTGATTCAAGCTGCTGCTTATTTTTATGGATGATCTCATCAGAGCCCAATCAGGACCCCGGGTTTGATATTTAAGGGAGAAAAATAAGTTCTTGGGGAGAAAGCAACAGCAGAAAATTGTAGACAATTATTTTGAGCTTGTTTTAGACTGTGCGGAAATAATTAGCCCATCGCACACAACCCAGTGGTTTACAACAAACAAAAACATCCATTTAGCAAGAAGATTTTTGGGTTTTACAAGAGGAGCAATGAAAGGAGCAGGGAGTGTGTCGCCCTGCCCCCCCCCACCATGTGCCTGTCCTTCCTCGAGACGGCTCGAGACTCAGCAAGTGGAGCCAGCAGCTACTAAGAAACTCTGCTGTCAGGGTGGGGGCCTCCCCCCACGGAAACCCCAACCCAAGATCTGAGGGTTGCTGTCTTTTCCTTTCCATGTCCAGCTCAGACTTTCTATCATTGAGTAACAGAGAAAACTTTAGTCGAATCATCTGTCCCCAAGAACTGTTTAAAAAGATCACTGTCAGAAGCACACACGTGGACACAGGCACACACGGAAACGGGCCTCGCTTTAGTTGAGGCCCGAGTGTGTGGTCAGGACACTTGGCTCATGGCACATTCTTGCCAACAGCCCTGGAAAACCCCTCTTTTACAAAGGTGTTCAGAAATCCCACCGTGAACCCACACCCAGTGAAACCAGAGGCGAGGTCAGCCCGGCTTCCCCACTTTCCCTGTCCAACCCAGCCCCGCTCACGCTACACTAACCACGGCCCCGTCAACCTCCACTTTGCTTCCCAGCACTGACTCATCCCATTCCTATGTCTATCTTAAAGCGTATAGTTCTTCTGTTGTAATGGCTTTAATTTTAATCTGTTAGGTATCTTTAAGCCTTGAGTATTGACTTACTGTTTTTAACTCAAATGAATTGTGCAGTTTACTCACCCTCCCAAGGATGGCATTGGGGTTTCTCCACACCTTCTCAGGGACCAACTCTGTGCGGCCCATGTTTCTCTGGGCACACAGGTAAGAGTTTCTCTTACCCAGGTAGAGGCCAGCCTGACCCTCTCCAACGGGGATTGATGTTTGTGCCCTCCAGATGAGCAGAGCTCTCTGGGATCCCCTCCCTCCCAAATGTGATTGTGCCACATGTCGTCACCTGTGCCCAGGAGCAGGTGCGGGACGGCTCTGTGACTGAGTTTTATGTCCTACAGCAGGAAGGGCCTCTTCCTAGACGTCACTGTCCTGTGTGCTCCCTGGGACACTCCAGTGGCATCTTCCCTTGTTAGCATTTTCATAGGAATTGTTTGTACTGCAGACTGAGCTACAACTCGATCTTTAACTACTGTACTGTGGACAGCTGGCAGGTGTGTGTGTGTGCGTGTGTGCGCACACTCGTGTATGTACACACACATATGTACACATATGTGTTTTACATTTTTATAGCCTGCTTTTTTAACAGTATCCCCCCCCAAGCTATTTCATGAAAACAAAATATATCCAAAACTACTTTATGCTATTGTGTGAGTGTTGCATGCTATATTTAACTAATCCCATGTATTTTCTTTGTTTTTCATAATTATGAATTGCTTTGGGATAAACAGCCTTGATGTTCAATCTTTTCACATTTGAATTTTTATCCCCTCTGGAAACATTGTAAACACTGGAAGTGTAGAGTCAGAGGACACACTTTAAAGTTTTTCCTTTATGTAGAGTTAAACAGGATGAGGACCAGGAGAGTCGCTGGTTGCTCTTGTCTTCTGAGACAGAGAATAGCAAAGGCTGCCAGACATCAGCCACATTTGGTTCCTGGGAGCAGTGGTGGCCGTCTACATGGGGTACGTTTGGCAGGAGGGGGACAGGGAGACAGGGGCCTCCCTCTCTCCACAACTGCCCGGTCTGTCCACCTGATCACTCGTGTGGCCCAGGACACATACTCACACCACATGACCTCTGTGTCCAGACCAGCACTTCTACACCTGGGCCTAACTTGTCAGTGCCAGTGAGTTCCCTTGGTGACAGATTTCTGTCAAAGTGCATGTGACTCGTTGTCTGCCCATGCCTGTAGGCCTCAGAAACCTTGGGGACTCAGAGAATGTTCTAGAAAACACCACTGTGGTATGCATACTCCATTGCTGCCAAGTAAGGCTTGCAGTCATTTCTACAAGTATCGAGAATCAGTGTCATTCAGAGAGGGACTGAGTGCTCTGTTGAGGGCCTGGGTGTATGTAATCAGGGTGGGTCTGCACCAACAGCTTGCTAGACAGGCTGGATCCTGTACCTGAGGCAAATGGAAGATCTGGGCAGAGCTAGTGTGTTCGTCTGCTTTTGGTTACTACGACTGGATACCTGAGGTAAACAACTTACAGGCATGAAAATTGATTTGGGCTCACAGTTTCAGAGATGTCAGTCCAGGTCGGCCAGCTGCATTGCTTGTAGGCTTGAGGTGAGACATCATGGCGGACAGGCACCATGAGGAAAGCTGCTTGCCTCATGGCAGCCAGGAAGCAGAGCAAGAAAGAAAGAGTGTGAGCTGGTGAGCTTCCTTCCACTTGTGTTCCACCTGTGCCCCAGCCTATTGGTCAGTGCTCCCACATTCAGGGCGGGTCTCCCCTCAGTGTGCTGTCCCACACGCCAATCACCTGGAAACACTCACAGACATACCACAAGCATGCTCTAATTGGCTGGGGGACTTCCTGTGTGGGCAGGAGTGACCGCCTCCTGAGCCCGCTGGACTGACTCACTGGACTGAGGGGCACTGTCAGAGCTGGGTGCACATCTCCTCACCCTCTGTGCTATCCGTGCAGCCTTCCTAGAGAGCCCCTGTGAGCGCCTAGTGGAGGCGCTTACTTAGATGGCACAGGTGAGCGCCGCTTTCCCCGTGGACACCGCTCCAGGTACAGCTCTGTGTGCCCAGTCCCGCTTCGCCTTTGTCTCCCTTAGGGGATGTGAGCGGAACAGTCCTTAGGTACAGAAGTGGGAAATGAGTCTGTGTGTTAGTGGCCTGTCCTCTGGCCTGGTGGATGAGAAACCACAGAGGAAGGACATCGTCTGGCCTTAATTACCCACCCTGCATCCAGTTTGCCAGCTATGAGCAGCTTTCCTGAGTCATGGCCCCTGGGTACACCGAGCGCCAGAGGACAGGCTCCATGGGCTGCAGGGCCCTGGGAATTGATTTCTGCCAGGCACCTCCCTCCCTGCCCTCAGCAGAAAGGCAGCCCTGAGTGGATGGGGGAAGACAGCCCTGCTGGGCTCCGTGCTGAGACCCTGGCAGTCTGTGGGGAACAGGGAAAGGGGACATCACTAGAATCTCTACAGCAAGTCCCTGTCTCCTGCAAGCCATGACAGCACACAGCGAATTAAATTATTAGTTAGAAAATGAGGCTTCGAGAAGGGGCTGAGCTTTGGGCGTGATCAGTGCATCTGGGCAGCAAGGACAGAAGCTCCCGAGCTTGCCACATCTTTGTTCAGTTCGTCAGGAGTAACAAATGTAACAGGTGGCTCAGAGGGCGGTAGCTGTGAAAGTCCTAGACCGAAGAGCTACGCAGATGAAGATTTGGTTCCTCCCAGGATGTCTCCAGCGGGTGTCGTCGTGCCCCAGAGAATCACAGCATCGCCGGACCACTGAAGTCTCAGCAGTGACCCAAGACAAAGATGCAGATATGTCTCCACATGCCATAGCTGGCCTATAGGCAGGAGGACTAGGCCCTGATCCTCATTTTAACTGTGAAATTATTTTTCCCGAAAATTATGTAGAGCTGCTCCCAACTGCCATGACTGCTGGTTGCGGGGGAAACGGCTGCCACGTCCCAGCCTGTTCCGGCCCACAGAGACAACGCTGTGCTCTGGAGCCGATACAGTGCCAGGGGCTTTGGGAACAGCCAGGGAACTTTGCGGAACTGAGCTCTGACCCCAGTGGGAGACAGCAGCAACTGCATTTCCACTGACACCCTTCCCTGTGTTGACCTCGAGTCCCTGACCTCACGACCTGGACCCCGACGTGACTGGGGGCCAGCGAGGGAGCCAACCGGCTTCGCCGTGCGGCGCACATTTCGCTGTCGGTTTCCAGGCTCTTCCAGACGCAGACTCGTCCTGCTCTGTGTGCCCCGTCTCAGGGAGCCACTGGGATGGAACACAAGACCGGGGCCTGATTTTCCAGAGAACTGAGTTCCTTGAATATTAAAATTAACCTTTTTAATAACAAAAATGATACAGTCCATTGAAGTGGGGCAGAATTTATCTTATGACAGGGCTTGTCAAGGCCTTGAGTATTTATTGAGTAGTTTTAAAAGTTCATTAAGCTCAAGAGATTAAATACTGCCCTGGGCAGTGTCCCATAAAGGGGAAATATGGTCCTATTACTTGGTAAAATGTTGTGCTACGCTGTTAATCTAACTCCCCCGAGTTCTCATCTTCTGATTCAAAAGACATTTCCCCGTGCTGTTAAATCTGACATTTTCAGAGAACCGGGGACTGCTTCTCTTAGCCTTCGCCAGAACCCTGCATTTCACATTCATTTCCTGGAGGGACACTTGACCCCCACGGTGCGCTGAAATGCCAGGCGTATCAGTCTCCCATTTGCCCGTGCTGCCCCCATCACTCTGCCCTTAATAAGCAGGTGGTGAGACAGAGGCCCCAGGGACCACACGCCCTGTGGCTGGGGGAGCCGTGGGGTGAAAGGAGGGTCCCGTGCCATGCCAGCTTCCGCCAGGCCCTCCGCGGTTAGTACAGCTCATTTTCCTTCTTGTTTCTTACCAAACCACGTTGGATGCCTCTGTAGCAGAACCCTTCATCATCTCACCTGGCCAGGGCTCTGTCTACTTTGCACAGAAAACAGTGGCCGCAATGACAGCACTGTGAACTTGTCCCCACGAGCTTGCCGGCAGCGGGCCCTGTCTTCCTGTAAAGCGTGGGGTTGTCACAGGGGGCCCTCCAGGAAGTGAGCAGAGTCTAAGGCGTAAGCCTCCATCACCGGGAAAGCAGGACAGGGTCTCCCTTCCCGGATGAGGAAAGAATAAAGGACCTGCAGCCCTTTTTATGGTGGCGACTCCTGTAGGGCATTGATTGGTGACAGAAAAAAGACTTATCTCCAAGTACTCATGAATTCGAGACCAACTGTCAGGGTCTTCAGGCAGCAGTCATTGCTTAGCCGCTCGTGGAACATCCGCGTTGGCTGAGCCTGGCATGAGGTCTGCATGGAGCAGTTGCCAAGTGATAGAGACCCGGAGTCGGAACCTGGAGGGTTAACCGAGGGGACACATAGGATGTCCAGTCTGGTAGATACCTTTCTGCTATCCCAAATCTGGGAGCATCGGGCACAGAGAAGCTAAGTAGCAAGCCCAAGATGATCACACAGCGTGGCCACTGTCACCATCCTTGCCATCCAGGTCAGCATCGTCTCCGTGGTGGCAATGACTGCAGCAAACTGTACCACGTGAGTTGGTGCCGTGGCGTCACACACGGGACAGTGAAAGTGCGCAGTGTTGCGTGGCTGTCCCGGGACCGTGCTGTGTGTTTGGAGATACGGAGAAAAAGAAGGGAGCAGCCCCCCTCATTCTGGAGGATTTATTTGTATTTCTCTTTGCGGAGTGCTGGGGATAGAACTCAGGGCTGCTGCTTACTGGGCAGCTGCTCGCCAGCTGAGCCCCAGCATGCTGGACTAGAGAGCCGTGGAATTGCGTTCTCCTCTAGACTTCTGCCTCTCTCAGTCATGTCCTTTCTCTTAGCCCCTCCCTTTTACCTTGCTGGGTCACCCACCCCTGCGGCCAGAGCCACTGGCCTCCTGGCACAGGCAGGAACTGGCCCAGCCTGCCTCTGAGGAAGGAAGGCGGGACCTTGTCCACTGCCCCACACTTGCACTCTGGTAGAGACACAGATACAGAGGACGGGAAAAGCAGGGTGACAGGCGGCACCGCCCCCCAGCCTGGGACCTGGCGGGGGGACTGCCAGAGCCATCTGGATGCTGCGGTGTGGAGCCAGGACTGCCTCGTGCTCCCACTTTTCAAAAGGAGCCGATTCTAGACATTTATGTGGAATTGCTTAAGTTTTAAATGTTGGAAACTTCATTGTTTTAAAAACAGAAACGTGAAACACTGGAGGAACCAAACAGAACACACATAGATTGGAAGAGAGCAGCAGCCACTGTCCCGAGTACCTGGGCACTTCTGTGTGTGACCCCTCTGGCAGGCTGCCAGGGCCCTACAACCTCTGGGGCCACCCTGGAAAACCAGCCCTGCACGGGGCAGCGGGCGTCGTCCTGGACCAGGATCCCAAGCCCAGAGAGCTGGAAATGTACCCTTGACCCCGAGATGGCTCTCCCACCTCAGAGAGCAGGATGTAGAGGGCCAGGCCGTGGGAGCCCCTGGAGTTGGAGTCTGTCTGCAGCTTCTTCTGCCCTCGCCCCCTCCTAATCCTGAAATCCTAAGGCTTTTAAAAGACAAAGTCCTGAGGAAGTCATCTCTGGATCCATGGCTTCCAAACCCCAGCAGAAAACTTTTAATCACATCTAATGTGGGTGTTTGTTGTTTTATGTGCTGTGTACAGTAATTGCTCTGTCACTTAGACACTGTCATGTTAAAGAATATGGAAAAATCAATTTGTAGTTAATATACTAATATGAGAAAGTTGGTGCATATATAGTCTGTACAAAAACACATGGCATTATTAATACATATGTAGCCATTCATAATGTTCACTATGTGCCATGGCATAATACATATATGATGTTATTAGTAAACCATGACACAGTGTATGTATGGCATTATTAAATCTTCTAAACGTTTAGCTTTTAAAGGTCTTACCAGCTCTGCTGTCACAGTGCTATGATCTCAAGGCACAAAAACCACATGGCTGAGCCCCACCACTGATGACAATGGGAACAAATCCATATTTCGATGAATAGTCCTTGTTAATTTCAGATTTTTTGAATAAACTCGGCAAATTTAATCAGATCCTCTATCGTCTCTAGCCTCAGAATGCAGCTGATAAAATAGCTGGACTCGGAACAGGTGTGGCTCCCATGTTTGCTTTTGTGCATAGTAAATAAAGTTTTATTGGCACACCCTTAGCATGAGCTTCCTGCAGCAGCCACCACAATAGAGTCCAGTGTCTGTCACAGGCACCAATGGCCCTCAGAGACTAATACTTCCGTGCTGCCCCACTCCAGGAAAGGCAGTGGTTCCCACATGTGGGGTGTGGGGTCGGGCAGGGGCTTGCACATGTGCCACAGAACTGTGGGCCTGTCTTGTCCGGGTCGAGACCCCGCATGTAGGATGGTGGGCGGGGTGCTCCAGGGACACTGTGACCAGCAGCAGCAGGCCCAGGGAAGACCTGGGAAACAGCCTCTGGGGTGGTGCAGGTGGAGCTGGGAGGGCTCAGCCCTTCATAGCCCAAAGTGCAGGGTAGCTTTGAAGCCTGTCTGGCTCAGGGTTTCCCAAATCTCTGTCTGCTCTCAGACCACCTGGGATACTCCTTAAAGGTAGGGATTCCTCCCCCAGCCCCTTCTCTGTCCTACTGCCCGCTGTCGCTTTAGAGAGATCTGTGCAGAAGCTGGATGCGAGGCCCTTGGGACCACATGCTGATGGGACTGTGTCTTGGCCAGCCTGGTGCAGACGCCCGTCCAGGCTCCTCAGTTCTCAGCCTGCAGAGGTGCCTGTGGATGAAGCCAGAGGGTGACTCATTCTCCCATTGAGTCAGTCCCCACCTGGGTCCCATCACCGGCCTGGAGGAAGCCCCGAGGGGCCTAGTGGGGGTCACAGTGCCCCTTTTAATGCTTGCCATCCTCCTGTCCCCCTTCCCCTTTCCATACTGAGGACCGAACCCAGGACCTATGCACTGAGCTACATCCTCAGTCTTTTTCTTTATGTTTTATTTTGAGACAGAATCTCCAAGTTGCCCAGGCTGAGGTCAACCTCCCGATCCTCCAACCTCAGCCTCCCAGCGTGCTGGGATTACAGATGGGATTACACTGTGCCCAGCTTTAATGCTATTTCAGTCCTTGCCTTGCCTTGCTCACTCACTTCCTCCCTGCCTTTCTCCCTCCCTTCCTTCCATCCTTCTGTCCTTCCTGTATTTATTTACTGTTTTGCTCTGCTGGGGAACAAACCCATGGCCTCATGCGTGCTGGGCAAGTGCCCTGCCCGCCACTCCTATCTCCTACTTCAGTCCTCAATCCATGCAAAAATTATATTGATAAAAAATATTTAACTGAAGGGAAAAAATTAGCAAAGTCCTTGGAAGAGAGGCCTCTTCTAGTTCGTTCCCTGGGGAAGAGGGGATGTGGGGGCTCCCGGAGAGGGCGTGTTCCCTGCCCAGACCTTGGCGGTGCCTAACGGGCCAGGCTGCTTCATCTTGTGGAAATCCACCCAGTAGCACACTGTCAACTCCGTGATGCTCCTACACGCACACCTCTGGGGTGGGCCCACAGCGACACGAATCGCCCTGCCGTGCTGAAGAGACTGAACTTGACGCCTACGTCTTACCCCTGGCTGTGGCCCTGCACTACCCTGTGAATTAATACTTTTTAATAAACCCCGTCAACTTCTTCAGAATGGCACAGACACACCACATCGCGTCGCTTCCATTTACAGTGTTAACACGTAAAATCTGAAAGTTTGAATGGCACTGTGGTTTTCTTGAGAGAAACAGACGCTTCCCCTGTGAGTGTGTCTTGCCCGCCCTAGAAAACAGCCGCTGAACTCATCCACAGCGCCTGGAATGAAGGAACACGAGGAGCCAGGTTTTACCTCAAACGTGTGCCGCCATTTCCTGTGTTGCATACTCTGTTCTCAAGCCTGCCCAGCTCTGAGAAGGGACATTTCTGGGTTTTTGGCGTCACTTGCCGGGTGCAGTGGGAAGGTGCTTCCGGGAGGTGAGCGGCGTCCTCGGACGGCACCGGCACCGTGAGCTTTGCCTGCGGGTCCTGTGTGAGCAGAAGTGGCTGTGAGCTTCGGGTTTCCTTTCTGCGGTCTCCCCTCCCTCTCCGTGTTGTCTGCAGACCTGCTTTCTGGCATTAGAAGTGAGTGAGTGTTCGAGTGCATCAGTCTTGGTATTTATCTTGCAATTGATAATGTGCCTCCAAAGATTTTTCAGCTTTAAATATTTACAGAGGCCTGACTTCGCCTTATGAGAGATTTGCATTCTAGAGTGTTGCAACTTCTGCGTGGAAGACATGATGTTCCTGAGAGTGCTGTTTACAAAGAAAACAAAAGGAAAAGAAGCAGTAGGATCTTAGCCGTTACTTGAGCGGTGTCACCTACGTGGATGACCACAGTGGGGTGGACCCTGAGTTACTCGGGAGCCTCCCGAGAATGAGCACTGGCAGAGGAGTCTGTGCCGGGAGGGAGGAGGCAGACCCAGGGCCCAGGCTAGCAAGGGTGAAGTCTGCAGCGAAGTCCTAGCGGGCTACCGGGGTCAGAGTTCAGGCCATTGGCTGGCAGGATCCTCTCTTCCCAGAGGCTCAATCTCTTTCTTTTAACGCATCCAATGAGTTGATGAGGCCAGCTCGCTGTTAGACCACTTTCCTTTCTGTACTGTTGAAAAAAAAAAATACCAGAGGTAATCAATCATCTTGTAAAGAAGAACCATTTCTGTGGCTCTCAGTTAGGGATGTGGCAGTCCAGGGGGTACATGACCTTTGCTGTGGGCACTGGAGTGCATGAGGGTGGAGGCACCTGGTAGAGCAACCTGTTCATCTCATGGGGAAAGAGGAAGAGAACAGAGCCCCATAATCCTTTCAGGAGCACCCCAGTGACCTAAAATCTTCCACTGATTCCCACCTCCTGAAGCCACGGCCATCTCCCAGGAGCCCCGCCTGGGCCCAAGTCTTTAACACACAGGCGTCGAGGTGTGGACCAGCTCCAAACTGCAGCACCGTCGGGAGTGCCAGCTGCCCTGCTCGAAATGCGCTGTTCCCATTCTCATCTGAAACCTCTCCCGGCAGCATTCAGGCAGGAGCCAGCACCCTGCCTGGTCCATGGTGTTCACTGTCACAGATCTGGCTCCTTTCTGACATTGCTGGAGAGTCTCTGGCCTCTGCAGAGAGAAGCAGGCAGTGCTGTTTCCTCTGAAAGCCCCTGACACTTGATTGACTAAGACAGATCTTACCATCTGAAGGGGTGTGGTCTTTGCTGTCCTTCAGTCACCCTCTAACCTTTTCTCGGCCAAGAGTAAATGTCAGCAGCCAGCAGGAGTCGTGAGTGGCTGCCTCTCTGGCCTTGCACCCCACCCTGGGACCCAGAGGCTTCTTGATAAAAGGAGAAGTGATGCCCCCCAGGCTGGCTCCACACCTTGGCCAACAGACTCCATGAAGGGAGGCTGTGTGCGGTACCATTTCTGGGCATCCTGCGTGCTGCCCATGTGGACGCTGGTTCTGGACAAGCACAGGGAGAAGAGGTTCCCAGAGCCTCTCTGGAGAGGAATCTTGCCTGGGAGACGGTGCCAGCATTCCTTTTCCTGTCTGGTTGTCTGTGCTTAAACCTGCCATGCACACTTTGGCCTAAACAGCAGCCTTGTAAGCGGCAGGGACGTGGCCCTAAAGGGTGATCGTTTCTGTCCTCAACTCCCATCTTCCTGTGTCACATAGGCAGTGCGAAGTGATTCTCCTTCTTTGTGCTCAGTCCTAACCAGGACCGAGAGGCTCAGCCTCAACCCCCAGGGAAATGGAGGTTCAGGGAACCCCAGGCCATGCAGCCCACTGTCAGACACGGAGCTAAAACTCTGAGCCCTTGCGTACCCCAGCCTTATCTCTAGAGCAAGGCCAAGTATTAGTGCTTGTGCAGCCGGTACAGGGCCTCCTGGGTCCCAGGTCAGCTCTGTCCACTCTCTGAGGCCAGCAGCGTGAACCACAGCCCCAGAGCTGCACTTGCCTGCAGTTCATTGGGTGGCCGTCCTCTGTGCCACCACACACTTGCCCTTCCTGCCCCTCAGCCCACGTGGTGTGGCACTGTTGTGCCCCTGGTGTGGGCCTAACGTGTGGTGAGGTAAACCCCAGGTCTCTCTCATGCTGATCCCTAACCACTAGACTCTCCAATCAGGAGTTAACAGTTGTTTAAGGAGAAAAATGAAAATTTAATAGACAATTTCAAATGCACCCCAGAGTCGAAAGGATGGTGTCCTGAGCCTCCTGGGACCCAGTGCCCACTTCTACATCCTCTGTCTGTGCCTGCCCAGCCCCACCCTCCAAAGCGGCGCCTCCCCTCCCCACATAGCCTCACTGAGATGCTTGCCTGGGTCTGAGCCCCTCTGCTTTGTCCACGGTGAGTATGGGGCAGGGGCGACCTGAGTCCCGGGTGCTTCAGTCTTCTTTGGCATGACCGTGCTCGGAGCTGTGTCATCGCCTCCCTGGACATCAGGACACTAGGTGACCACTCCATGATCCCCACCATGTGGGCTTCGCTGTGGGTCTGACGGGTGCCCAGGGAGCTGCCCATCTCTGTCATTTGTCACCCTCGAGGGGCTCCTGGGTAGCTGTCCAGATGTGGACCCACAGAGCCCCGTGGCTCTCACACCCTCTGGCTCTGGGAGCTGTTCTGCACAAGCCCTGGGGACCCTCCTGGTAGTCATTTTCAGATGTTGGAGGGTGGGGTGGCCGCCCCTTTCTAGGTGCCTCTCTGTCCTGCAGCCCAGATCCCGGTACAGCCCAGAGCGTGCCAAGGACAGTCCTCCACGGTGCTCACAGAAACCTGGACCTGACTGCATGAAGGGGACCCCAGGGGCTCACTCTGAGCCTCTCAGCCCTGACAGCAGAGCAACACCCAGGTCTTGGGCCAGAGGAGGCTGTGACTCCCTTTGTTCTGCAGAAACTCCTGGAGACTGTAGAGTTTTATAACTGTCCAAAGGCAGTACGCAAGGGCCTGACCCTTCCTGAGGCCAGTGGTGCCTCTCGACTGCTGGATACAAAAGTATTTGTTGAGAGGAAGAAAGAAAAGGAGCAAGGTGGAGGGTGACGTTGAAACTGGGCTGGCTGGGCGTGGTAGAGTCCCTTCAGAGAGTGGGTCAGCCAGGGACGCCCCCATTCTGCCTTGGCAATGGCTGCCCCAGTCTAACAGCCACTGTTTATTTCGTTGTTCCTCATTCTCCATGTCCCTGTCTGTGCATCTCTGCTCCCCAGTCACACAGGACTCAGCCCCAGCATTTGGGCCACGTGGACCCGAGTCTCTGCGTGAGGATGAGCCCCCGATGAGGTCCCCTTGACCTCGACATGACAAGTCTCGCTTCTGCCACTGTCCATTGGCCAAATGTGGTGCTGGCCTTGGGGTCCTGGAAGTGTGCAAGGGCGTGGGACACCCAGTGATCATCGCTGTGCTGCCCTCCCTGACACAAGTGTCATTTCCAGAAGTCTTGCTAGCATGGCTGGCAGCAGGGAATGGCGACATGGGAACCTGGTGGGCCATGGCGACCCTGTCCTGGAGGGTCTCCTTGTTGATCCAGCCGCAAGCCTGGTCAGGGTCCTGGGGTTCGCTGACCTGCACTCCTGCTCCAGCTCCATCTGTCACCAGTTTCGTGGTGGCTGCCTCCTCGTGAGGCCTCCTGTCTCACCCCACTGCCCTGGCTGAGCTCTCACTTGGTCCCTTGAGCTCCTGGCTGCTCTCCTGTACCACTGTTACCACCCTGTCCCCACTTCCTCCTCTGTCTTCTTCCCAGACCTCCACACACAGGAGTAAGCACGTCTCCACCACCCTGTGGTGGCCCCCGGCCTCGAGGTGAAGCCAGACATCCTAGCAGGTCCCTGAGGCCCCCGAGTCCCTGTGCGTGTGTACACAGGCCTCTCTCACCACTGGGCACAGGCCTGTTCGTGGCTAGACTCAAAAGGGATGTCCCGCCACCCCAATGTGAGCAACCTCCCCAGGGAGACGCCGAGGTGGGACTTCTCCTTGTCACCTGGAACTTAAATGGACCTGCTCCACCAGTAAGCAGCGCACAAACCTCTGAGAAGGAAGGGTCTGTTTCTCATAGTGCTGTGCCCGCAGCATTTCAGGCCTGCCCAGTGTTTGTGCCTTGGTCTGAGTACAAACAAAACCCGAGATGTTTCGTTTGTTTAATGCTCGAGAGAACAGGTATCACTACTGCATTCACCTCTGGGCCTTTCCGGATGGCATTCTTGTTTGCAAAGGAGAGGGACCCAGACCCAGCTCATGCTGGTGTAAGACAAAAGAGGAGCAGGTCCGTCTCCTGTTTTGCAGTGCAAGCAAAGTCTGCCTAGGCTTCAGGTGCAGCTGGATCCAGGTATTCTAGTGCTTTATCTTGCCACCTGGGGGCAGTGTGACATGTGCAAACTTTGATTCCCAGCCTCTTTCCACTGCTATCACAGAAATATCACTCCAGCTGGTCCTACTTGGGACAGAAGGCTCCAGCTGTGTAGATACCATGATAGGTCTGGGCAAGGCCCCAGCTGAGGCCCAAGTGTGTGAGGAACCAGCCTGCCTTAATCTCCTGAAACAGAGGCCCATGGTCAAGGGAGAAGGGTGGAGACAGTGGCCACTGCTGGGGAGAGCGACTCAGTGCTGGGCTTTCTTCATCGTGTTCGCAGTGGGGGAGCTGAATCCCCCCCGCCGCAGTACCTCCCTGTGTCCAGTAGAGCGCCCCAGGGCAAAACAGACTTCTGTCATAATAAATGTTCGCACAGAACGCCAGTCTTTGCTTTTTTGGTACCAGGGATTGAACTCGGGACCTTGTACTTGCAAGGCAAGCAACAAAACCACTGAGCTAAATCCTCCGTCCCTGAACATCAGTCTTAAAGCAGTGACTTACATCCTCTTACCTGGGACAGGCATCAGGCCACTTGAGAGATGAAGAAACAATGGTCAGGTCCCTTCTCCCAGTCACTATGGCGGAGTTTGTGGGGAAAAATGCTTTTCCCTCTCTTCCTTGTTTACAGAGCCACAGATTTACTTTGGTAATGTTATTCTACCCAGCAAAAAGGCTTCATTCCCAGGCTCTTTTACACAGGGTATTGCCTCATGACTAAGTTCTGACCAGCAAGTGAGGAGGAAAGGATCTGTGGGCCTTTAATAAAACTGATTTTGTCCACTCACCCATTCTTTCTCCTCATTTCTGCAAGGAGCAGAGGTGATGATGGTTGAAGTTGCAAACGGCACGTTAGACCATGCTGAAGATGAAACCACACATTCGGCAAATACAGAGGCTGAGTCTTGCCATCTCCCCAGCCCTGGGCCCTTGATCCTCCTGGAGCCCCATGTACATGTACAAATAACCCTCAGTGGGTTTGGGGAGTCATATTACATGGCAGTGAAATCTAAGCCTAGAGCAGCCCTTCCTGCTGAGGAGCTGACATTTTCTCTGGCCTTGGTGAGTGTAGGGCTGGGTGACCTGAGTCCCAGGGGCATTGCTCCTCTTGAGTGGCCCTCTGAGGTGTGCAGTCCCCTCTCTGGAGATCAGGACACTCGAGAGTGACTATTTCATGCTCCAGTCCATGTTGGGGCAGTAACTCCAGGCGTGCCCCATAGAGATATTTAAGCTGGGATCAGAGACTGATTCTCCACGATTCTGCTTCTCCGACGGCCACACACTGAGGTGAGGCTGTGTCGCCTCCGGAGTCCCCCTGTCTGAGCTTTACCCACTGCTTTTGGTTCTGACTCATAAGGTTCTTTTCCTGCACAGAGAACAGTAGAGCTTAAATTACTAAATTGACTCTGTTACTGCTTGCTCCCCACTACCAAAGCCTCATGTGATCAAAGCTGGGGCCTTCTCGGAGGTGGCTAGATCTGGAGTGTGGGGCTGATGCATAGTACAATGCTAGGCCTGGGGCACTAGGATTACGGGTGTGAGTGCCACCTTCTGTAAGTAGTCCTGATAAGATGGAAGCGGCAGAAAGATGCTGCTAATGTCTCTTACTGGCTTGCTTTTGCTGCCTTCTGCCCCTCCATGGACTGACGGTTTCTCCTCTGTGACACCTCTCTGCCAGGCCACCCTGCCTTGGAGCCCGCCAACTATGCACTGAAACATCTACAGACTGTGAGCTCAATAAACTTTTCCTCCTTTAACTTGTGGGCGTTGGGTATTTTGTCTCAACAATGAAAGAAAAGTAACTAAGACACCCCCAAAACCCAAAGGGCACAGGGAGAGTACCATTGTTGTCCATGAACTGGCTTGTTCCCATCACCTAAATACAATAACAAAATGTCTGCCAGGAAGTGGCTCATCAAAAAGAATCTAGAAGTTGCAGTGTATGATCTCTCCAGCTCATGTAAATATCTCCACATGTTATTCTTAATTAATTATGTTTTATTGAAGCAATTAGGTGACTGACAATCTCAGTTAAGCACTAATGAAAGGGCCATTCACATGCTATTGATCAGAGTGCAGCGAGACTCTCAGAGGCTGGTGCCTGACGGGACAGCGGCCAGTGAGGCAGTGATATCCAGGGTAGGCCCTGGGCCACAACCCTCCCCGTCCCTTGCCCCGTGCTTTGCTGCATTTCTCTGCTTTTTTCCTGATTGTCTCAGTTTCCTGAAACAAAAAGGACTGCTGCCCAAAGTCTTAAACAATGGTGCTGCTCTGGAAAGCTGGGTTAATTTGTCTGATTTTCATACCTTTCGCTCTGCTCCATGATGGGAGGGTGGCTTTGCATGGAGGCATCAGATGGATTTCATGCTTCCTGCCTTTCCTGAAATGCCCGGTGGTCCCGAACACACCTGTGGCACCTGGCTCTGCACTGAGCTTCGAGGCCTGGTGTGATCAGAGGGTCTAGCGGGGAGGCTGATCATTCTTGACAGCACAAAGACTGACGCAGAGGCAGCGTGGGGTGGGGGCGGGCGACACTCTGGGTCCTTAAGACCAAATTTCCCCTTACCCTGAGTTCTTTCTGATGAAAAGTGCCAAGGACCCGGGACCTTCAGGGCTTGTGTGTGAGGATGTCGTGTTCTTTCTGGGGAGAACATTGCTAAGAATGGCTGCGCTGTTTTCCTGGTTTGTCGGTGCATTAATCAAGAAGCCTTTCTTGGCTGATTTGTTTGGGTCCTGGTGATTGAGCTGCGAGGTGGTGCCAGGCCTCCGTCTCCAGGAGGCGAGACCTGCTTCAACTCCTCAGCGGCACCGCCGACCTCCACCCCCGCCGTCCTGGCAGCCTTCACATCTCTCTCCCGTAGGCAGTGGGCTGCTGGGAGGGACACGGCCTTGTCAAGCCCTCTCGGAGTCACTCATGGCCGCGGCACCCATGCCTCACGGAGACAGGCGTCCCCACTCAGTGGCGGAACCAGGCTCTCGCTTACGATTTTAGGGCTGTGAGCCGCCTGCCTCTTGGAAAGATAAAAACTGAGGAACGCACTCCCGGAATCAGCATGATGCAACCTCGTACTGCAACACGGCCCCAAACCCATGTTCACTGGATTAAACTAGTTAATATTCTTCCATCTTGACCGCAGAGGTGAACTCCAAGGCTGAAATAGACAAAACCCAGGGGCTGGCCCTTGCCCTATCTTTTTCATAATATTACTTCGACCAAGTTTAGCCAAAAATGAAATTCCTGTAGCTGAGCAACTCAGTCAAGTGGACATCCTCTAGGGCCCATAATGTCCTTCATCACCTGAATCCAGCCCCACAGTTTGAATCAGTATCTTCAGATTGTTGTTCCAAACTTTGTTTCCGAAGTTGCAAGGTCTGCTGGGATTTTTCAGGGTATGGAAGGCCAGGGACAAGAATGCCAGTCTGGTTTGCTAATCTCTCTTCCGTCCTGGCTACCCCCACCCAGATGCAGCACCACGACCGGCAGACAGAGGCTGCTGTCCTCTCCAGGCAAGGGCACCCTCCCCTCAGATCACCGTGACAGCCTCTGCAGATACCCACGGAGCAAATGCAAAGCCACGGAGGACAGTAGTTAGCGGCCACCCAGGTGACTGCTTCTTCTGCCTTCTAGAAGGTTCTTTGTCCAGTTCTATACTGGCTCTTCCTCACAATTCAGGACTGGACTGAAATGTCAGCTCCTTAGAGAGGCCGCCCTGCTGCCCACATCAGTGTGTCCATTTCCAGGCCACTCATTTGTCCGTGGCCTGAGTTCCTGTCCCATTGCTGGCTTCCCTGCCCAGCCATGAGCCAGTGAGCCCAGAGTAGGGACGTCCGCCTACTCCGCACCTGTCCCAGGCCTCTGGCAGTGTTGGGACAGACCATCTGGGTGAACAAGAGGCTTTGAGGAGTGTACCCTGGTCTGACCACTTTGGAAAACGGTTTGCTAGTATCTTGGAGAAGTCTCGACTTCTCTGTGGAGCTCCTCCGGAGCCGCCATGCCGGCATATTCCCAGGACAGATGAGCACATGTGTCACGATAGGAAATGCGCAGGGACAGTCACAGAACCGTCATTCACAGCAGCCTGAAACTGGAAGCTGCTCTGGTGCCCATGCAGGGAATGGACCCAGATGGCTGTGCATTCGCACAGTGGGACACAGACAACTCTGTGTGGGGACATAGGTGGTGCCAAGCAGAAGAAATAAGATGAGACCCACCATGGGGTGGATTCTGGGAAGCACAGGAGTAGAGGAGACCGACTGTCCAAGCTTTCCATGGTTCCATGGGGCTCAAACCAGGTGCCCAGCAGCATAAACTGGGTCTCCCCTGGTTCCGGAGGTCACACATCCAATGTGGGGTCAGCAGGGCCCTGTTCCTTTGGGGGAGCCTGGATCCTGCCTCCTTCAGTCCACAGGCCACCCCACATGCCTCAACCTACCTGTCCTTCCACCCTGACCCACCTGCCTCTCTCTTAAGTCTATGTGGTGACATTTAGGACACGGCCAGATAATCCAGGATCATCTCCTACCTCAGAGTCTTAGCTTCAGCACACCTGCAAAGGTGTTTGTTTGTTTGTTGTTTGTTTTGGTGTGTACAGTCTGGGCAATGAGATGTGGCATTTCGGGAAAACCATTATTGTTCCATCCCACTCACTGGCTGATAGCCATGAGGCCGTGGAGTATGGAGCTCACCTGTGTGCGGCAGTCGTGTGCAAGAGGGATGGGAGAAGAGGTGCTGAGTCCTGCTGGGCAGGGAGACACTGCCGCCTTTGAGACTGGCCGTCACAGAAAGCCTTGTAAGAAGCTTGGGCAGCTCTTCAGCAACCAACGTCACGCAGCCCCGGGGTAGTCCTTGCCTATTTGGGAATAGTGAGAGGGGACAAACCCAAAACTACATCGAGTAGCTAGGAACAAGTATTCATGAACAGTGTCAGCCGATGAGGGCTGTGCTCGGCAGTTGACCTCCATCTTCTTCCACTCCTGGCAGCCTCGAAGTGAGAGCCCCCGCACCTACTTCTGCCAGCTGAGAAGGAAGGTGGCCACCAGGGCACACAACCCAGGAGGGGCGGGGTCGGAGCCCCCGGGTTGAGGGCCCAGAGCAGGCTGCTTGGCCGGGCACTAGCTCTGCTCTCGGGCTGGCAGACCAGCGTTGCGGAGAAGCCACGACGCCCACCTGCACCCGTCTGCAGGCCCGCCCTCCAAGCTGGCTGGGAGGGCCGTGGGAGCCCTGAGGAGGGCGAGTCTGTGTGGTCCCACAGGGGGCGCTCTTTCTGCTCCTTCCTCACCGTCAAGGGTCCCGCAGTCCCAGCTGCGTGCCTACCTTCAGGCGCATCTTGTGTGACTGATTTCAAACTGCATAGCCGCTCCCAGGACAGGGAGAGCCAGGCAGGGCGGCCGCCTGTGGAAGCACAAGGAGAGCCCTGCGCTGCTGCTCAGGAGAACAGGTGTGGTCCCTGGGCTGACTCTGGCACAGCCTAGCTCCTTCTTCCAAAAAGGCCCCGGGAGCTTGAACCGCAGGGCACCACCCTTCCCCTGGCTCAGTCTCCCTGTCCCTCGTCCCTCTCTTTATTTCCTTCCGCTCCCACCTCTTTTTTCCTCCCTTCCTTTCCCTTCCTCCACCACCCCGTCTTTCTCACTGTCTCCCTCTGACTCTCTCTCTCTCTCTCTCCTCTCCTCCCTCCTTCCCCTTGCTGCCTGCCTCTCCCTCCCTCCTTTTCCTGCCTTCCCTTCTTCTCTCTCTCTTTCTCCCGCCCCTTCTCTCTCTCCCTCTCCTTGTCTGCTCTACCAGCAAACCTGCTGAGGTCCCTTCTACCTTAAGCCAGCGGTGGGTGGGTGTGGGACACAGGCCTGAGCGCCAGCTGTTCCTCTAAAAATACTGCCAGTGTGCATGAGCATCGCAGGTGCAGGAAACGGGCCATGGGAACTTTTCCCCTCCGAGCTGATGAGTAGTGACTCTGCCAACACACCCCGGCCCCGTTTCCGGCTGGAACGAGCTCATATACTGATATCTGGCAGCGTTGTAAATGAGACAGCGGATTTGGGAGCCAATCTAGCAGCTTCCCTCTCAGAGTGTCAGCTCCTCCTGACCTGTAATATTTGCATTTCTGCTGAAACACTTGCAGCAGGGCAGGGACAGGTGCCACCAGGTGGGGAGGGGACACATGGCAGACACGATTCGGGCCCAGGCCAGTGGAAGCCTTGGCAGGTACTGCCCACATATGGGCTTCCAGGATGCAGAGTGGCTGAAACAACAGGAATGTATTCCGCCACAGTTCTGGAGGCCAGAAGCCCAAACAGGTGCGGGCAGGTGGGCCGCTCCCTGGGGAGAACCGACCCTGCCCAGCACTGGTTGGCAGGCAGACTTGGTGCCTGATGCACCCTGCCTTCGCTCCGTGCTGAGCCCTGTGTCTCCCCTTCCTCCTCTTGCCGTTGGGTTCTCGACCTGCTGCCCCCAGGGTGGACTCACACCCGGCACCCTGGTTTGACTGCATCTGCAAACGCCCATTTCCACTCCCGCGCCGTCCCAGCTGGAGGGACCCGTCCTCAGGGAGTTCCCACTCTGACTGGGACAAGGGACACACCCTGCGCAGGGCGAGGGGCTGGCACATCTTGGGAGCCACGTCAAGTGCGACGGGCTGGAGTGCCGCTCTGTGGTGACAGGTGCAGCTGGTGGCTGCTGTGCCTCTGTGGGTCCAGGCTGAGAACAACCCATGCAACCCCCGTCGAATGAGTGAGTGAGCTACAGCAGAGCCCCACAGTGGGATGACAGACAGGTAGGAGGGCTGCTCCGTGGACATGGGTGTGGACAGGCTCGTGCACACGAGGGGTTGTGGCCGCTGCACGGTATGCTCCCTCGGCTCCATTATGTGGGGCTTGGACTTGGGCACACACCCCGTCCGCGGGGAGCCTCACTATCTGTGGAGACCCAGTTTCAGAGTCGCAGGAGGCCCTGGGTACGGGTGTCTTCTCAGCCTTGACTGCTTGGTGGTATGGGATGTGGCTCGTGGAAACCCCTCCCTGGGAACCCCTTTCCTCCATGGACATTGTCCTCAATTCCAGATGACTACCGAGAAAATGACAAGGAAGCCATTGTTCCATGCAGTAATGGGAGGAGACTTTGTCCTCCTGGGTGGAACAAAGGTCAGCAAGAGGAATGGGAAAAAAGCACATACTTGGGCGTGAAGGGAGCGTTCTGGATGCTTCCACCACCATGGAGGGCCAGGCGGGAGCTCCAGGGCCAGCTCTCTTCCAGGTCGGAGGTGTTCGTGATTGAGGATCCAGGAGCGTTGGGGATGTGGCTTACATGAGAGAGGCCAGTTGTGAATCTTTATCGAGCTGCCTTCCTGAGATGTGCATGTTTTCTCCAGAGACATTGTGCCAAGGAGAACCGGAAGGAAGTGGGGGTTCTTGATGTTTGTACTATGGGCTGGCGCAGCTCCTCTCCCATGCTGGGATCGTGCATATATGTGTCAGGGGGCAGAGACCGGGAGCCCTGTCCTGGTCAGCGCTGGCCTTTGGAGGCTCATTCAGAATCTGCTGGCTTAGTGGGTTTGTGACTGGGTATCCTGTGTTAACTGAGCTCACATTCATAGCAGGGACTAATGGTCTCCCCAGGGACACCAGGCTGGAGAGCCCCTCCTCACCGGAACGCGTCAGGTTACCACGGGCCACAGAAGCAAGGGAAAGGGATGCTCTCACCTCACTGAGGAGTCAGCCCCACACAGGGACCCGTACCAGGATGGCTCTGAATGCGAATCTCCAGGCGTCACCACTGAGACCCTCCCTGGACCTGTGCACCGAGGTGTCAGCCAGTGACCATGGGTGACCTTCCCTCGTGGGACACGCGAGCACTGAGCTCAGAAATCCCTGACCTGGCCGCAGAGGCTGAGTAAGAGATGTAGGCACTGAGCACTGGAGCTGCAGGACTGGCCATGCTCCAGAGGCTTCTGCCCTAGTTGCTCCTCACCACCTGCTGTGGGCTGCATGGGGTGTTTTCTGTGCGTGTTGATCATTCGACTCTGTAGTCTGTTCCATGCTGCTATAACTGAATACCTGAGACCGGGTCGCTTCCATTTCTTAGACTCAGAAGACTGGGAAGTCCATGGCCAGTCCAGGCCCTTCTTGTCTTGTCATCTTGCTTTGTCATGGACGGTGGAAGAGCAAGAAGGCGTGAAAGTGACAGAGACAGTGAGACAGAGTGCGAGAGGCCACACGCCTTCACCAGGACCCCTAATCTGTGCTCCCTGACCCGCTGCTGCTTCTGAGACAACAGCATTGATCACTCTCGGCCCTCATTCCCCGTCACACCCTAAAGCCCTCCCCCAGCACTGCTGCACCAGGACTCAGCTTCCAGCATGTGGGCTCCGGACACAGCAGCCAGACGGCCCCTCCCTCCACCTAAGAATGAGCTGTCACTCAGGCATCAGGGAAGCAGGGCCAGGGAGGGGTCACAGTGGGGCTTCAGCCTCGCTCTGTGGAGAACTGCAGAGGTCAGATGCAGGGGCCAGGAGGTCAGAGCAAAGCGGGAGGCTGGGTGGCACACGGGACCTGGCGGAGAAGGCAGGCGGGCTGTTGCTCTGCGGAGGCGGCGCACCGGGAGCACAGCTGTGTACAAGGGGCAAGCAGGCAAGAGACCTGGCACCTGTCTCGGACACAGCTGCAGGTGAGCCTGGAAGAGACATGGAGCTCGGAGAGCATGTGGGCTGGCCAGCGAGCACCTGGGTCACATCGGCAAATGTGAGCCAGTGTCCTGTGCCCTATCAACGGCCCTGAGCTGGACCTGACCGGGCAAGAGGACGCTGCTGTCCCCACAGAGCTTCGGAGCTATCCCCAAGTCCAAGCAGACCCCGACTGGCAAGCACCTTCTCTTCCTTTGCCTCTGTGTGGTTCATGCGAGGTGCACGGGGCGGGGGGCTGCCTTGGTGCAAATGCCTTTTTGGGAAATTAACCGCCGGACTGATGCCATGGGTGCTCTTTGGTCATCCTTGTGCCGCAGCCCCGGAATAGTTGTAGTTTTCATTTTAGGATCTGCACATTTAAACCTTTTGATTTCTGCGTGCTCAGTGGCACTTTCTTTGCTGCTAGCGACATTTGCCCCTACGTTCTGCATTGGAGCCAAATGCACACGTAGGTGGCCTGGCACAGTGCGGACCAGCCTTCCTCACTGGCTCTTAAAACCTCCCCCTCCTCACCCTCAGCTAGTGGCCATCCCTCCCTTGCACACACGCACACATGTACAAGGCACATGCATGGACCACAGTGAGGGCACAGTGCTTGCACTTATATCCCGGGACCCATGCAGATCTACACGCGCTCCCTGCATACCCTCGCACAGCCGCCTCTCGGGTCATCTCCTGCACTCTGGGCAGGTCACTCGTGTCTTCTGTGCCACAGGCTGCCAGTTCCATCTCACCATCCCCTCCATTTCAGTGCAAGGCCATCTCCTCTCAAGCCCTTCTGACACCTGTTCTTCAGGGTGGACCATGCCTGTATTGACCTGGGGCCTTGTCACCTCCAGGGCCCCCCACAGTTAGCAAGCTCAGCCCACCCCTCTCTCTGTCCAGCACAATGATGTCTGGGGCTGGGAGGGAGCAGTGTGGGTGTGTGCAGCCCAGTCCAGAGGAGTGGAGTTTAAACTTGGCCATTGCCACGAGGCTGGGCTGTTGGAGAAGAGCCTGTAGCCTTGTGTCACTCACACCACTCACCTGAGAAGGTTTTCAGAGAGCAGCTCTGCACGCCCCGGGACCGGGATCAGACTGGATGCACCTGTCCTGGAGCCCAGTGAGCGGTGGACGAGCCGTGCTATGTGGTGCAGTATGCAGAGCCAGTTTCGTACCCAGCCCATGAGGTGCCAGCCTTGACTCTTGAGGTGCTTGGTGTGAGCCCCAGGGGTCAGCTGCAGAGGGAGAGCCAAGGAGGACACGGGCAGGATGGCTGGAAGGAAGCAGGGCTCAGGGAGGACTGCAGGATGGGAGTAGATGGGCCAGGTTCAGATAGAGAAGGAAGCCAAGCCTAGGTCTGCAGCCTGGACCCCTACCTGGGAAGTGACCGTCAGGGCCAGCATGGGGGTGCATCGGTGAGGTGTGCAAGAGTGACATCAGCACAGGCCGGGACCCTAACAGGGTGGCCAGCCACAGGGACCCTTGGATCCCCTGCAGACTGAAATCACACCCACTTCCTGTGTTCATGGAGGCCAGGAAAATCCCAATCCACAGAGGATTAACACCTTACTTCTGGGATAGAACACTGGGGAATTACACCGCTTACTAACTCTTTGCAGGAAAAAAGAACTTGTGAAGAGGACATAATTTTATGAAAAAAAGCAATCAAACAAATAGAAAAAGAGAGAAGAATGGAATATTTAATGCAAGTTTCCAGTTGTTTTCTTAAACCTGACAAAGGAGTAATCTCTTTTTTTATGACACAGCCAAAATGTTTTAAGTGTTTTAATCTGCCTGATAGAAGTTCTGACTGAATAGGTTAAAGATGGTAAACACAGGAAGCCAGAGGTGCTTATCGTGAACAGTGCTGACGTCCCAGGATGCCAGTGGTGTCTCAGTGCACTGTGCTTCTGTGAGTAGAAGAAACACAATTCCGGGTGTGTTCCTGGATCATAGTAGCAGAGGGCTGTGACTTCCTGTGAAGAGGGCAGTGGCATCACCCCCTTGTCATCTCTGAGCCCTGGGAGATTACAGGACAGTTTGCACGTTGCTAGACCCTTTCCTGCCACCTGCAGTTCTGCCTGATGACTCAGGTGGACCTCATTGTAATCTGAAATTCTTGAGAGATGTGAGTAGGTGCAGGCTTGGCTTCTCCAGCCTCTCAAGATTGAGGCATTGCTGGGAATTGTTAAAGCGCTTGGGATACTGACACTGGGGAAGGTGGAGGAAGGGATTTGGCTAAGCAATTTCCTGCAAAAAAACAAAAAAGAGAGAGAGAGAAAAAAAGACAGGAGCATAATACTCCTCTCCACATCTTCACTCTGGATTTTCTCAGAAGAGCAGGATGTGAGCAGGTGTTGAAGATTTCAAAATAAAAACATTCTTGAAAGAGAGAAAGAAAAATTAATGAATAAAAGTATTCTTCTAAAAACAGATCTTGCTGGAGACATTTGATGTAGAGAATCGGCTCTACAGTCCTGGGCTAATTGTTAGTAATTTTTGTTACTGGGGCCGGTATTCCAGGTAGGTGTTGATTTTCTTTAATAATGTCCGTGTCACTCATTTATGACTGAAGTGAGCACCATGTGTGTGACAGCCGCTCTAAGTCTAATTAGGGAGAGGAAAAATCAGAAGAGTAAGTACCTCGTGAGCTGGCACCTTTGAAACAAGCAATTAAAAGCACAGCATAGCTTCGTGCTGCATTTCCAGAGATGGAGATGGGCAGGGGTGTGATTAACACCCCTCCCGGGCTGCAGGGAGCCGTGGCACCACGCTGCGCCAACTGCCTGACCCTTTCCCTCTGAGCGTGTTTGTCCAGCGTGGCCTGGTCGGCTCGGTGTCCCGTCTGGGTCCCTGGACAGGAGAAACGTCTCTCCAGCGCAAGCAGACCCTGAGGCCAGTTGTTCTGTAGAGTTCCAGCCTGCTGCATGAAATCAGGACGTCACCTTCTCTGGTTGCAGATCTCTATGCCAACCAGTTTCCTAACTGGGGTTCGTTTGGGCTTTTTTGTGGGCCACCCGGCCGCCTCCAACCCCTTCAGCCACATCTCTCCTCCCACAAGCCCACCCAGCTCAAAGGCCCCTCCTCTTTACCACCCTGTTCTTTCCAGTGTCCTGAACTAAGCACTGGGAGCTCCAGGCCGTGCGGCCTGGGCTGCCTTCTGCCTGCAGTGCCAACTCCAGACCCCAAGTGCCCAGCCACGCAGTCACTCCTCACATGAGCAGCTCCCCCGCTGCAGGGCGTCAGCACATTTGGAGCTGCTGGTCCCTCCACCTCCAGCATGGTAGAGTGGCCCGATATCAAGGCGAATCCCCAAAAGTTTAAGTCTGTATTAGATGGTGGAAATAAGAAAGGCAGAGGGGGAAACTGAGGCATCCGAACACTCCCAAGGCAGCTAGGCCTGGAGGGGCCGAGGTTCAGGGGAGAAGTAGAGACTCTCTACTTGTGTGTGACTGTGGGTCATGGCTGGCTCCCGGCTGCATGTTCTCGGTGAGAGCCGGGCTCCAGGCAGGACTCAGAGGCTGAGAAGGTGGGTGCACCGGGACACCTTCTGGCTCTGTGCTCCTTACTGTGGGGAGATGGGTTCTGAGAGCAGCTACAGGAGGCACTGGGCACTCCCAGATCTACAGACAGAGACTCCTAGCAGGTGTCTCTACAGCTAAATATGGGCCCGTCACACTCCCCACTCTGAGATGTCCCCCGACAGAGGCACACATGATGTGCACAGAGGTCGGACTCAGGAATATTCATGGTGGCAGCATTGGTTCATCCCCAAAGTAGCAACCACCTGAGTCTCCATCGCAGGTGGAATGGATCAATGGCTGTGGGCTGTTCATTTGGCAGAGCACTGTGCAGCGTCCAGAAGGGACAGGCACTACCCTTCCTGACAGGGATGGCACTCAGGGTGTGGTGGTCAAAGCGAGGGTGAAGCTGCCCTTGGAGAGAAGGCCCGGGCAGGAGGCTGTCGTGGTGCTCATCCTGACACGGGTGCCCGTCACACGGCAGACGTGCTCACGGAAAAGCCCTTGAAGCCACACACTTAAGATTTGTGCATTTTACCACGCGTATGTTAAGGTGAATTTTAGCTAGATAGACACAGGTAGAGAGAGAGACACTCTGCTGTGTACCAGTGCAGCTGTGACACCCACTCCTCCTGCGTCCTCCTGTCTCTCCTGTTGCACGTGTCTGTGCTCCTAGACCGTGGCTTCCTAGTTCACAGAGGTGGTGATGACGGTGTTGGCAGCTCACGTCTGACTTCTCATTCAGTTCAGGTCCTGTCCCAAGTGCTTACTAAGGATTAACTTGTTTAACCCTTGCAAACAACCCTCAAGGTGGGAGCCATTATTATTTCCATGTCACAGACCCATCAAAACTGAGACCCCACGATCTTACTTGCCTCACCCAAGTCACACAGCTGTTAAATGGCAGGGGCGGCCTCCTAAGGCCAGCATCAGCCTCTGGAGCCCACACGTCCCTGGCAATCAGACCATCTCACCTCTTCTAGCAACAAGAGCACCAGTTTGTTTACAGCACACAGTGTGTCGGATACGGTAAAGAACATAATTCTCAGTGAGGCTTCTTGTCCCAGTGTCTCCAGGGTCAGGCAGAAAACTGCTGCCTAATATTTGTTGGAAGAATAGACGGTGCATAGTGGGAGGGATGGAGCAGTGAAGGGATGTATGGGCGGGTGGATGGTGCGTGGATGCGTGGGCGGAGAGCTGGGGTTTCGGAAGTTGGCCCCTCCATGTGCTCTTGCTGAGCCTGTCTGCTCGCTGGGCCGAACATTCAGTGATGCCCTGGGAAAAGCCCTAGAAGCTCGAGCAGCTTTGAGTCCCGTTGCTCCTTCGGGCTGTGCCTCCCCCCCGGAGATGCTGCTAAAACCGATTCTTGTTACCACACCAGAGATTCTGAATTATTTGGCTTCCAATGGGTCTCAGGACTCCACATCTCCAACAGTCTCTCAGAGATGTCGCTCTACTGTTTGAAGCCAAGGGGCACGGACGCAGGGCTCTGCCGTGCCTTCGGTGCTGTCTCTCTTGTAACCAGCCAGTGTTTCCCCGAACCCCTCGCCAGTCGGTTGTGGCGGGATGATGAGAGTTTCCCGGACATGTCTTCGGGGCTCTTCAGAGTGGCTGTGTGCGTGCAGGGAGGGGCCATATGTCTTCTCAGCAGCCTCCCCAAACCGGAGTCACACGCAGCTTTGAAGCCAGGCCCATCAGTGTGGCGGGCGGCCTCTGCCTCCAGGCCATTTATAGTGTCGGAGCTTGTGAAGCTAAAACAGTTTGATGTGTAATTGCGGGAGAAAATGGGAAACCTGCTGAGCACCGCAGGATAGAGTGCCTTATCACCCCTTACCTGCGGCCACCGCGTGCTGCAATTGCCAGCAGATCCGCACCAGCGACAGGACGGTGACATTTTTCATGGGCCGTCGTGTTCTGAATCAACACTGCAATGGTGCGATCAGAGGAGGAGAGGAGGGAAACAGTCCCAGCCTCGCGGTGACAGGTCAGTCGCCGGTCCTGCCTCCCGGCTTACCACCTGCTGTCTCGTGTGATATGCAGAGCCGCTGCTCCCGTGCCGCATTGCACCCTCACATTACCCGGAAATTGAATTTTATCTGGTGGCCTGCATGTAATTTATGACACTCCTCCCATCCACTTCAGCTCTCGTTTAGCTAAGAGCGTATTCTTTATTTCCTGCTGGCTGGGAAGCAGAGAAAGGAAAAGAGCCAGAGTAGAGCAGTCACGTGTGTGCAGCCCACTCGCGGCAGGGAATGGGGTGCCCAGCCGCCCTCGCCCTCAGACCCGAGCCTCCCATTCTCTGGGAGCTGTCAGCCTCACAGAGCGGTGGTGGGCGGTGCTTCCCTGCTCAGCCACCTCGCTAACTCCATGCCGCTAACTCCACGGTGACGCGGCCGCTGGGACGGTCCACCCTCAGGGAGGCACACTGGAGATGGGGAAGGTGGGTTTTAACTTCAGAGTTTCCTTGCAATGACTGTTCTCTAAAACACAGACAAATGTCACCCTCCACTATTTCCAGCAGAGAAGTTCTACCTGAAACATCCTGGCTTCGGTTACGATCTTTGGTTACGATGTCAGGAAGTCTTGCTTGCTCAAAATTATTTTTTCCAAAATCAAGCATGTTTGTTTGGACAGTGACTGCACTCACGAGCGTCTCTGTCCTCCTCAGAAGCTCTGTGCTCTCTGCAGGTTCCCTCCCTGCCCCTTAATGACCCCAGCCACTCTCACTGTGGATGAACTGTCTGCGGGGCCACAAAGTACGGACTCCTTGGTGTCTGGTTCCTTTCACCCAGTTTCATGATTTTGCAGTCTGTTAATTTATTCCGTTGAATGAAATTGCGCAGTGTACCCATCCCCCGCTGGTGACCTACTGTGTGTGTCTGTGTCCTCGCTATGGTGAACAAGGCCCCCAAACATCCATGTGCAAGTCAAGTCCTTTATGTTTAGGTGTGGAATGGCTGGCTTATCTGGCAGGAAGTAACCACGGTTATAGTTTTCTGAAGTGGTTGAGCTTCCACACCCGTGTGTGTGTATGTGTGTGTGTGTGTGTGTGTGTGTGTTACTGAGGGTTTTATCCAGAGCCTTCTCACTGAGCTTTATCCCCAGCCCTTTTCTTATTTTTTACTTTGAGACAGGGTCTCACAGTCATGAAGTTGCCCAGGCTGGACTTGAACTCGAGACTGTACTGCTACACCCTCCCAGAGTGCTGGATTCCAGGCAGGCACCCCTGGTTGGACCACATTCAGCAGCAGGTGCGAGAGTTCTGGTTCCTCCACACCCTTCCCCTGCGCGGAGCTGGTCCTTAGGTGACAGCCTTCCTGTGAGTGTGCAGGGGAGGGTCCCTGTGGTTTCAGTTCCCTTTCCCTGAAGACTGATGACATCAGCCATCTTTTCATGTTCTCTTGGTCATTTATGCATCTTTTATGAAGCTTTTCAGTCTTTCGTCCATTCTTAAATTGTCTTGCCCTATTATTGAGTTGTAAATGTTTTTATGTGGACCAGAAACAATTTTTACAAGATTCAGAAAGTTTTTGGTCTTGTGTGTTTCCATCTATCATGTATCTTATTTTCTTCTGAGAACCTTTCAAAGAGCAAAAGTTCTATGATAGAATCCAATTTATCAGTTTTTTCTTTCAAAGTTCATGCTTTTTATGTTCTAAGAAACCTTTTCTGCCCTAAAGTCACAATGTTTTTTCTCCTATATTTTCTTCTACGAACTTGACAGTTTTAGCTTCTGCATTCAGATCTCTGATCTGTCTTGAGTTTTTTGTGTTGTGTGAACTAAGACAACATTCTTTTGTCTTCTGCTTTTCCCATACAAATGCCCAGTTGTCTGTGCCCCGTTTGTCGAGAGGACTTCCCTGTCCCTGTTGAGCTGCCCTGGCAGTTTCGTGGAATGTGAGCTGGTGCCGGGCAGAGCCTCTCTGTACTCTGTCCTGCGCCGTTCTCAGTGCTGTCCTTCCCATAGTGCCACCTGTCCAGATTTCCTGTCCTGAGACCTGGTCGTAGGCTCATCTAACTTTATTCTTTCCAGTGTTGTGTTGGCTCTTCTAGGCCATTTGAATTTTCATATAAATTTTAGAATCAGCTTGTCAATTTTAGAAAATAAAACCTGCTGGAATTTTGATTAGAACTGTCAAAATCTCCCTTGAAGACCACTTAAGTTGATTCTCACATGTGGCATGCAGGGGTTTGGGTATACGACTCTGTATATTAATTCTGTGCACAAGTAAAGATGAGGGCGGGGGAACCAGGCTGAAAGAGCTGTCGGAGAGGAGAAGAGAAAAGCTTGTGAGCAGGAACCAGAGCGCTGTGCCTCCCCCGGAGAGAGGAGATTGCAGGCGCAGAGCCTCTCTGCAGGATGCATCCTCACTTAGCAGTGTGGACACCTCGGCCTGAACCCATGTGAAGAAGCCACATTTGTTGACAGATTAACAAAAATAAGGTGTGCGGTAGATGACACACGTGACTTAAAGGAGGGGAGGTTTACTTCGGCTCGTGGTTTCAGTCCATCATTGGTTGGTCCAAGGCAGAAACAGAATTGCAAAGGGTCGTGGTGGGGAAAGGTGCTCACCCCATGGCAGCCAGGGAGCAGAGAGAGGAGGGAAGAGCAGGGGACACGAACGCGCCTTCCAGGCCTTGCCCGAGTGACCCTCCAGCCGGGATCCACTTCCTAACAGAGCTTTCGGCCCTAAATTCACCATGAATCCGTGTGGAGCCCCGGGATCCAGTCACTTTCTCTCTGACGTATGACACTTCGGGTGACCTTTTAGATCAAAACCATTGTGCCGCGTATGCTGTGGATTTGCAGCTGACTTCGGCTTACCTGGACCTACCACCCTGCCCATCAAAGCTGCGTTTGTTGCAGTGGCTGTCTTGTGCCCCTGCCTCACTCGCACGGCCTGTGGGAGGTGTGACCACCTGTGGAAGGCCAGGCTGTCCCTCCAGAGTTTCTGCCACATAGCTGCCCTGTGGTTATGCCACCACCAGCTCTCAAAGGTCAGATCCTACGTATCGCAGAGAGCTCCACACCAGGGCACCTCGTCCCCGTTGGATAGCTGCTTAGGTAAAGGTTGGCCAGCAGCTCGTGCCTCCCCGCGTTTTGCTGAGCGATCCTTGTTAGATTTTGCATAATCTAATTCAGTCCAGCTCCATAAAGGCATCGTACAAGCTACTCCCCTCTCCCTGCTATTTGATAGAACAACAGACCCGTAGGAGAATTCATTTGCAGCTCTAAGCCCCGAGTTAAAAATGTCCCCGGGGATTCGCGCGGGAGATTGGTGGAGCGCTGAGACGCACTGATGCCTCAGATCCCAGGTCCGCGCACGGCGAGCCCGGCTCCAGTTGCATTAGAGGCCCCTGTGTAACCCAGCCCTCCTCTGGGAGGAAAGGTACGCTTCGGGGAGCGCTAAGCATGGAGAGCTGCGTGGAAATTGCTTCTGTGGCTCTGGTCGTGGGAGCGAGTGCCTGCTTCACGTTCATTTAAGCGCCTTAGCGAACGTCATAAACACTGAAGTGGCCCAGGGGACGTTTCGTTTTCAGGCCCCATTCCCACCTCTGCTGTCACACAGGGGCCCCCAGAAATCACTGTTGTAGTGCGGGAGCCGGCAGACGGCTCCGGGCTGGGCTTCAGGTTCCTGATGACCGGCGCGATGTGCGGTGGTGGCCTCTCAGCTGCCCCTCGCTCACGCCAATTCTTCCCCTCCTCGCCTGCCTCTTCCCCGACCATCTTGGTAGCAGTCCACCCTCCGTGCCTCTGAGAAGGCTTTGGCCACTGTGTTGGCAGTGGATGAAACCAGCAGTTCGCGCTGTCTTTGTTCTTGGTGAGCAGGGGCCGCGCCCTCCGCCCCACCCCTCGTGCGGGGAGCTGCACTGATACAACCTTTTGCTTTAGCCAGGCTGCGGAGGCTCACAGGGCTTTCCTTCTGGGCCTGTGAAGCTGCGGGTTCCTGACTTAGAGTTTTGGAGGAACCGACCCACTTACCTAGGCGTGCACTGTAACTCCACCCAGATTATACTACTGTGCCCATTTTCCAGAACAGTGAGGCTCCAGGGCCCGCATGGTGTGGCCAGGACAGGCAGAGGAAGGAGGCTCTGGGCCCACGTCTGGACACTTCTGTGGGACTCGTGCTTGGGGCGGAGATGCCAGGAGGGCTCCCCCGGCAGTCTCCGTGCTGAGTGTGCTTCAGAGATGCCAGGTGGATGGGAATGGGGGGCTTCGGGAAGCGTGGCATTGACCCTGGGCGGAGCTGTCCCCGCAGTGGCGCTAGGGACCGCACAGACTGCGCTGCTCTCACTTCCAGAGGTTAAACTCAGCCTGGGCAGGAGACACCCTGCGGTTCCACTTACAGGACAGCGGCTCCCCAGGGCCTCCTCAGCCTCCCTGCTGGCTGACCTAGAATGAGTCTGTCCCAAGCCCTGCTGCACGGCAGCTTTCTGGCCCCAGCAGGTCCCACCCAGAGCGGGAGCCCGTTTAGGCAGATTTGCTGCTTCCCTGGTGCAGGCCTTCTCCTGAGGATAGATTCAGGTGGGGAAGCCAGGGAGCTGGGTTCATGGGACTGTGGGAAAGCCAGCCAGTCCATGTGCTTCCTGACTGGTCCCAAGGACCGGCTCAGAAGTCTTAAGTTTTAATGGTAGCTATGAGAATCCAGGTGCCCTGGTAGTGAAAGTTGGGGGGTGGCCAGCTGGGCCCCCACTGGGAGGAGCCACGCGTTGCCTGCTCTTCCAGGCCAGCATGTTGTGAGTGCTGCCCCACCTTTCCTCATACTCTCCATTCTGGCCACAGTCACCTCCCTGACCCTTCCACAGGGCCTTTGCACATGCTGCTCCTTTTGTCTGGGGTGACCTTCCTGGCCTGGTCAGTCCTGGCTGTCCCTCAGATCTCAGCTGACATCTTCCCTCTGCAGGGCCTATCCCTGACCTCCTCAGCCAGGTCAGGACCTGTGGTCCCAGCCTTGACCCAACTCTCTGGCTCACCTTGCCTCTCCACGAAGCACCTTGGTCATTCTTACCACGTCACACAGACTGTGGACTCCATCTCAGCATGACCGCTGTCCTGCAGTTAAGCCTTGATGCCAGGCCAAGGACAGATGCTGCTGAGGTCTGGCCCCTCCTGAATCCAGGCAGAAGTCTGGGAGTGGGATGCAAGGCCGCACTCAGCCCCACAGCCCTTGATGGCTAGGATGAGTCAGGAACTCCAAAGGCCTCTACACAGAATCGCAGCTCTGTGATCAAGGGCCCCAGTCAGGGTCTGAGAGCCTGCTCCCCTCTGGCACATCCCCCTGGTCGCCACCAGGTGGCGCCCCTGAGCCTCAGGGTCCAGAGTTCTCACTGGCTTCATCACACAGGCAGGATGGAGTAGCTCATTGGCCACCTGGTTAAAACTAATCTCTGGCCTCCCCACCCCCACGGCGCAGGAGGCCAGACTGGCTGAGTCCCCAGCTTCCAGCAAGTGATTAGTCTTTCTGGGGACCAGCCCCCATCAAAACCCGATAGAGGCCAACACCACGTCGCCTCATTAACATAACAAAGACACTCCCATTACTCAGGAAATTCCATAGGTTTTTAGGACCCCATGCCAGGAGCAAGAGACAAAGACTAAATTTTTTTTTCCCCTCATTGAGTTTATTGGTATATTTTAAGTATACAGTACAGTTACATTCATCACTGGGAACTTGTACCTTCACATGACAGGTCTTGGTTCTCATTTTTCCCCATACCTTGGCCTCCCTTCAACCCCTCCTCCCTTCCCTATTTACAAACACTTTATTTCCATTCTTTATCATACAACAGAGTGGCTGTTTTCTCCTTGTCTGCTTCACCCTGCGATGAGCTTGGGAAGGCAGGGTCCCACCTGGGCTTACCTCTCTGCCTCTCAGCATACATCACGGAACCCATGAGGGTGCACATCTGCGCTCACACACGTGCACACTTCGCAGCTGCAGGCACATATGATACGTGTGCATTTAGAAATAGACCTTAAGTATGTTCGCGCCTGTGTACGTGCACCTCCTGTGTGCTCACATACATCCACACGGAGCACCTGGCCCGAGCCCTCCCTGCCCTGCCAGCCCTCCCTTCTGGCTCTTTCTTTGCTTTTCAACCAGAGCTGGCTTTTCAGAATCACGGGCCCATGGGAGAAACCTCATTTACCTTGATGTACTTTTTTCCCTTTTTGGTGTGTGTTATTTCCCCACGGCAAGATGGCTGTTTCCTTCGAACGGTGCTTAAAGTGATAGCATTTAGCTAAGGAAATAGCAGTCCATCCTGCTCTGTCGTGACACAGCGACCGGCTGGGGTACCTCACTTCCCTCTCGCGGGCTCAGTGCGTCCTCGTGCTGGGCGCTGCTTCCTGAATATGGTGTCTGGGCTGTGGTCATTTCATCCAGAGAGTGGCTATGATCAGTGATCTAGCAACGTGGGCCTCCACTGGGAGAGAGAGCTGGCTGGATGACTTTAAAAATACATCTTCGATATATTCTGAAAATGGGAAATATCAGAGTTTTCTTTTCTCCTCCAGGTCCATTGGGCCTGTTGGTTTCTACTGTGAACTTTGGGTCGGTCCACTGTACTTCATTTGAAAGGACCTAAGTTGAGAAGTGCCCTTTACTGACACCCTATTTTGGGTCAGCCCGTTTTGTTGAAACACCCCACAAGAGTTTTAGAAAACTCACTGGGCCGATGAGCGGCCCTTGGCAAAGAGATGACTCGTGGTTACCCCGGAGACACTGGCCATGTCCGGTCAGGGCAGGGGCTCTGCTCCACGCCCCAGACTTGCCAGGAGCACTGCATGTGTGCCGGCTGCTCCTGCCAGGAAGGCAAGGCAGGGACTTCCCTGATGCCCCTCCCTCCGCAGTGCACTCCAGGGCAGCCTTGGGATTCTTCACCAGTGGTCTGGGCTCCAGGAACATTTTCTTTCCACACCAGATGGGCCACATGTAGTCCAGGAGCTGGGGTTTGGCAGCTCTAAACTAGTTGTGCTCTACAATTCTGATTCAGGGGTCCCAGACCAGGAAAATTGCCTTGCATTCCCCTAAATGATGAATCAAAACTTTCCAGTTAGGCTCTGAATTCAAGGCCAAGTATCTTAAGATTTGCTGCTTAAAAAAAAAAGAAATTATATACTTTCATAAAAATAGATAACCCTACCAATATGAAAATGCAGCTTCCATGAAGAATTCACATTAGAAGCTATGAAAACCCATACCCCATGCAATTTGAGTGTGTTGCTTCTAAAGAAGCCAGGAAATCTTTCTGTAAGTTTGAGTTTTATAGTGTGTTTTGTTCTCTTTGAGAGTACCTCATAAATCAATTGGACACATTTTACTATAAAAGAAATATTTTATGTGTGAAGTACTTTCTTCAAGATTTTTCTCTTTTATCGGGGGTTTGTCAAGTACAGAATGACGTGTCAGCATAATTGCTTGGCCATAGTCCTTAGCCGTGGACGTCGTAGATCTCTGCTTATGCAAAATTTATTTGAGTGTCAGAACTTTGTTGAGTGGCTACAGTAGGAAGAACAGCCCTGAAAACATTGCAAATGAAGAAGGATACTCTGCTCCAAATAAACTTTAGCAAAACTTGGCAACCTGTATGGATCAGATGATAGGATTAAACTGCCCAGAAACACGTCCTCAGCAGAAATAGACCCTGCCATCTCGTTAAGTCAGTGCTTAACCAAAGGGAAGATGCCCGACTCATCTTTCAACAGCCCTAAACAAATAGTAAAAATTAATGAAAAGACCGAACTCCTTTCCTTTAAGATGTCAAGATGAAGAAAAACCCATCACGTACCACCACCATCATCATCATCTTACTATTATTTATACCGTGAAGACGCACTGGGTAGAGCATCTCAATGCCACTTTTATTTTCCTCCTCAGCCTAGCATATGCCCTGCGTGTTGACTGCTGCAACTGAATATATTTTTAACTTTTAAAAGACTCGTCTCAACTGAAAAGTAGTTTGACTTTTTGTCAAAATGGTCAAAACAATCTCTGTGCTTAAAGTCGTGAGACTGGAAGGTGCTGGCCTGTCTTTCAAAAGTAAGCACCCACCCGAGAAGAGTGTTGAAGGGTGTGCCGCAGGGTCCCACACCACGTGACAGAGCCCCGAGGCTTAGAGCAGCAAGATGTCACTGCCTCCACGGTCCTGGGGTCACCAGGGACAGCGTGGCTGTGCGCTCTGGAGATCTCTCACACACTTGCACACAGGCATTGCCAGAGGCTGGGCGAGAGCCATCCCAAGCGGTTCCTAGCCCGCCAAGATGCTGCATCTTTTGCCCAAGATGGCACATGTCTGTGGCCAGTCGTGGACTCTGGCCGTCGCCTTGGAGACAGGCTGAGACTAAGTTGGACCTGGTTCAGGCGTTTCATACCACAAGGCCAAGCTTCTGAGGGGTGTTCTGAAAGGGAACATTCCAGGAGTCCCACGTGAAGCTAGACTCCTGAGATCCAGCCTGGAGTGTAGGACCTCATTCTGGTGGTCAGATCAGCGCCAGCCAGTCTAGTTCACTGGCTGGTGGTTGGCATCCCTCTGAAGAGAACAGCCTACACAGACAGAAAAGGAAGAACCCAAGGGGCTTCCTGGGGACCCTGTTACTGCAGCACTAGGAAGAGGCTCTCCAGCCTGTCACCCTCGTCACGCAGGTGTCGGAGAAAAGAAAGACCACCTTATGCAAACCTCTCCTGCACTGAATTTCCGAGCGAAGGTGCCTCCCTGCTGAGATCCATCCTGCCTGGCACACCCAGACCCTTAGAGCCAGTCTTAGCAGACTGTGTTGTTACAAATGGCCTATATTAAAGCCCACATGCGATGCACGTGATTGCAAAGTGACCACACACTCAAGGCAAACACGGGACTCCAGAAAGATGGCAAGAAGATGCAAGGGTCACGGCCACAGTGTGTGCCCCGGGCGGGGCTTTAGCCAGGTGTCCACTGAGGAGGCCAGAATCAGGTCAGCAGTTACTGAAGTGAAAAATGAGTAAGAAGACGCTGTCAGGAAGCTCATGAAAGTTTGGACTGCTTTTTGCAAATGATCACTCTCTGCAGTATGACTCGAAGGCATAAAAAGGGATCCTCCAGGCTGCCGTGTACTTCTCCTAGCAGGCTACACCAAAAGAAGCAGTTAAGTCATCTTCTGCTCTGAAAACCAGCATTGACTTCAGATCATATCCAGATCTTCCTTATGAATAAAACAGCACGCACCTATTTTCAACAAATGTCACCTTTGTGGTTTTTGATATGAAATACTAAACATATATTGTTTGCAGTATTTGCTATAGGATTCTAACTCCAGCTGATGCACATTTGACTTGAGGGTTTGTTAGAGTTTAGGTCCCCAGTGCCCCCCAGAGACTCCCATGCGCAGAGGTGAGGCTTTTCAGATAACTGTGTCCTGAGGGTGCTGTACTCCTCGGAGAATTAATCCGATGATGAGGTCAGAGGCAAACGTGCTTCTAGGGAGCAGGGCCTGATGAAAGGTGAGTTCTTGGGGCCATGAGCCTAGAACGGTGTCTCCTTGTCCTTGGCTCTTCCCTTCGCTGTCCTCTGCCAGGCCCTCAGTAACTCCAGCGCGCACCTCCACCATCAGATGGATGAGGGTGTGGTCGTCCTGAGCAGGTGTCCTGGTGCCTCCCTGAGAAGGGGAGGAAGGAGGACAAGTCTGGCATCCACGTCACGTGATGTAAGTGCTGCTACCTACAAGACAGTAAGTTCTGGGAGGAGGTAGTTCTTGGGAAGAGCCGAGGTCAGCACATCCACAGGCAGATTGCTTTTGTGAAAAGTGTGGGAATAATCAGCACAGAGATGTTGGGTCTGAATAGAACTTTCTGTCGAGTTCAGATATAGCTTCAAAGGCATTTCCTGTCTCAAGCTTCAGTCTTGGGGTGAAAAAGATTTAGTTCTTTATGTTTCAGAGCAGGGAGTGACATCGTTGAGTTTCCAGGCCCTTGCTGTGTGACAAGCTTCCCCAGGGCTCCTGGAATCGCAAACTTGAATCGAAACCTCGGAGCCCCAGCCCTGTTGTCGGAGCCCCAGCACCCCCTGTCCATTCTCAGAAAAGTGAAAAGAGAGAGGCCTGAATCTTATAGAGCAGGACTTCAGAGGGAAGGGAAGATACGGGAGCATCCGACTGGCCCCCTGATTTTATAGAGGATTTAGGCGGAGGGACTGGGCCAGAACCACATAGCGGATCAGGGCAGAACTGGCGAGGACCGAGGTCTCTGATGTCTCTTCAGTACCTCTGATCACACCCACTCCCCGGAGAAAAGCCTCTTTCTCTGACTGCTCTGTACTACTCTGTGGTCCCACTGTGGGCTGAACGCTCCGAAGCTTACGTGTTGAAACCCAATCACCAAAGGGTGGTATTAGGACTTGGGGCTTCGGGGGTGATTCGGTCATGAGGGCTCCACCCTGGTGCATGGGATTAGGAAAGAGACCCCAGAGAACTGCCTTCCCTTTCCACCACGCACGGACACATCAGAGGTGCCAGTCAGAAAAGCAGGCCCTCCCCAGACAGGATCCTTGGACCTGAATCCTGGTCTTCCAGCTTCCAGGCCTGGGAGCAGTTTACACGCTGTCCACCCTAAGGTATTTTTTGTAGCAGCAATAATGGACTAGGACAGTGGCATAGAGAGTAGGACAGGATTGGATCGTCCAGTTTGCAATGTGTTAATCCAGGCCCCTTACATTCTTACCAACAAGATACAGCTTCGGAAAAGCTCAAGCCTGGTGAAGGAGAAATTATCACAATATTTCCAGTCCTACACTTGTGTTCTGGTGCGCTCCACCCAAAAACAGCAGTGAGCCTGCGGCTGATCCAGGCCTGCACAACAGCTAGACACGGAGGCAGCGTGAGCTTCTGGCAGCAGCAGTTATTACTATTTTAAATGCTTCTGTGTAGCCTGATGGATTGTATCCGTCTTTGCTAAATTGAGCACGTAAAGGAAGATTTATTCAAGATGTATTTAAGGGGAGTTTGTGCGCTCTCCGAACTGCATCGCGGGGAGGCCGGCTACCGTGCACGTGTACAGCTTTTCCTTGCTCTGACCACAGGCAGCCGGCCACGTGGACACTGTCAGCTTCTGGCCGAACACACACCGCTGTTGCTGGATCACTCACCTTCTCCTTCTTCCCGGACTCCTCATCCTGCCGTGAAAATGCTTACGGTTTTAAAAAATGAACAGATTTCAAGACTCACGATGGCAGAACACGCCGCCACCGGGCCAGAAGTGGTATCTCCGAGTGGCCCGCTCGGACGTCTCGAGCCTTCACTTTGGGGTTTACATTAAGCACCACTTAACGCTGCCTGCGATCGTGGCGAGAGGGTGTATTATGGGAAATAAATGCACCACAGTAGACATTAACCTGTGTTCAGGGGAAAGTCGTTGCTTTCAGTGACTTCCAAAGAGAAAAAGTGTGTTGGGGACTCTGTATTGCGAGCGCTGCTGCTCCTTACAGGAAACAAAGGGCAGAGAAGTTTACTCTCCTTTGCCAGTAAGAGCACATCCTGGGAATGCGTTTCCCAGGACCACGTCCCCGTACTGCGGTTTCCCCACCATGGCGCTGCTGGCCACGGAAGCCTTCTCTGTGGGGCAGCACCATGAGCATCCCTGGGCGCCCACCAGGCGGGACTGGAGGATGCCCCTTTCTTTGCTCCCTCCCAAGTTGGCCCAGTCTACGCTGTCTGCAGACATCACCGGTGTCTCCTGGAGACCCAGACATCCGCCAGAGCTGCATTTTCTGCTTGTTGGTTGTTTGTAATGCACTGCGTCACGGTGGAACCCCGGGCCCCACCTACTGGAAAGCGGCTCTCTGCCTGGGGGACGCACCCTGTAGTCCATGCCCTCCCCTCCCACGCCTCTGCCCCCTCACAGTTAATGCTGTCTGTGTGGTGCCGTAAATGCTCCAGAGCCTGCCTTGTTATGCGAGTCATTTGGAAATCAGCTCTGAGACGTGGCTGCTATTTTCGGGATCATCACACATCATCTGCTGTTTGGTGTCAAACCCGAGCCTCGGTTACTTAACACTGATTAATAAATGGCAGGTTGTCAGTACTGGCTGTGAAGGCGCTTCAAGGAGCCATTGTTCTTTTAAATTAAAACATTTAAACATTTAAATCCAGGGCTGTTTCTGGTGGCTCGCTCTAATTACTCCTTTTGTCTTAGCGTACCTTTCTTCCCCGATCACACAGCTGTCATGCCAGTCGTACCTGGAGTCACATACACGGCAGCTCTTTTCCTATTAATGGCCGTTATTTTCATGAGGAAAGCGGGAGCCACTGAAACAGATAGTAATTTTGAGAGAAGCCTGCTGCCTAGGTTATTAAAACGAGCATATCTGAGGGCTACAACTCTCGATTTATATGACGACAGAACTTGCAGGACTGGGTCCTGTTTAGCTATATATTTCTGTGTGTCTTTGTGCATTTGTATGTCTGTGTATCTGTGTCCGTGTGTGTGTGTGTGTGTGTGTGTGTGTGTGTGTGTGGAAGCGCTTTTTCTTCCCTTCCTGGTATGGAGGATACTGCTCCCTTTTCTCTCCATCCCTGCCTCTTCCTGGCTGTGAGAAACCCAGTGTGACTCTGCCCATCTCTGGCAAATAGGGACATGGCCAAGACTGTCATGGGTTCCGGAGTCACTGGAGATGGGGGACCCAGTGAGACAGTAATCAGAGGCCAGGGGTGTGGAGACCCGGGCAGCTTGGCCTGACCCAGCCTGGACGCTCCCCTGGGCCCTCGGATTGTATCCCCAGTCAGCTCCACACAGGGAGCAGCACTGCTGGCCAGGACCTGTGTGCACTGGGGGCGTGCGCTGACTGAGAGCCATGAGCCCATGCCCCTCCGGAGTGGGTGGCAGTAGCACCCATACTGAGCACAGACACAGCAAGGTGCCAAGGGCAGCGGTAGTGCTGGTTCCAGAAGGGTCCGGACATGGCAAGGACCCCGTCTACGCAGCACCGCCACCTCGTCCTCCTCCAAGTCCTTGTGGGCTGAGGGACTGCAGCTCTTCCTTTTGGCTCTAGAGATGCTGTTTCCTCATCAACCTTAGGACCCACCTGGATTGTGTTATATTTAGCTGTGCTCTCAATCAAGTAAATTTTTTAAAAAGGAAAGAAAGCAAGCAAGCCGTGATGTAGCAGTAAGGACGGAACGCGGAGTGTTCGCCGTGGCTCTGTCCCGCCCCCGTGTCTGGTCCTCCCACCACAGCGGTGCTGCCCTGCCCCTCCACACTGACTGGCCCCGCTTGCTTGTGAGAAGGTGGAGGGAGCGAGCTAGGGTTAGGGTCCAGCTGTGCCCTGTCCTGCCCTCATCTCTGGGGTAAGGAGTCTGGTCAAACACTCAGCTTCCTTCTTCTCCAGACCTCTAGCTACAGAGTGCAACCCTCCCATGGACACCCAGGACCTCAGGGCAGACAGCTGGTGTTGGGACTGACGACAGGACTGGGGGCCGCTTGTTCTGACGTGATGATCCCTAGGTCCACTCTGAGAAAGATGACAAACCCTGGGGCTTTTTGAAGGAAATGATGCAGTTCATCTTCCTCCACTTAAATGAGTATAAAAGTTGTTTTTTTTTTTAAACTGGAGAAGATCTTTTCATAGCCAACACAATTAACCAGCTATTTATTTGCAGAACACGGACACTTGCAAGGCCATGCACACCCAGGAAGGTCAGAATGGTGCATGGTGCCTTTGAGAGGTGTTTTACAGCTTCCTGTCCTCCAGCTGGGAAGGAGACACTGGCACCCACAGGCAGCCTTAATCGGACAGAATTCAAAATGTGTTCATGAGGCCAAATCACCAACTGCTTTTTTCCTGTAAAATTTGTGTTCATAAATTTACCTTGGTTTCAGTTATAAACTTAAAAATAAGCAAGAATGCAAGGTTTAATGTTATGTAAATAAATAATTGATTAATTGTATTGCCTACAAAAATTGCTTTCCTTGAAAGAAAGCCTTTACTCTTTGATCGTAGTCATATTTTAAATTAAAACCATTTAAAGCCAAATCAGGAGTCGTACTCTTAAACAGCTATTTTATTCCAGTGGTCCCACGTGTGCTGTTCCAAGAGTCCTGAGACACACCTAGCGACACAGACGACCCCACCATGTCCTTGCTCTTGCTTCCTGGTATTCAAGTTAGCTGGGGCCGGTTCTGCGTGATGCACAGTGGCCCTAAAGGGAGCATTCTTATGCATGTGTTTCACATATTGCTGGGAACTCTCCTGGAGCTTGACTCTCAGGGCTGAAAAATCAGTGTAGTGTTTTTCAGGCATTGTCCCGCTGCTCTCCAGAAGGCCCAGACTGGGGTCCATTCATGAGTTTGTGTGCCTTGAAACCCATCTCACCCCAACTTTATACATAGGCATTAGGAAATATATTAATTTTGGCCAGTTTGTTAGGGGGAGATTCTTCCTTAAAGTTTATTGAAGCTAAACTTCTGTTTGCACTCACTCCTTGGTCGTTTTCTTTTTCCTTCTCAGTTCTCGCTTTGGGTTGCTGTTAGTTTCTTTGTCCTGCCTTCCTTCTCTCCTGGCTCTTGTCTTCCTCTTTCTGTTTCTCTGCAGGAAGTGCGCGCTCTGTCTCTTGCTGACCGGAGCCCCGTGCGGGGGAGTCTTACCCTCCTACCCTGCCCCGTCTCTCTGACCTGCCCTTCTTCCCGTCCGCTCTCTCCTCCACTTTCTGTCTCTCTTGCTTCTTACTCTCTGCCACTCTTTTTTCTCCGGTTTTGCCTCTTCCTTCTCTCTCCTGATGCACTGAGGGAGCTTCCTTTTTTGAATGCCACGAGTTTTCTCTCGTTCTTGCTGTCAGTGTGTCTGTCCGCCCGCTTCTCACCAGGGCCCTGATTTCCATACATAATCCACTAGAGATGAAACTTGGCGTACAAGCAGCCCGAGCCAGAGAGACCCCTGCCTCTGTGTCCTGTGTCCCAGGACCCGCCCTGGGCCTCCCACCTGCTGCCGAGTAGGAAGCAGGCTCCTTCACAGCTCCCTGTGAGATTTCTGTTGAGCAGACCTGCACTCTCCCAGCCAGAACGGCATTATGTGAATGTTTCATGAGCAGAATATAGAAATTAATGGGGAAAACAAACTAGGGATGTGGGCTGCTGGGTGTCGCTGGCTCCTCCGGCCCTGTGCAACGTGGCTAATGGCTCATCTCCTCCAGTCTCCTCGCACCCAATGTGCCTTTTATTTCCATTTGTGTTGAGTTTGTAAAATAAACACGCACTGCACTGTGTTTTCCAGGAAGATAATGGGTATCTCTGAAAGGACAAAGGCAACTCGGATGTAGCCTGCTCTGTGCTGTGATAGGCACAAGAGGAATTTCACGTATTGCTTTATCGCCGTTCTGGTGGTAAGAAATGACTTAAATAGACCTCGCCTCAGAAATCGTAATTGCGTTAAGCCTGTTCTGATGAACTTTTCCTGGCGTGGATGTGCAGTTCTGTATAATGAATATACAATCAGGCACCCGCACACCAGTGGCTTTCTTTTTGATCTCTGAAAAGGCTATTCTTTCTCTTTTTTTTACTTCAATTCTTCAAGTTCAGTGATGGAGAAACAGCAATAACAATAATAACAACAGCATAGGAAAGTAAAACAAAATCGGAAAGCCCTGAAATATTTAAATTTTCTTTAGGGAAACAATGGCAATGACTTGACTCTGCGTGGGTCACATCTCCGGGCTGCCAGGTCCTGAATGTGCAAGGGTCTGCACCGCCATTTTTAAAACCCAGATTCTCATTAACTTCCGTTTCTCCCACAGCCTCTGGGAGGCAGCTGGCAATTGGGGTGGCACCTGCCCACCATGGCAGGCTGCAGCACAGTACATCCAAACTTAATTTTTGCTGCTTTGAGGGCACTGCTGCCAGCCAGCCTGGCATTTTTTGACCCAAGCCAAGGCTGTCCTCAGAGGCCTGGGCATTCATCCCCACCGGCTGGTGGGAGGGCTTGGAACAAAGGTCAGTGTGCGTGGTGAGGCCCGCTGCCCTCAGACCCAAGAAAAGGGGAAATTAAAGCCATTCATTTGCATATTCTCCCATTTGTATGCTCCTGCACGCTCTGGAGAAATCCCTCTCCACGGTCACAGCCCCTCTCTGCTCCCCAAGCCCCTCTGCTAATAAGAACTGCCTGTCACCCCCGGAAGCCTCCCTCCCCGCTCGTGACGTGGGGTGCTCTCTAACTGAGGGTGTGCACCATTGTGCTCACACAGTAATTTCACACAGTCTCCCAGGAGAGTAGGAGCGGAATAGAGTGAGAGAAGACTTGCACAACTTCTGTTGCTTTGTAAACATTATTTTAATAGGAGTGTATGTTGATGGTAAGAAATGTTAATAAAGATAGCTCACTGTTAATATTTTGTTTTGCAAGTATCTTTTCGGGGGTTTCTTGTGGAATTACAAAAGTGAAATTATGCCAATTAACTTTTCCCCTCCACTTACCCATCTGTCATGGCCGTTCCCGTGCTCTGTGTAATTTTCTGCTTCCTGTTTAAGAGTCACAGGGATTCCCAGTATCCTAGCAGCTTGCAAGACCAATTTTCACAACCAGTTTCAGGAGAGGAGCTTTGTTCCAGCTCTGCCTCCACTCAAGGGGAAAGGCATCTCCGCACAGCCACCTTCGTATCACCAGCTCGGTCCCCAGGCTCCATCTGGAGCAGGGGGCGCTGGTGCGGGCTGGGCGCTGCACCTGAGCCTGAGCCTCCTTCAGGGAGGGGACTCAGGGTCTGCTCACCTGTCAGGGCCACCTGCGCTGGCCACAGCCGTCTCAGTGGCCTGCCTGGCATATGTGAGGATGCCTTGCTGTTTGCGTGTGTATCTCCAAGTCTAGCGGGGCTGTCTCTCGTGACCCAGATCTCTGGGTTCATCCTCGGTGCTGGCCTTGTGCGATCCAGGCTGCACAGCTCAGGACCTTTGGAGACGTGGAGGAAATGGTGCTGCACGGAGAGGGTACATGAGAACTTCGCGTACCTCCAGCAGCTGAGGTGCAGAATGACCGCCACAGCAGCAAAGCCGGAGGACCGTGTCCTCTTGCAGCCATCCTCCTTGCAGCTTTTGTGTGCTTTCATCATACAGGGACAGGATATGATGTGACCCACTGACCCCTGACCTCCGGAAGTGCAGTTTATGTCACAACGCCTATGCCAACTCTTCACAGCACAGGGTTCTTCAAGGAAGCCTTTGGCTGCGGGGGCTGCAGTTATATTCACACATGATGCGTTTTACAGCTACGTGTGGGATTATGCCTGGGCATCGCTATTTCCATCCCATTTCCACTGTGTCCCAAGCCAGGAGGCCCTGTGCCCGTGCTTGGTGGGCAGCAGTCGTTGTCTAGAGCAGGGGCCTCGAGAAAGAGTGAGCCCCTCTGTACCTCTGACTGATTACAGACCTGACCGTCTCCTCCTTTGCTCCCTGAAGCACGGAGTGAACTCCTCTCCTCTCCACACCAAGCCACTGTTTTGACAATGTGGCCACCGCCCAGCCGTGTGCTGGATGGGTCCTGATGCTGTGGACTCGCCCCAGGAAGACCTCTGCTACAGCAGGGAACCATCTTTCTTCTTATCCGTCCGTGTGGCCCCTTGGGGAGAAACCCCCGCGTAGTCGGTGTATGGCTTCCACAGGCAGAAGGCCTAAGTAGTCAGCAGAAAATGAAGGAGCTCAGGACAGGCTGGGGCCACCAAACTGGACAGAAGGGGTGTCAGGCAGAGGGTGAGGCAACAGAGACAGGAGCTTTCTAGGAAGCAGACCCAAAGCAGCACAGTTTGTGGTGCCCTGGGATATGTCCGCAGGCTCCAGAAGCGCCTTCGCCTCAAGAAGGCCATTCTAGGCCTTCCACCTGGAGCAATCGTGAGTTTTCACATCTCCCTCCCTTTTGGAAGTTTGAGAAGTCAGGGCTTTTTGTAGTAATAACTTCTGCTTTTGCTTAGGATGTGAGTGAGAGCTCGCGGTCCGCTGTGCACAAAGCTACCCACCAGCCCAGGCACCAGTTGCTCCTGGCCCCTCACTCACACTGAGCATGAACAGTTGTGGTCTCTCCCCAGGGCACCTCACACCCTGCAGCAGCAGGGGAGGGGCAGTTGCCCTTAAGAGAGAGAAGATCCATCCACTTCCTGTTCTGCAAGTGGGGATGAGGGTGCTGAAGCTTCCTACAACCTCCTCGAGAGGCTGCTGGGGCAAGCAGAGCCCAGCTTTCTGCTGCATTTTGTTTTCTAGTCCCTCAGTGAGCTCCAGTGCAGTAGCTGCCTCCGTGCCCCTGCACAGAAAACTCCCTCAGCCGGTGCACGTGGGGAGAAGGTGTGAGCTTGCCCGTGGTCCGAGGAGGCAGAGGCAGGATTCCACCGGCTGCTTTGCCCCATCAGTGAAATGCTGACAGCTGATCTGGGACTGGTGCTGCCCTGTGCCATGTTCTTGGCTGGCTCATGTACTGTATGTGGCATTGGCACACAAACATCTGCACATTGGGCAACAGAGGGTAAGAGATGCAGGTCTGCTCCTCAAGATTCTGCAGCAAGCGTGAGGCACAGGTGCAACCAGAGTTGTGACAGTGGGCGTCCCTGAGCCCACAACCAAAGCAAGCTGTGCACTCTGGCCTGGTAGAGCCGAGGCTCCTGGGTATAAGGTGTGTCCAGGCTGCATGTGTCCTGAGGTTAGAGGGCCTCTAACAGACCACACGTTCAGATTATTTCCAAAGAGCCAGTCTGCAGGACTTAACTTCAGAAGGGAAGTGAGACCATCCGCACCCGGACTTCTCTCATTTATGGGCACTCAAATGATTTGGGGGGAAACCATTTGAAAATTGATTATCCAGATAATCGCCTAACTCTTAACTCATTTGATAAAACGTAAGCGTGACTGTCATTCTGACACGCACTCAGCCTGCACCCTTCAGAAAGCAGCCTTGGCCTCCCTGAGAGCCGAGCACAGCTGCGCTTCTCCCATCACTTGTTTGAGCGTTGATTGTTAATCTGGAGGAATTGGCCAGTGCACACTCGAACTACACCAAGAAGTTACGTTGAAATGTTGTGCTTGTGTTGTGATGAAGTAATCGTGTTTTTTTGTCTCTCCTGTCTGAGTCCACAAACAATCGGGCAGATTCACATGTTGAGTTCCAGGCATCTTTGGAATTTATCTCATGCGTCAGGAAATTATAGGGGATAATGCCTGATTCTGCCGGCCTGTAATGGACCTTAGTCCCTCGTTTAAGGATGTCCTCACACTACTCGGTGGAGAAGAAAAGCCAACCTTAAGTCGCTCTATGTGTGTAGTTTGGTTTCTGGAAAGATTGCTGATCCTAGTGGGAATTCATGGGAAAGCATTCAGCCCCTGCAGAATAGTCAAGGTCTCCATGCTTATCACACGCGGCAGTTCTTGTGTGAATAACGCATTCTGGGGCGGGCTCGCTAAATTGCCTTGGTTAATGAATTTCAAAGGTAGAGATGGTCGTGGAAGCCTCTTATTTGGTGAGCTTACCATGTGAATCTTGTTATTTATTCAGTTTTTAAATTTTTGCACTTGAAGAGATTCCTAACACTTTGTACAGAAGCAACATAGGGAAAGCAGGACAAATGCCACTGGTTTATTTTCTTCGCAATCCTTGGTGTGTTCTTGAGACAAGCAGAGGCTTCCTGGTTCACGAGCTCGCTCTTCAGTAGGTGGAAAGGGGGAGATGAGTGACGTTCTCTTTCTTTCCTTTTTCCCCATCCATCCTTCCCACAGCCCGAGTTCTAACTGATAATAACACACTTTTGAGGAAAGGCAGAGCTGGCATTTAATCTTGCAAGTTCTTCAAAGTTAGACTAGTGACGTGTCACCTCCCAAGTTAGAAGTAGAGAAAAAGGTTTTATTAAGAAGCAGATGAAGAAATGAAAATCAAACTTCCTGGGAAGTAATTATATCAGTTTATAATAAGCCATAAGAAATTTGAAAGGAAGAAAGAAAAGGCAGCAGAAGAGTATATCGAGGATATTAAATTAAGTAATTTTAATGTCACCATTTGATATCCAGGAACACGAACAATTTGTAGTTCTCGAAACTGTCAAGTTGAAGCAGTCATCTTTCTGTCATGGCGGTGGTGGTGTTGATGGGCTCTGCCTCTTGGTGTACGGGAAGGAGGAACTTGGTCCAAGTTGGAAGACACGGGCTCCTGGGGACCGGGGAGAGCTGTCACTCTCGGCCAGTCTCCCAGGCAGGTGACTGTGCCTCTCAGAGTCACTGCCGGTGTCCAGCCGCTCATCTGAGGAGGACGCTGACGGCGCCCATGCCCTGCGGGGAGGTAGGGCTCGTGTGTGCAGGACGGCAGAGCCCGCTGCAGAGTGGTTTTCCTCACCGGATGGCTCCATACCTTGCATGTGAGCTCTCAGGAATGCTGAGACCCGGCCAGCCATGCAGCCACAAGGGTCTTCCAGCTGACACTGTGCTGCCTCTGCAGTGCAGCATCACAAAGCCACGTGATCAGAGTGTCCGTCTGCTGAGCGCTGGCCCCTGGGACCACGGTGACCTTGGTGGTACGAACAGTGGACACAGGCGCTGGTCCTTGGGAATGAATATGGAGGAGGCGTCCACAAAGTCGTTGGCAGCTTCAGCCCCCCGGGAACAGTGACGGGGATACACTGTCCCTCCGTGGGCACCAAGCCCAGTGTGGGAGAAGACTCCGGAAGGCAGAGCAGGGCCAGCTGGGACCTGCAGACTGGGAGCGTTTAGACAGGGGGCAGCAGAGGTGCAGGTCCTAGGGCTGGGGCACGGGCAGGCTCAGGAAGCTGGCGGAGGCCCTGCGGGCTGTCCTTGACCATGGACGCCAAAGGTGCACCTTTCTCTGAGCCAGGGCGCTAGCCCAGGAGTTTGCACTGGGCGGAGCCTAACATTATCAGGGCTTTGTGAGCAGAGTAGGAGGCTTGGACTTCCTGGCAAGGGCAGCTGAAGGCCACTTAAATGAAAATCAAGCCGCTTTACTGAGATGGTGTGTATACTAAGAAATTCACCCTTGTAAAGCAGTTCACAGTTTTTAGGGTACACGCCGTGAGAGCTAGCACTATGTCTGACTTCAGAACATCATGTTCACTCCAAAAGTTCTACGCCCTTCTCATGTGTTGATTGGTGTAACCCCACAGTCAAGGTCCCTGAGGTTCCATCTTCACAGGCAGGGGCCTTTGAAGGAATCAGCATTTAGTGAGCTGTAATGTGGGAAGGCCAGGCAGAAAAGAGCTAGCACACAGTGGGTTGGTGACTTTCGGTGTAAGATTTAATAGATGCTGCAGAAGGCGAGGACATGCGTGTCAAAAGGAAATCAAGTTCTGGAGTAATCTCTAAATGCACAGGGCCGTTAGTGGCCACTGAGGAGCCCCTGCTGGGGCATGGGGAGGGCCTTCATCCTCTCTAGGCACTTGGGCTTTCCCAGCTTGTGCCCATCGGATGCTGATGGGAACCCCAGGCACTGGCATAGCCAAAATGTACCCCACACTTCCAAAGCTGGCCCCTGCCGCCGTGCCACCCCCATGAGAGCACCATGTGACCTCGAAATGCCCAAGGAGCCTGTGCACAGTCTGCAGCTCACCCGCACTGTGCTGCCGGCCTCTGCCCTTCCGGTGTGGATGGGTCCCTGCTCCTAAGCAGCAGGTATCAGTAACACGCTAGGTGACAGCACGGCCTGGCTGGTATAAGGACAGGAAGTTATTTAAGAATTGAAGGTTGATGGTTCCCAACTGGGGATGGTTTTGCCCCTCTGGGTGTTTGGCAAACCTGAGGAACACTCACTACGCTGGTCCCCGGGAGGGTGCTGCTGGCATCTAGCAACTAGAATCCAGGACTACTGGTCAGTATGTAATGTGCAGCGTGGCCCCCACTGCCAAACTGCTGGGCTGAGAAATCCTCCGGAAGGTGATAAGTGTGTAGTGTGTGTGTGTGTGTGTGGGTGTGTGCGCGCGTGTGTGTGGTACCAGAAATCGAACTCAAGACCTTGTGCTTGTGAGGCAGGCAGTGGCGTCACTGAGCTAAATCCCCTGCGCAGCTATATTATTTTTTAAAAGCCACCATGATGTAAGTAAAACGATCCTGGGACTACTGGAGATGGCCGTTAGCAAAGGGGACTCTGAAAGCGCCCTTTCACCCACAGATACAGGCGCCTTGGGCAGGAGATGCCACAGCGCTTATGAGGACATCGCTTCCTTTGGAGCAGCGAGTGTCCTGCGTGCTAGGTGTGTCATTAGTGTGATTGTGTACACTGAGCAGAAGGCATGGCTGTTCTGTCAGTGCAGGACACTCCAGGGAGCAACAGGAAGACTTCTGCCTGGGTGAGCAAGTTAAGGCGCAGAGGACGAGAAGCCCGGGTACACAGCGGGGTCGTGAATGGAACTAGGTACACAAAGAAGAGCCGGTGTTTTGATTTGTCAGAAAATTACTGACTGGTAAGGGGCGCTTGTACCAGTTCATGCAGCGTGCGGTTTCCCTTCAAAGAGAGAAAGCTGTGTTTACAGCACCCACCCAAAGCAGAGCGGACAGTGGGGACCCACATGGAGTGTGCCGGCCAGTGTCAGTGTTGCCATGACCACGGAGGCCCTTCTGGAGGTGGGATTGTCCCTGCCATCCGCCTCATGGGTATCGTGCTCTGCTCCTCCGCCTACCTGTGCAGGGAGAGACATCGCCACCAGCTCCTCTGCACAGCAGAGCACTGGGTCTCTGGGTGCCAGGTGCAGAGCAGAGTGGTGGCCTGTTTTATCCTCCTTCAGGTAACTGCACGGTGACAGCTGGGTAGAGCAGAGATGAGAGGGGGATCTGGAGCCATCCCGAGAAGCTCAGCGCACAGGACAGCCGGAGTCCGGTGATGGCTGTGAGTGACGGTGAGGACAGTGGTGGTGGTGACATCGGCAGTAACAGTGACAGGGCAGTGTGGCAACAGTGGATTTGTATAGCTGCACAGCGGTAGTGGAGAAGACTGCCGGTGGCAGCAGTGGTTACGGTGGTGGTGACCACAGTGTGGCCATGATGCAGAAGTGAGGGAGATACTGGCAGTAGTGGTCATGAGGGTGGCAGCCCCGAGTGCGGCCTTAGCGGGGATAGTGGAGTAAGCTGCTGGCCCCTTGAATCCTTTAGTTGCTCTCTGACCCACACCCTCATAACGTGACACTCTTCTCCTCCTATTCCTCCAGTTCTCCCTGCATCCAGGTCCTGGCCATCCCTACTTCTTTTCATCGGAGGCCCAGCCAGTCTGGAGGGCTCTGTCTTCCTCCAGATTCTCACCTAGTCCTCCCTCTGGCCATCTCCTTTTGGCAAGAGGTCTGCAGCTCGCATTGCCCCCAGGAGAGCTCCCTGGCTTTCATCCCAGTCATGGGCTGGTGTAGCTCCTCTCCTGCTTGTTGGGCAGCTGACACCTTCTCTAGAAGGTGCCCTATGACAGCAAGCAGCTGCATCAGACATCTCTGAATCCCAGGTCTCAGTTTGTGGTGGTCAAACAGGAAGTCATCAGTGAAAATCCCAGACCCAAGATTTGTGTGTACCTGTGGAACTGGGCAGTGTATGGATGATTGTTAGGTTCCAGCCAGGAAGTGACAAGACGGACCGGTAATCATAGGCCCTTATGCCAGATCCCATGGAAAGGAGCACAGCTATGGTCTTCACAAGCCACACTGGAATCGTCTGGGGGCTGGGGCCTGGTCTCTTGTACTAGGCTTCTGTCAGGCTCCTAGAGGATGCCAACCCCAGCCATGCCCAAGAACCAGTGCACCAGAGCGCCCCCCAGTAGAGCTGGGGAAGTGGGGGTGGCGGGACAGCAGGACAGGCATTATTGGGAGGATGCCATGGACAATGGATAAGGGTGGCCTACAGGAACAAGGGGATGCCCACTCCCACCTGACAACAAGCCAGTATTCCCTGTCCTCAAGCATCTCTTCCTGTGGTTGATGCTCAAGACCCACAAAGAACCAAGGTCCTCAGACAAATATGGCTTTGCTCTTGGTTTTGCCTGTGTGCACATTCACAGATGAGTAGAGACTCAGCAGAAATCATCTCCACCCAGGATGGGAGAGAGGAGGCAGAACCTCTGTGACATGCAGAGGGAAGGCCAGGGCAAGGACACAGAGTCCCCACGCTGCTCCTGATGCCATCTTTGAGGAGTCACCCAGGGTTGATCTCAGGACCCACAGAGTCTCCTGTTTCAGGAACCACCTACAAAGCCGGGGTTCCGGGCAGACCAAGACCCAGGAAGCCGGCTGGGCCCTGACCCACACTTTCCCTGGCTTGCCCGCAGTAGTAGGAGGCAGACGAAGTTTGGTCATGCGTGTGCGCAGAAGCAAAGCTCACAGACGAGGTGTTGGCTGGTGTGTCATAAGCACTGAGTAGCCAGCCCTTTCTGGTATTTCATTGTGTATTGGCCCCTCAGATCTGTCACTAAAGCAGGGAACCTGATCAATCCCTGACTCTTCCTGACATCAGTACTTTGTGGGACTGGAAGGGTGCTGTGTCCCTTAAGGAATTTAGGCATGCCTAAGTGATCTGCAGGTGAGATCTGCTTCCCCCAGCTGGGCCCAGAGCCCAGGTAACTCCTGGGATGCCTGGCCTTGTGCAATCACTGGCAGTGGGGTCCCCAGTTTTGTCCACCTTTAGGGATGCAGTGGATGGTCCCAGAGCCCTGGGCTCCTCTTCTCTCGGGCAGGATCATGTCTGGAGCCAGTGTTCTGGTCTGGGAAGAGATCTGAGGCTGCAGAGGCCAAGCTGCCCACTCAGGTCTGGACAGAGGTGTCCACAGATGGCCAGGTAGCCCCTGGAAGAGAGAATGTTTCCAGCAGGCATCCTGGGGACCCCGGGAACAGCAGAGCTGTTTGAACGTGGCAGCAGTATGGCAGCATGCCTCGGGGGCTGGAGGTCACTGGGGTCACTGGTGGGACATCTGGTTCCGAGAGAAACAACAGCTGTTTGGCCATTGCTGTGAGGAGTACCTCTGTGCCTCCTGCCACCCTCGCCAGCTCATGCCCTGCGGCCCAGGCCAGTGTCTGCCAGGGTGGACCCCGCCTGGGGTATCCTGGCCGCAGTCTCCTGCTCCGACCCATGTGACTTCACTGAGGACCAGAACTTGGCTGCACGGACGGACACACTTAACCGAAACTTGAACTCTGAAAGGTGAAGGTGCATCACTCCCCCGTCTCCCAGTGTCGCAATTATTTTAAATTATTTCAAAGGGAATATTGGCAATCTAGGAAGCAAAAGTGAAAGAAAGCAGAAGCCTTCCGTCGGCAGGTTCGCGGGGAGCAGCGAGGAAGACAGGAGGCGTGCAGCCATTTGGCGTTTTGCCACGATCAAAAGGGACCTGGAGAAAGCAGAGCCATAAGGCCCTGCCTCTTAATTGTGAGCCGAGCAGGGTTAATGAGCTACACTGCTCGCTGTGCAGGAGCACACTGACTGTCGGAGCCTGACACGCTGCCGCGGGTGGGAGTCCCGCACAGCGTCTTTGTTGGAAACTGAAAGCGACGGGCTTTCCCGAAAGGACAAGTGTGGGAGGAGGCATCCTTTAAGAGGCTTCTCAGAAGCTGTGGGCTGGGCAGAGGGTCGTGGGCCCTGTGTCCAGGTGCATAAGCTTTGCAATGCTGAGGGACCTAGAGCGAGGGAGGGAAGGTGGTGGGAGGGGCTTGATTATTTTTCTCTTAAACTACTACTCTCAGGAACTGGCGTCTTGTCCCGTGTGGTTTCTGCATTTGTGAGGTTGGTCGCTTGACCTGGAGTCATCCGCGACAGAGATGCACCATATTTGCCAGGGAATCTCACTGAGCGAGCTCAGACTCTCTCTGCACTCAGCTAGCAAGTGCCCAGAGGTGTTATTCAACGCTTTGCTGCCCAAAGTGCCGGAATGCTGCGTGAGATCCAAGCCACAGAGCCGGTGTCAACCCGCTGGCCAGGTCCATGAAAACTTAAGTTGAACCCATGAAAAACTGAGTTGACTAAAGGATTGCCACTTTTAATACTCCCCGCTTAGGTTCCAGCTTAGCACTAGCCTGCACTTAAAATTATTAAGCGATAGTGAGGCTTTCTGACTGGAGAGTTGTTGAGGATGGTGTTAGCTGGATTCATGAATAAATCTGAAATTAACCCAGGGCTGGGAGTCCTGCGGTGCTGCAAAGCTGGCAGAAGAAAGCCTGATAGGAAGGGCGTTTGTACTCTCCTCTTGTAGGCTTTCCGAGATCTTTCTGCCTGTGTTTCCTTTTCCATAAACCCTCCTGTAGGCGTAGGAGCTGCCTTAGCTTCTTCCCTGGGGAAGACCTATCGGCACCCTAGTTGTGGGTCTTCAAAGGTGGTGCTACTTATATGCAAACACCTTGTAATCTGATTAACGTGTGCTTACCGGTCTGGTAAATCACAGGGCCTAACATGCCTGGGTCTATTTCTGCTTGCATGTTCCGAAGCGCACAGAATCAGTACATCTTTATGTAGACACGCAGTGGTAAGCCTGTGCCTGGCTCCCTGCAGACCCTAGTGCCCAGGCTGCTCCTTCCATGCCTTCCTGGAGCCCCAGCCTCCAGGCTTTCTGCAGATGTGTCTCCTGCTAGAATGCTTCTGCTTGGTGAGGCTGCAGACCGTCCACAGCAGAGCGTGAGAAGGAGGAGGAGGAGGACATTCAGCATGGCTGGGTGGAGCCTCAGGCCTGCAGGAGACTCGGAGGTAGAAAATGGAAGAGAAAACATCCCCTGGGGCAAGAAGGATACAACCTCTCAGTAGCCATGCAAAGGGGACCTCTTCCGGCAAGGTGAACGCCAAGGGCAGCCCGGGGAGAACGCTGCCAGTGTGCCATGGGCTCTCACCCGGCCTCCATGCACACTTGGAGGGAATCCTTTGTCTCCCAGAGCTCCTAGCAGCCTCCCTGTGCAACCCATCAGTCAGCAGCAGTGAGGTCAAGAGCCTAAGGTCCCACCGGGGTCCACTGAGGACGAAGGACATGAGTCACGGCACAGAACTGTGCGGAGAGCTACGTGGGCCCAGCGAGGCCGGTCAGAGGATTCCCCCAGGACCGCTGCACAGAGAACCATGTGAGGACCAGGGAGGGCAGGGGGCAGAAACCAGAAGAAGCTTGTTGGCATGCAATCCTAAGGGCTGGGGAGGCCCCCACAGGGGAATGAGGAGCCCGGAGTTGATCTTGCACCTGGCGACTGCACCTGGCTGCAGGCCCTCAGCAAGCATTTCCATTCCAGTGCCAGCCCTGTTCCAGAGCTTGTGGTCGGGCAGCTTCGCGTTTGTGATATTGGGGCTTTTTCTTCTCATAAAACTACTGCCCGGCGAGGTCCAAGGAGATCCCAAGAGGAAATGGGGTTTCAACCTGCCCAAATGGGCCCTCGACTCCTGTCCAGAGAAAGCATTTCAGGGTGCCTCAGTGAGGGAATTGAGATGGGTTAGCTCTGTTGAGGATCAGAGTGGCCCGTCCAGCACAGTGAGACGGCATTTATGGGTTTAATGGGGTGAGCCCCAGTCTGGTCCGTCATTACCTGGGTTCTGGGTTTGCTGCACGACTCTGAATGAAGTCCCCATTTTGGAAGCAGATGCCCAAGAGGGGACTGTTTCTGCTTGGGGCCATCTCAGTCTCGTGGAGGCTCTGCTGGCATCCAAAGGACTGTAGGGTTAGGGCAGAGATGGCAAACCTTGTAGAGCTTTCGGTGATACATGTGGCCCGTATGCCACAGGCTCCCTGCCACTGGCTTAGGGCAGTGACTGGAGACTGCCGCCCTCACTGGTAGTTGAATTCCTGTATTTCTTAAATTGGTGTCCTGGGTCTTGGAGGGAGGTGAGATAGGTTATGTAAATTAGTGCTAATCAACCCTGTAATGCCAACCTTTAGCTGGACACTCCCTAGCTGATTGACCTGCCCGTTTGCAGGGTTAAGCAGGGATCTGGTGTGAGGTTTTAAGATAAAGAAAAGAGATACAAAATAATGTCCAGGCTTTGCTTCTGGTGGCTGATCAGGCATCTGTAGGCCCAAGTGAAGAGTCACCTGGCTTGGGAGTTTTGTTTGTTTTGTTGTGTTTGCAAAAACAGCTTTAAAGTCCCTACCCAAAACACGCTTTAGGTGTTTTCATAGAAGCAGGGTCTCACTGTGTAGTTAAGGCTGGCCTTGAGCTCACTTTATAGCCCAGGATGGCCTCAAACTTTGCATAATCCTCCTGCCCCGGCCTCTGGAGTGCTGGAATTACAGACATACACCACCACACCTGGCTACAAATCATACTTTTAGTGAGTAACAGCTTAAAGGCCCAGGACTTTGCTCTTCCTCTGTCCCCGTGATGGTCTCTGTGTCAAACACTGTGCAGGATACAGCACCTTCTGGGAAACCTGGTATGTCAGGGCCCCGGTTGGCACTTCATAGGAGGTGGGGTGTGCCCTGCTATGGACTGACACAGAGGGGCGACGTACACGAGTGCCAGAATATTACATTTCTATGGAGAATCCGGTGGGTTACTGTCCCTTCTGACTATCATGAGTACAATCCTGTTGAACTGTATTAGAATCCAGACCGAACAGAGCGAGTGCACGGTGTACGTTCTGGGCTATTTTCAGGTGGTGGGAGAAGAGAGGTTCACGCGACCCCTCTAATTTCTCTGAGAAATGCCAATCCAGGCCTGGGCCGTGGAGCAGAATCCCCTCACCGCAACTCCCTCTGTGGGCCCAGGCCGGTGATGGGCCAAGACATCGTTTTGCTTTTGCACACAGCATTTTGTTCCTGAATGGTGACTCTTACAAGGGCAGGTTAATTGATTTGGGCGACGTTGGACACAAAGGCTCTCCTGGGTCCCAGGAGCTGAGGCTGGCACAGCCAGCTAGACTGCGACGGGCTTTATTAACTGCCTGGTGACTAACTTGGCTGTGCCTGCTGTCTTTGGGGTGAGAAGCAACTCGGTCTTCACACAGGCAGAGCCCAAGTCCCCTCCTGAGCCACTGCGGACATTGGTGCCAAGAGGCGCTGTGGCCTCGGAGCTGTTACCAAACTAATTTTCACTGAGAACAAAGAAGCTGGCTTCAAAACCAAGAGCCCAGTGAGAAGAATGGCTCTTTTATTTGGGCTCCCATTTTACATTCTCCCTGTTTAAGAAGCTAAAAGTCTGAAAACGTTGGATTTGGATCCTTTATGAAGTGCGCACACAGGCCTGCCAAGGTTTGTGAGGGTGAGTTGTGCTTGCTTCGCACTGAGAAGGGAGGTTGAGCCAGCCCAGGAGCCCGCCCTGGGCGTGGTGGAAGGAGCCGCATTCTTTATATTTTTTGTCCCTCTGGGAAGAAAGAAGCCGTGTGTTTGAGAATTTGCTGGAGATTCTCTGTTTGATTCTATAAAAATAGCAAATCTGCTGTTTCCCAGCTAGTGATAGGAAGATGTGTATGAAAAAAAGGATTTTTAAACCTTTCCCGTGTTTCCTCTCTCTTCACACACATGCAGTGTTTCCCAGCAAAATGTACTTGCTTATGATAATGAAGCTGTCCTTTTAATCATCTTAAAAATTATTGTGCCTGGCACTGTGGGGCTCTGCCTGACGGGTGGCGTATGGCACCCTCCTGTAAACCGTGTGTGTTGATTTCCCGCAATGACTCAGCCCGTCTGAAGGAAAGTGCGTACCTGCAGATGCTTGTCAGTAACGAAGGTAAAAGGCCGCGCTTGAATTGTCAATATTTATCTCCCAGTTTTGGTTTTTGTCCATCCTTGCAAATTTTGAACTTGACTTTTCTTTGTGAACAAGTCTCCTGCTTGCAAGTGTTACTTCCCGTCTTGACATCAGAGGATTGTTAGAAACCGTAAGCCAAAATAACAGATTCTCACGTCTGGCATATTATTTTGTAGTATCTAAAAATAGGGCTTTTTTTTTCTTGGACATATTTTGACTTTCTGGTGTTTTCCACAGGCCAGTCTCCAGATGACTTTGTAGTGAGTTCAGAACACATCTTTTTGGATGGGATCGAATCATCCTGTGAACGGTTTTTAATCTCGAGAATGCCTCAGAACCCAGCTCACATATGGGCTGCGTGGAAAGCGTCCTGTACACAGAAGGGCGCGTGACCAACCACTTAGCCCCCCAGCAGCCACTGAACCACGAGGCTTAGCAGGTGTCTGTGGAGCCAGGCATGGCCCCTGTTCTTGTGCACCCAAATATCAAACTGGTTGACGCAAATGATGTTAAGCTTCTGTCCAGATGTTGGACAATACGTGCACACAGCTGAGTTGTCTTTACCGAGATACTGGTTTTTCCTACACATTACCCCGTTGGGTATATTTCCTCTTAACATGGCTAAGAGGGGATGGGGTGAGATGCCCTTGTAACAAGACAGCAAATGGCAAGTGTCACCTCTGATGAGAAGAAGAAATACACCCAAGACGACTCGCTGCGGCCTCAGAATTACTCCCAAGGGAAGGATTGCTTCCTAAGTAAAGCGTAGTGGTGCTGTCATTATGCTTATTGGTGCACTGAGGGTTAATCTTTTCCTGGTAGGTGTGGGCCTCATGGTTAATCAGCGCAGCTGTAATTTCTTCATAGCTGCTGGGAGCGTGTGTTCCAGTCCAGACTTCCTACCCCTCCTTCTCTTCTCTCCATTAAAGCCATGGTTTTAGCAGCACTTGCTGTTCTGCGTGTGCCTGCCGTTTCGAGTCCGTCCGTCAGCCATCATGGTCATTGTTTACTTCTCAGAAGTTGGATAACTTCTGAGGAAGCCGTGACTCTTGTCTCTCAGATATATAAACTGGCCCCAGAGAGGGGTTGTTCCTTCCTAAGGCCACATAGCTCCTTCTTACAGATTCCCAACACCACTGTCAGTTTACCTACGTCAAACCAAAGCCAAGTGGAGGGAGACCAGTGGAGAACGCCCTGCACATCTGTACGCAGTTGGCCAACGTTTGTAAAGCACCTGCTAAGTACCCAGCCTCCTTGCTGGTTGGTTATTTTTTAAAAAGTGTGCTCTCTTGATCCTCAGTACTCTTAATTTGGTGGGAGCCTTGTCAGGCGCAGTCCGGTCTCCTCCAGTGCTGGCTGTCCATCCGCTGTATGTACGGTTCATGGGGCATCAGGCCATGGTTTTCCATAAGGTCACCGTTACTCTGACACTGGCTGCAAGTTCAGGTTGTCCCAAAACAATTCTGCAAGGCACGGAGGTCTCTGGAAGCTGATCCACCCCCGGTTACACTTTATTGCGGGAAAGGGCAGGAATCCAGCAGGGGAGGAGAGCGCACGACAGAGTCAGGTGGCATGAGGGATACTTCTAGCACCCTTCCCCGTGGAAACCAGATGAGTTGTTATCCTCTCATCACACGGCAGCATGACAGTGCACAGGGAGCAGAAAGGGACCCACACAGGACCCTTGGCGGAGGGAGCCCTCCCAGCAGACCTGGTTCACGGCCCACACCACCGCTCAGCTGGCACCCGCGGACCCAGACTCCCCAGTCAGCCTCACACTGGCCAGGGCTCCAGGAAAAGAGCCACACTCAGCCTGGCAGGGTGTTCCGGGGCGCGGCAGAGCCTCCCAGGCACCAGCGGCAAAGGCCAGACCCCTCCTGGGGTGAAGGTAAACACCTTACTTCACAGCTTCCCCGTCAGGACTTTCTGAGTACATTTGTGCTCTGACTTTCGCCCCTTCCTGGAAAGCATATTTATTCATTTGTTTTGTTTCGCTCGTTCTATTAACTCTCCAACATTTGCTAATGAGCACTGTTAGCTTACATTTTTCCGGTAATCAGAATTTCACACGTCTGCTTTGTAGTCAGATATGAATCATCTATTCCCTTTTGCTAAAACTTAGGCCTAACTGGTCCACCCCAAAATCGGGATATGTGGTAAAATTTGTCTTTCTTTACTCAAGGCTCTTTCAATTAAAGACTGTGACGGGAAGTTGGTGAGCTTACAGCCAGCAGTGTGATGGAAAGGGCTGACCAAAGGCTTTGCCCTTGTGGGCGAAGGAAGAGGAGCCCTGATTCCTGGGAGGGGAAAGAGTGGGGGGCTCCGTTCCTGGCTGGAGAATGTGATCATCCCAAATTCCTGGAATGGGGACGGGAGCAGGGAGCCCTGAGTCTTGGGATTGGAGAGGGAGGAGAGATCTTGACCCCTGCGACGGAAGAGGGGTGGTGGGAGCCCCGATTCTGGGCATTTGGCAGTGACCAGGGTGGGATTCTGCGGCTCACCAGCGGAATGTGAACACATGAAACCTTTCTTCCCTACTCACCTGGTTGACCCAAATAACTTCAGCAGCACATGATAATAGTAAAATAGGGGAATTCTTAGGCAGTGAGAGCTCTTGAGTATTTTTCTGATTGTGAGTTTACAGGCCATAATTTCTAACAGGGGCCACACTGAACTACAATTCACAGCCTGCAGGGAGAGGGTAAGAGCCCTGCTTTGCACGGCTGGCCTTGTCCTGCCTGGGAGAGTCGTGGCCAGAAAGATCATGAGCTCCCTGCAGAGAGGTACATGTCACTGTTCGATGTCAGCCTGCACATTGTTATTATTTCCAAAGATAACCCACTTTAGGAATTCACATTTTCACCAGTAAGTGCCATAACTTAACTTATAAGCAGAGAGTTGAATTTCTGGTTCATTTAGCAGATTGCTCATAGTGCTGGGTCCTGTGATTGTGCAGTTAAGTGTATCATGGGGAGGAGCCATCCGCTGTGTTATGCAGTTGTTCAAGCCACTTGCATCAGGCGGTGAGCACAGAATGGTCGTGCACACACTGTCCCTGCGAGGGATCAGGGAGAGCGGGGCGGCCTTGGGTCAGACGCAGGTGCTCAACCATGTCTAACGTCTTTTCTCTTTGTCTGTTTTGCTGAACCCCAGTTCATGCTTTCACAGCGCTTCTCCCTGGATCTGTTGTAAAGAGCACCATGGGTGCAGGAGGCTTGGATTCACCGTGAGAACCCTCACCGTGGGCTTCAGGCCCCCAGGATTGGGTTTTTGATTCCATTTGCTTCCCTCCACTCTGTAGGCTGCCCCTGGTGATGGAACAGCACATTATTACTGGTGTTCCTTGGTAGAAAAACAACACAGGGCCTCCAGGGTGGCAGATGCCAGTGACTCCTGCAGGTCAGGAGAGATGCCGGGATATTTTTTAGATTAAGGTTCCTCTCACCCCGGGAGGGGCGGGGAAGGTGTTTATGGTCACAGTTCCCTGGGTGACTTAAGGTAGCAATCAGACCCTCCATGTAAAATGTAATTGTGATTGTTTCCAACATTCTCTTTTCTTGAGATACCCTCTTTTTTCCTTTTTCCCCCTTTTCCTGTTTTTACGGTGCCAAGGGCATTTTTATATGTTCGATGAAAGAAATTCCTGCTGTGGCAGATGCTGGCAGCAAATGCTCCACTGCATTCTGCTGTTTCTGCCTTGGATGAGATTTTATAGCATCACTGAACACTTTGACTATTATATCAAAGCTCAAGCTGCAAAGCTTTGGTGGTAAACTGAGGGTTCGTAGAAACTCGCTCCCCAATAAAATTTATTTCCAGTGTCTCTGACAAAATTAAGACTCAATGCATTATAGCGCAAGAACATCTTCCTCTTCAGTCTCACTTGCAATGCCTTTTACTCATAGCAACCACCATATAATTAATAATGCACTGTATGGAAGAAGCTAACTTTATAGAAACTAACTCTGAAATTTACTGAACACACGCAGCTATATTATTATTTTTCCTCATTACTTTGAGCTGGGTAACAAAAAGCACCAAAGAAAATGTGGTAAGTCTGTTGATGACTTAATATCTGGAGGGAAAATTCACTTTCACCCAGGGATGGGGTTTTAAAATGTTCTCTGCAACTTCTGGCCTCATTCCAGTCCCCAGACCTGAAGTTCTGATCCCCAGAAGACCTTTTCAGAAGTACAGGTATTTCAGCAGCCACCACCACCCCCCGCCCCAGGTTCCTTCCTTCACTTCCTTCCCTAGAGAAACTATTTACCTCTCCCTCTCCCACTCCCGCTCCCGCTCCCGCTCCCCACTCCCCGCTCCCTCCCTCTCCCCGCTCCCTCTCCCGCTCCCTCTCCCTCTCATCTTCAAATTATTGAGTTTCAGTAAGAAGACATACTTCTTCATTTGATCTGTTCTCTAATATACTAATAATTTTATTGGAACTCCATCACTTAAAGTCTTTGTAAATCTGTTCCCTGTGTTTGTAAATTAAAAGTTTTAGTTATCTGAGACACTGAATTCTGGATTCTCCATATCCTGGTAGTCTGTACTTGCCTCTGTAATTGCGATTTTATCATAGCCTACAAATGAACATCATTAGTGGGATAAGTGTGTAGTATGTTGTCACACTCATCTTGCAATAGGGCTCATCCTTTGGCAGTAGGGCTTGCATGGGCCAGAGCTCCCAGTGATGCCGGAATCAGCCACAAGAATGGCTTCGAGGCCACACAGTCCCACTGCTGCCACCACGGAGCTGCACCACAGTGCTTTTGGGCTGACAGTGGTAGCAGTAATCTACAGGAATACTCACTGTGTGGGCAGCTCTGGGTAAGGGGACGCTTGATGGTTCTTCTCTGTTGGAATGGTAATCGGAGTTACAGACCAGTCAGTCATAGTTTCTACGTTTGATTTCTCACTGATTCAGACTCCAAAACTGTCTTAGAATTTCTCTGAATTCTCATTTCACAAATACTTGTTAATTTTAATCCTGAAAAAGCTCTGAAACAAGCCCCAGGGAAATGGAGAGATCTGAGTGCTGGATGCAAAGAGACAGAAGTCCAAGCTCACATTCACCCTGACCAGTCGGGCTGACAGAGGGGTGTGTGTGTGTGTGTGTGTGTGTGTGTGTGTGTGTGTGTGTGTGTGTGTGTGTGTGCACGCACGTATGTGTCCTGAATCTATGGGTGTTTTTTCTAATATACACAACACATGTTTATTTACATCCATAGAAGAAATTGAATCTTTACAACATTGCTGTGGTGGCGGCCTCACGGCTACTTCCTTTCGTGGCTGGGAAAACTGAGGCCTAGGCAGTTATGGCAACTCGGATGCATGAGAATGCCAGCTGTCACCTACCTGGCTTTGGACCTGCTCGGTGCTATGGTTCAGGGCCTCAGAATAGCCAGTGAGCTGCACAGCCGAGCACTAGGCGAGTGAGACCGGCCAGTGACTTGCAAACTAGTGTTTGGAAGCTTTTCTCAAACAAAACAATGCCCCAGAATGCAGCTAAAGGCAGAGTATTGGCTGCTATGTGGTCAGGACCAGTGATGTGGGCACTGCTCCAACTCCAGAAAGGAAAATAGGGTCCCACCTGCTGCTTCTGCAGGAGAAGTTCAGAGCAGAGTCTAGAGTCAGGTGTCAGGAGACCTAAGATGTCCAGGGAGAAGGAGTTCAGCCAGAGATGGAAGCAGAAGCCATGGGCATCTCCTCCCTGCTGGAGGGACAGACTTAGGGAGCGGAGGCTGTGTGCAGGGGTCAGGGAGAACTTACAGGCACTTCGGGATGTTCACTCGAGGCAGGAGAGGGAGCCGCCTGCTACACCTCCCACCCCTTGCCTGCTGGCTGCAGGAGTGCAGGGTGGGACAGCTCCATGCACTAGGGCCCAGGGCATGGGGGGCAGGATGTGACCCCAGACACACCAGCAAGTGCGGCACCAGTGAGTAGTAAGAAGCGGTTTCATGGTTGGCGGTGGAGACACGGGCCAGGCCCTGGAGGGTGAGGGTGGAAAGAGGGAGTGTGTGCTCATACTTGCTGGCTAGCAGGAGAAATGGGGCACTGGTTGGGGGCAGCTGGGCCAAGGACAGGTGTGCAGGTGGCAAGCACTGTGCTGCATGCGGAGAGCTGTGGGACTCGGACAGCCCGGGGCGTGGGTCCCGAGGACGGAGGGGAAGAGAGACATCCCTCAGAGAGGCAGAGGCTGGAGGTGGGGAGGTGCGCACATGGCCGGGGTTCGGGCCTCCCAACCCTACACCTCCGGCTCAGACAGTCGCCTCCCCTCTGCTATTTCCAAGGAGACAGCGTGTGCCTGAGGTGTAAGTAGAGAGGAAGCCGTCTGCCATGATGTGAGCAGGGACGTTTCCTCGATGACTGGCGGTGATCTGAGTCCTCCAAAGAACAAAACTCTGCCTGTGAGAAGCGTGCCCCACAACAGAGAGGGGACTCAGGTTCCAGACACCACCTCCGCTCAGGGCGGTGGCCGGGGGTTCGCACAGCGGTCAGCCCAGGAAGGGGTGAGCTCTGTGAGCTGTGGGAAACTCGGTGGCCAGGGCAGTCCCGGGGCCCATCCCTAGCTGGGCAGGGTGTGCTCCCCCTAGCTGGTCTGGGAACAGCGTGGGCGCGAGCAGAAGCACCGCTGCTGCCGCACTTAGAGTAGGATCCACGTCTGGATAGAAACGAGATTGATTTCAGGTGACTGCTTTTCCCAGGCCTCCCTTGGCCGCCACGCAGACACTGTGTGTGACTGGACACGTGCGGTCTGAACCCCCCAGGACGTGGATGGGCCCGCAGCAGCGCAGGCTAGTTTATCGGTCCTGTCCCTCCTGCCCGGCCTGTGCTGGGGTGAAAAGTGCGTAAACATTACGACCTGGCGGACCCAGAAGCAGGAAGTAGAAATCGCTGTGAAATTGAAAATTAGTAATAAACTATTTTTCGTTTGCCATTTCTATAGAGATAAAAAGGTCGAAAGCAGGCTTTTCCTACCTGGCCCTGCACCCCCATCTTTCCTTTGTGAAGACCTGGGCTGACCCCCTCCAGCGCCCTGCCCTCCTGCCTGGAGTTCTCTGAACACCCCTACTAGTGCCCATCCACTGGGGACAGAGCAGCTGCGAATGTCTGTGAAAGTCTTTATTTTGCCATTTTTGAAAGGCAGTTCTGCTGGGCCCAGAGTGCCGGGTTGAAGGGGTTGTGTCTTCTTTCCCTGTGGACAAATACTGGCTCTACAGTCCTCTGCTTGGCATCCTTCCGGCAGGAAGTCAGCTGTCCTTCGTATCTTTGCTCTTGCAAGTCAAGTGTGCGCCCTCTGCTGGCTGCTTTTAGGATTCCCTCTTTGTCACTGTGTCTACACAACTTGATCCTAAAGTACCTCTGTCTTGTTTTCTTCTTGTTTGTTTAGGTTGTTGTGTTCTCAGGTCTTTGAACCTATAGTTTTCATCAAGTTTACAAAATTGTGCTCATTACTTCTTCACTAATTTTTGCCCCCCACCACCACCCTCACTGGGGAGTCACGTATCCAACTACCGGAAATTGCCCCTCAGTCACTATCTTCGTTGTTTTCTAATAATTCTTTGCCTCTTAGTCTAATAATTCTCTATTTCATTTTGCATTCTCTTGTTATATCTTCAAGTTCATCTAAATTTTCCTTCCTCCCATTCAGTGTATGTTTTCATTTCAGACGTGGTAGTTTTTACCCATGGAACTTTTACTTGGAGACTTTTGCGTCTTGACCTTTCATTCTTTCCTCTCTTTTCCTGAGTTTTCAAAACAGTTATAAGAACTTTGTAGTGTCTTATTTACTGCTTCTCTCATTACGGTCTTTTGATTTTTTTTTTCCTTGTTATGGTAGTTTTCCAGCTTCTTTGTAGGCTTCACATGTTTTACTGGGTGGCGGTGCTGTGAGTTTTGCTCTAGAAAACATGGGCATTTTTCTATGCCTGCAGAAACCAGCAGCCTTTCTCTAGCACAGCCTCACAGTGCCCTTTGGGGGCCACACCCGCCTGGCCTGACTTCCCACTGACCACCACCTCTCAGTAGTTCCGACCCCTCCCAGCAGCGCCACTCTGGGGGTGACACAAGCGTTTAATATGTGGGCCTTTGGCAGATACTCAGCATTCAAACTGTATGGAGGGCTAAGTCCATGTGATTACTCCTGGGGAAGAGCTTTTCTAAGTTATCGACTCCATGTGTGGTGAATGGTGAGACTGGTTGCTGGAAACCAAACCATTCTCACCCCATGTGAGTTCTTGGTGTGGCTCCCTCTAGTTCTTTAGGTGGCTCTGTCCAGATGGCAGTCATTTACCAATGTGAATGCAGCTAACAACTGAGGAGAGACCCTGTAGAGAGTATTCTGTCCCTCTCCCCCTCGCTTCTCCCTCTCTCCCTCCCCTGCTGTATGATCTCTACACAGATTCCCCTTCTCAAACCCTCAACTCTTACCTGGTCAACCAAGGAAGAACCTGGACTCCCTTGTGCCATAGCCCAGAAACTCTCTAGGCAGTGAGTTAGGACAGTGGTGGGGCTCACCTTGTCTGTTTCTCTCCTTTGTGGACACTGGCCTACACTGGCTGGTGCCCTGGCCTGAACACCACTGTCCACGCACAGCTGCCAGTTGTCCCCAGTGCTGTTCCACGGCACAGTGCTCCTTTACCACTCTTCCTCTGGGCCGTGTCATGGTGCCTCTGGCTTAGCAAAGTGAGGCTCATGTGAACAAATGGGGAATGAGTAGGGGAGCCAATCCCTGTGCATCCCAAGAACAAGGGACTCAGCCGTGGCAGTCTTGAGAAAGGAGGAGGAGGCTGAGGGGGAGGCACATGGGTCATGGCCTCCTGGAAAGCATCTGCATGGGCTCCAGGTTGTGCCATAGGAAGGAAAAGAAGGCTGCATGCAGCCACCTGGTTGGCAGTTGCACCAGTGAGGTCATGAGGTTGAGGTTCTGCCCTGGCCATTGTTTGAAGTGAAGGTGGCCATGCCCCCCTCGCCACCGTTTGCTGGGCCACGTGTTAGGCTGGTCCCAAGGGCTTTGTGCACACGAGGCTCCATCTGACAAAGACGAGGTAACTCTGGGGGCGCTGTCTGTTTGAGGCAGGTCGCACTGGTTCTTCTGCTTGATTCTCATCTACGTAGCTGATTTCTACAGAAATATTAACGAAAGTGTAGCCAGGTGAGCCAGCTTCTGAGATGCACAGTCACACAGTGGCAGCCCTTGGTCTAGAGCTCAGGTCTCAGTGGCAAACCATGTCTCACCTGTCATTCTGCCTCCCAGGGGATGCTTAGCAAGGCCTGGACATGTTGGTTGCTGCACTGGGGGGGCAGTGGGTGATGTGCTGGAATCTGAGGGTCAGAAGCCACAGCCTATGATACACAGGGCAGCCCCGCAAGCCTGAGTTCTCGGGTGCAAAGTGCTGAGGAACAGGGTCAAGGTGGAGAGCGCCCGGTCTTCACTTTTCTGCGAAGGCGCTGTAGAGTCAGGAAGGGCCTTTGCACATGAGTTCTCACTCTCACGGCTTGGTTGTCTGTCACTGACCTGTCCTGAGCTGATTCTGTGTCACTGTGTGCAGAGGGGACTGCACCCGTGAACCTTGATAATAGGTTCTTCTCAGCTACTTGTCCCAGATACATCCAGCAAACATATCTTTAGAAGGTATACAAGCTTCCAACAAGAAAAAAAAAAACCTACCATCTCATCCAGTGCTGGCTCCTCTCTGAAGCCTCAGCCTGGGTGCAGATGTGTGGCTCTAATCACAGGCTCAGTGTTGCTTTCTGGCCGGCTAAAATGCAGTAACGATGTAAAAGAAGTTATAGTTTGTCTCCGTTCAGGCTGTTTGTGCATTTCTGTGTATATAAGAGAACATCAAAATATATGGTGGGGTTTTTTTCTTCCCAGGCACCAAATTGCTTCAGCAAATGGTTTTCAAATACAGTAAAATGCTCATAAATTTTTACTTACAAAGTGTTCCCATGTGACACATTGTTTCAGTTCCATACCTGCCCGTGGCTTTCTGTTTCTTGCCCAGAATGACTTTGTTTCCGTTTCCTATTCCCCCTTTTGAGATTTAGCGAGCTGATCCTACGCCAAAGGTCTGCAACTCATTTTTCAGGAGACTGTGCTTGGTTTCTGTGGAGAGCCAAACCTTGGGGTCCTGCTTTCCTGTGCCCCATTTATTCAAGTTGTTCAAATTCCCCGTGCCTGCCACAGTGTCTGCAGAGTGCAGATGTGCACAGGTGTGATTCTGTGGGGCCCTTGAAAATGCCAGGCCTTATCAGATCAGGGGGCAGTGAGGCTGGAGATGTGCTCCTGAAAACATTTTCAAAATATTCTTCTACGTCCGTCCCCAGCTTGCATCCTGTTCCTTAGTAAGGAAATCTGTATGAAAACAATTGGCCCATTTTAGCAGCACAGATCTCCCTGGCAAACACTATCAGCCTGAGACCGGCTGGTTCCTGCATTCCAGTGCCAGGATGGATTGGCGGCTGTTTCCTCACTTGTGTTTCCACCTGGGTTTTCTTCACAGCGGGTTCAGTGGTCAGGGCTTGTGTGGCCTCCTGTCCTGCTCTCTGTGGGTCTTCTGCTGACAAGGCCTGGATTTTGTGGAGCTAATCCCCACCCCCCATCCCATGGTTGGGTGCTCCTGGAGTAGTCACGTGACCAGAGAGCCAATCAGTGCGCTCCATTCCCCTTACCACACCTGTGTATTTAGGGATGGGCAGTGACCACAGCTGTGGTTAAGATGGCACTAACAGCCATAGCACCCACAGTTGGGCTCGTACCATGTGCCAGACCCCATTCTCTGCTGTTTGTGCTTCTTAGCTGACCATTCTGTGAGATGACTCATGTCCCCGTCACCCCATTTACAGATGAGGAAACCGAGGCTCAGTACTCAGTCATGCTCAGATGGCCAGGAAATGGCGGAGCCTGGATGAGTCCCCCCACTGTGCTGCCTCAGGATGGTCCAAACGTTCACCCTGCCACTGGGACTGGTGAGGCAGTGAGACTGGAGGGAGCAAAGCCGAGACAGGAGAGAGGGCTGAGCTCTTCTTGGTGGGGAGATTAATTCGAGCCCCTGGATCCATCTGTACCTAAAGGAGAAATAGGAACGAAACTCTTCTGGGGCAGCACTGGCTGACCCCAGTGGGAACTGTGTGTGGCTTCTCCCCAGACTGTCCTTCTCTCGCCTGGTCACCCCAGCTCAGAACCTCACCTTCCTACCACCTGCTCACAGACGGTGACAAGAACTGTTCTGCCCTGTGTACAGCCGGCGAGCACGTGGGCTCTGTCCCCTCCAAGGCACGAGCTCCATCATGCGACATGCTCTGGCCAGTGGTGCACTGGGAAGGTGCTGTGGGTGAGGCCCGGATCACATGGGAAGTCCTCCACGCCCACCTGAAACTTGACCAAGGACGTGAAAGAACCCAGGCTGGTGGAGGAGAGAGCCGGGCTGAGCCACACAGCCAGAGACCCACACGGCGTAGGGTCCAAAGCTGGGAGAGCCATGGGAAAATGAAGAAACACAGACTGTTCTTGTAGTTGGGACCCGGTGGAACCGTAGCTTGTCAGGAGCTAGTGGCCACCTAGTGGAAGACAACTGGACAGAAGGCGGGCAAACAGTGCTACATGGCCTACGTGGCCTGGGCAGAACTTAGTGTGGCTGTTTCATTTTCAGGGCATGCGCAGGAAGGGAGCAGGGAAGGCGAGAGACACAATGTGACTGTGCTGCGGCTGTGCCTCCCAGGGTTACAGTCTTAGTCAGACAGGCACCTCGATCTATGCAGGAGAAAGGGGTAGGGAGAACAAAGGGAGTAGGGATGCGGCGATGGGCCACCTGCAGGCCGGCCTGTGGCACTGGGCCGCCCCCACCCCAACCTGCCCTTGATGATCCCTGCCTTGAAGCAGATGCTTGGCAGCTTCCTGGGCGACCCCGGCTAAGACTGCCAGAGAACCGGCCAGCTGAGCTCAGTGCAGCTTGGTGACACCAGCATAGCTTAGTGTGCTCGGGGCCAGCAGTTAGCCTGCCAAAGCTAATCAGAAAGCTCAGCTCCTAATTTGAGCCTCTCACCTTTTATCTTTCCTTTGGGCTCTTGTCCGATCTCTCGGTGTCCTGAGCAGCTTGTGGCTGGCCACATTCGGACAGTTCTCCTGCTAGCCTTTCTCTCGCCCCAGACCCCATGCTCCGCTGTGTCTCTTTCCTCCCTGCTGAAGATGCATCTCCATAAGATGTGATCTGCATCACACCCTGGCCGAGTGGCCAACCCTCAGCAGGTGCTCCTGGCCCCTGGGATTCATGGGCCACACTGCAGCTGGCAGTGCCCAGGCTGCCATCTCTCCAGCAGACACACTGCCCTCTGCACCCACTTGCATTCTCTCTCAGAGGAAAATCCACCACCCCGTGTGGACTCACCCACGTCTTAGCCTTTTGCTCTAACGTGCACCTGAGATTCTGCCAACTCCTGAAGATACCAGGCATTTTTGTGCCCATGGACTCACACGCTCAGGTACCCGCACTGGGCAGGAGTTGCACAGTCAGTTGTCCAACGTGCTTACCATTTCATTAGGACCTTTCACCTCCTGCTGATTTGCCACTGTGGATGCTTAGCAGACTCAACGTGGCTCCCGTCCCTTCCACCACCATTAAGTGGCAACAGCCTGAGACCCGGGGCCTGCTTTCCCCACTGTGCATCCCCAGCAGTGTGAGTGGCTTTGCTGTGGGCATTCTGGGGGCTCAGTCCCTGGCAGGCGGCCCAGCGAGACATCACCTGTCTTCACACCTGCTCGTTGGACAGACCCTGGGGAGGGGCCTGCTGCACATGACATCTGCACCACCGGTTAGACTGCTTGTCAACAGCACAGCCAGGATTTGAACTCGCACGGGCCCAGTGTGCAGCCAGCCCCTGATGCCCACCCCACACTCCCACCTTGTGCATAACTGCAGAATGGTACCAGGGGCCAAAGCGTGTTTCTGTCTCGCCTGTCTTTTCAAGGTTTGACAACAGCAGAGCATAAAGTTGCCAGTGCCTCTTCCCGGGGCTCAGAAGACTGCTGGGGTGTACCTCTGCATTAACATGGCAGATCAGTTCCCTACCGGGAAGCAAGAATCCCATCCCGTCCCAGCGGCAGCCGTGCCCCACGGCATGAATTGGCACAGTGCGCTGTATCTGATGACTTGGCGAAGGAGTTGGTCCATTGGAATTGAAGTCAGCACCCCTTTCATCGCGGGAGGTGGTTGGCAGCCATGAGCCTCTAACGATCCCCCGTGGAGAACTGTATTCAATCCACTTTTTAAATGTAATTATAGGGTGACAGGGAAACCTGCCCAACTTTATGTCACTCCACTCTCCAGTGCATCCCTCTTTGGCTGCATTTTGAGTGCTGTGGAACCAGCAGCGCATTTCCTTCCAGAATATTCCATCAGAAGGTATCTTGCCAAGCTTGCATGCGGATGCACAGTGTTCCTGTCCATCCACGGATCCGGTCATCTACTGTGCACAGAGCTGCCCACACAGCCCTGTGGACCACAGCCCAGGGAGCCCAGGATTGCGGAGTGTAGCCCCTGGCTCACTGGCCCACGGGGGTTCGGGAAGGCTGTTTCCCCAAAGCAGGATGGAGGGCAGTGCAGGGCAGGGCAGTGCAGGGGGAGTTGGCACTGGCCGTGCACCCGGCCCATCTGCTGAGCTGGCTCACGGTGAGCCAGCCTGGACCTCCTTTCTCTCATCCCCTGCCAAGGGCAAGTTTCAGGTGGCCTAGGGGTGTGGGGTCATAGCTGGGTGGCTTTGCTCTTTCAGCACTGGCTGAACTGCTTTGCTCTCTACCTTCAAGCTCCTCCCGATTGCCCTTGACCAAAGAACCCCAGTGCAGAGTGAAGTCCCGCCCACAGCTCCTTTAGTGACACCTCTGTCCACGTCAAGGCGGGACCAGGGTGCAGCGAGGGCCTCAGTTTCCTTGCTGTCATAATTACTGTCACTGACTTGCAGTGCAGGAGTGCCCACTCGGACTGTCTCACACACGGGAGAGGTAAGGACTGTGCTACACGGACAGCAGTGCTTCTTGCAGCCCTAAGATATTGTGAGCAGAAAGACACGTGAAAGAAACTCAGTGAGAAACCTCCTCTCGTTCTGCTGAATTTTTGTTCCATTCTTCCACCCCACACCCTCTAAGTAAAGCACATCCTAGAAACTTGTGTCGTGATAAAACTGCATGCTTATAATTGCACAACAGCCCTGGGTCAGGTCTGGGGGCTTGGGCTGGTGGGCCGGTGCCTGATGGCATCTGGGCATCACCATCCCCAGAACCAGGCTGCTGCCCCTCGGGGCCTCTCCTGTCTTTGCCATGTGCATCGGGTCGAGGCTGTGTGAGCTGAAACTGCCTCTATGTGCACAATTAATAAAGGTGATGTCTGTCACATGCCATCTTTGCGACTGACTGTTATCAGAAACAGGTTATCCTACCGAGTTACCTAAGTGAAGAACTCATTTCCTAAGAGTTGTTTTATTTCTGTGGAGAGTGCTGGTACCTGGAGCGAGGGAATATGCTTTGTCCTTGTTTGCACCCCAGAGCACAGCGGGTAGAGGGTTCACAGTGTGTGCCCCAGACCCTTCCCCTGTGCTTGTCCAGTGCACTTGGCCCTGCTGTAGGCCAGGCCCAAGAATGTAGGGCTGAGCAAAGGAAGTGGTCGTCACCCTCATCGGGAGTCTTCATGAGGCTTGGGGCCTTTGCGCTACCTGTGGAAGCAATGACAGGTGATCCAGGACCCAAAGATTGAAGAAATGAGACGGAGCCCAATATGGGAAGCTCTCTCGTTCCGGTGGAATCAAAGTTTTGTTGGCAGGAGGGGAATGGAGCTTCAGCCAAACTGGGACTTGAGCTAAAGGAGCGAGCAATGGGTGGAGAGAGAGCCGAAGCTGCTGGTCACAGAACAAAGAGAACAGCGGGTCTTTATTGAGTTTGTGGGTGGACTAAAGTCCAGTAATTGCCACTGACCAGGGGGCATAGTTCTAAAAAATACTTCTTGTGACCGCTGGAGCCCCGGGCTCGGCCTAGAAGCTGCTGACTCAGTGCCCGGCCCGTCACTCAGCCCCAGCACCTGGCCGGCCGAGCACCTGGACTCCGGCGGTGGCTTCTCTCAGAGCGGAGCGGCCGCGTTGCTCTCACACCGCGGTCCTCGTCCCGCAGAGACTTCCCGGCCTTGCCACGGGGTGGAAGGACTCTCAGGGCTGCGGTGGCCGCAGAGGCACAGGGGTGGGGCGACGAAAGGTTTCCCAAGCGGTCCACGGAGCAGAGCTGGGCAGGTCCGACTGTGGCAGAGGGCCGGGCGCAGTGAAGGCAGAGGCGCCGAGCCTTTCACCCGGCCGGTCGCCCCCAGCAGCTGAGGCCCAGGTAGCCAGCGCTCTCGGCTTTCCCAGACCCGGCAGGTCTGACCCGGCTTCAGTACCCTGGAGAGGAGCCGGCGGAGGTGTGGCCTGCGCAGAGCCAGGGGAGCTGGGGGTGTATGGCCCGCGGTGTGACCCAAAGTCAGAGATTTGGAGGTGACCAAAGAGCAAGAGCAGCTAGAGACCTAGGTAGGGTTTTCTCTTGGTAACGATTTCCCGTTTTGTACAAACATTCTGCTTTTGTGGTTTTATCGGTTTTTTTGTGAAAACTGAATTAAAACATGCCATGCTACAAAGGGAAATAGTGCGCTGCGCCTCCGAGTTTATTTGTTCCTGTCTTCCATCCTCCCACTGCCCCACATGCTGACCCCTGACTGTCTCCGGGTCCCCAAAGGTCGACGTCAAGGAGTGACTTCACCGCGGTCCTCGAGTCAGCGGAGGGGCTGCACTAACGCAGGGCGGTCGACACCCCCTGGCTGCAGACACAGGAGACCTGCAGGAAAGTGCCTGCAAGCTTGGTTGTGCCTCCTCAGAGGAGGGGACTTTTTCACTAATAAGATTTATTTTTTCGGAGCAGTTTCGGTTCCTAACAAAGCTGAGCGGACTGTACAGAGATTTCCCATCCGCTGCATGCCCCGTTCATCGATGCCCCACCCCTTAGTAACAACCCCTCCGAGTGGTCCATTGGGGAGCCCTGAGCAGCCTGGGTGGACTCATGCGTGGCGCTGCGTGTTCTTTGGGTCTGCACAGTTGTTTAATAGCGTGTGTCCAACATTAGGACATCGTGCACAGTGGTTGCACTGCTTTAAAATCCCTCTTGCCCCACCTGTTCATCCGTCCCTTCCTCCAGCCCTTGGCAACCACTGCTCTTTTTGCTGTCTCCATTGTTTGGCCTTTTCCTGAGTGCCACGACACGCCTGTTCAGATGGGCTTCTCTCACTCAGCAGTGTGCACTCAAGATCCCTTCATGCCTTTTCAGGCTCCATAACTCTCTCTTTAGCTATAATTGCTGAATAATCTTTGCCTGGATGCACCACTGTTAGCGTTCTCCTACTGACGACTCCTTATTGTTCCCAAGTTCTGACAATATGAATAACGCTGCCGTGAACATTTGCGTGGATGTGTTTTGTGTGGAGGTGAGTTTTCAGCTCTATGAGTAAATACAGGAGTGTGGCTGCTGCATCCAGGGCGAGAGCATGTTTGCTCGTCTCAGAAATGGCCAAGCTGTCTCCTAAAGCATGGTGACATTTTGCGCTCCCACCCCCAGGGAACAAGGAGGGGTCGTGCTGCTCCCCGGTGCCTCCGTGTGCAGTGGGTCTCGCTGTCCTTTTGGCTCGCAGCTCCCTGGTGACTGCTCCCTCCCTTGTGTGTGGCTCCTGTGACAAAGTGTCTGTGAGGCCTTCGGTGCCTTTTTAATCCAGGTTGTTTCTTATCATAGAGTTCACGAGTACTATGGATAGTTTGGACAACAGTCCTTTATGAGTATGGCTTTTGCAAATATTTTCTTCCAGGTTGTGTCCTGTCTTCTCACTCCCTGGGTAGCGTCTCTTGCACTACAGAGATCTTCAGTCTGTTGGGTTTTTTTTAGGGGGGGTGGTTACCAGGGCTCGAACTCAGGTCCTTCAACTTGCAAGGAAGGCAGGCAGTAGCACCACTGAGCTAAATCCCCAGTGCACAGAGGTCTTTAATTTTAATGCAATTCATCTTCTCAATTCCTTCTTTGATAGTTCATGCCTTTGGTACTTTATCTTAAAGGTGATTAGCACACCTGAAGTTACCTCGATCTTCTGTGTAATCTCCTGAGAGTGTCACGGTTTTGTATTGTCCAGGTCAAGTCTGCGATCCACCGTGGGTCAATTTCTGTGAAGGGTGTCAGGTACCTGTGCTTCCCTGCGGGTCTTTGCATATGCACACCCCACAAGGCGATCCTTTCCTGAACAGATGGTTTTGCACCTCCGTCGCAGACAACTTCATTACAGTGCCATGAGTCACAGACACTGGGCAGAAACAGGGTCTTCGGTTACTTGTGCACTGGAGCAACTGGCACCCACGTGAAGGGAGAAAGTACTTAGGAAGGTGAGGAATGGACAACAGAGCTGGTGTTAGGGCCACTTGCTGAGTCCTGAGCACAGCTTTATGTATGCATCTGTGAATTTGGTCTCAAACACGGAGCTTCCCCTTCTTCTCTGTAGCATCCTGATCTTAATCCTCTCAGGAGACAGGAGCACAGCTCTAGGCGGTGGCCACACTTGAACTTGAGATCCCTTTACTCCAATCACCGGTGAACTTGCCCCTTAAACAGCCCGCTGCTGTTCACCACTCTCCCCTGAGCAACACATCAAAGGGAAATGAAATGCAAGCTGACAAGGCAGTCCTTCTGGGGTTAATTCTCACCGGCCCCTCAATTTTCCAGCCAGAAGTTAGCAAAATGCCATTCTCAAATAGCATCTGTCAAGGCCCAACATCTGGGCCTCCCAGCTGCCACCGTCAACCCACGAGGACTTGTCAGCATGCCAATCTGCTTTGTCACCAAAGCGCCGTTTGGAGCCGTGGAGCCCTGGCCACAGTGGTGGAAATGGCCTGGATGCTTGGTTCCAGCTGCAAATGGGCTTTAAAAACTGCAGGCTACAGCGAGCTTTCCCGTAGGAGGACCTGGGCTACCTGCACCTGAGTCTCTTCGCTGTCGCTGTCACGCTGTCTGTTCTTCACAGCCAGAGTCCAGAGAAGTGGTGCAGGCCATGGCCCCTTGAGGGGAGAAGGTGTGGTGATTTAGGGAACGCTGTGGATTTCTTCCAAGTTGTGCAGGTGACCATAGCCGGCCTTCACTCCGTGTTCATAGGAGCAATCTGGCCGCTCTGAGAAGGGTACCTGCTTCTTTTCCCGCAGCTCTTGTTCTGCCTGTCTCCAAAATGCAAGGCACAGAACAGGACAAGACGACAGCAACTAGTAGCTCTAATTGAGTTTCATACCTTTTAACAGAACAGAGCAGTCTTTAATATTTTAAAAGAGCATTCCAAATTAACTCATTTGCTCCGGGCCTCTGTAAACAAAGGGTTGGAGTCCACAGGGATCCCTTGTGGACGGATCCTTCTAAGTAGTGCTGGCTGAAAGGGGTCCCACTGTGGTAATTGCTTTAGGGTTGTTTCTCTTGGAGTGAATTATACCTGTGGTAGGATTTACACTGGGCTGATTTGTTTTAAATTGTAGGATAAGTTTTAAAGGACAAGAAGTATATACTCTATAGAAATGCATCGTGGGGCCTGACTGGTAGGAGTCCTGAAAGAGCAAGGCAGAAAGGTGAGAGGGGAGGGGGAGGGAGAGAGCAAGACAGTGAGACAGAGCTCAGGCTCTGCATCCTGGTGGTGTTCATGGTTCAGTCCTGTCCCTCGGTTTGCTGAGTTGTGCGGTGGAAAATGTTGTGGTGACCTCCTCCCTCTGGTGGTGTTGAGGAAAGTGCTCTGCACGCTGAGCGTGTCCTTTCCACGTGGGCCTCCAGCCGTGAGGCCGCTGTGGCTCCCTCGGCCCCTGCACACTTCCTCCAGGAGACCCAGGCACTGCCGAGTGAGCTCTGTGTCGCGGAGTAGCATTCACCTGGGATCCAAGTTTGATGGGTGCCCCCGTTTAGGCGGCTGAGTGCCACCATCTGCCGGGCCGTGGGCCCTTGAGCAGGGTGGACATGAAGACCCGCAGGTCTCAGTGCGATGACAGATTGGGGGCCCCAACTCCTGGGTGGACTCCGATGCCGTGCGTTCAGTGTATTAAAGCATTTCGTCATCGTAGCAGCCCTGGGAAGTGCTTGGCACTGTGATCCCAATTTCCAGTTAAAACTCTGAGGCTGAACGGCTAAGCGTCCATTGGGCCTTCTGAGCCCAGGGCAACTTCTCCCAGAGAGGCCTGAACTGCTGCAGTGCCGGGTCTCCGAGCCAGGTCCTTGGCAGTATACCCTGGAGGAGCACCTGGAAAACGCACCTGCTGGGCCCCACCCAGGGACTGCACTTTTGAAATCTCTCCAGCTAATCGTGGTGATGGGCCAAGTTCCAGAGCTGCTGTTTTAGGTTGCAAATTCCTGGTTGACAACAGCCAAATCATTTGTTTACAAAAAAGAAAATCAAACCTACCCAGTAGCTCAGCAATCCCTTTACCGGTTTTTATGCAGAAAAATGAAAGATGTATAAGAGAATGTCATAGCAGCGTTATTCGCAATGGGTCTAAAATTGGAACCAGCCCATGTGCCCAACACACAGCCTGTCTCCAGGAAGTGGAGTTTCACCCAGCACTGCAGGGGAGAAGCTGTGGGGATGCAGCCTGCTGCTGTGTGGAGGGACCTTGAACCCAGAAGAGGAAAAGGCCTGGTGTGGCAGAGCCTGCGCGAGTCTTCATGGACCGTTCGAGAGGAAGCCTCAGTGACTGACTGACATTTTGAAAACTCCTATATCGTCACCTCTGGCAGTGGTGGGACTAGGGTGACTGGGGGTACAGAGACCTCAGGGGGGCTGTGTGGATGATCTCAGCAGGGCGCTGCCATGCCCAGTGCTGCCTTTATCACTGCCTCGCAGAGGGCATCGTTGTGTTTAAGGGGTGTGCTCTCTCCATCAGAAGGAAAGAACCACACGTGAGTGTTGAGTCTTGCCGCTAGGTTGATACGTCTAAAGTTGACTTGCCCTGATGGGTTGATGGAGAGCAAGAAGGATGGATGTCTGAGAGAACACAGATGGTTGTGACTTGGGTAAAAAATTGATACTCAGAAGCCACCAAAGACAGCCTTGTTTTAAGGGTCTCAATGGGTGAGGCACAGAGTCAGTCACACATTTAAAGTGTGAAGTGCCAGAGTGCAATGATTTTCCAAGTGGTAAGTGAATTTAAAAAGTAAATAAATGAAGGGGGCTAACTCAAAGTCAGCTGCATTACACACAGAGCAGGGCTGACGTGGAGCTGCCCTGAGAAGCAGCAGAGCCGGTTATGGTCCCCTGCTTCTTGGAGGTTTGGGACTGGCCCTGGGTAGTTTCCAGCCATCACTCAAACAAGGAGACAAGCGGTCTCCCTGGGTGGAACTCATTGGTAAGTCAGGGACTCACTGCATAGCCATCCGGTTGGGCAGAGTTTTGGTTTTCTTCGTATTGGGTTTTCCAGTCACTCATGTGTGCTTCTAATGGAGCAGCTCAGAGGTAGCCAGCAGATGTTCAAAAGTTTCCTGTGTGGTAAGTTGAGCCAAAGCGGCTTGGATCCGCTTTGTCCAGCCCCTCCTGGGTTCCTTACGGATTGTGTGCTTGGTTCTGATGTTTATCACCTACTACTACAGTGGGCTACACCTGCTTCTACTCCCAGACCACTGTACCAGCTGCTCTGAGCAGGTTCTGTGGCGTTCAGGATGTGGATAAACTCGGCTGAGGGCTGACAAGCAGGCCACACAGAATGACACTGTGTGTCACGTGGACTCACTATAATGTACGGAATATGCTCAGAAACTGTGATATTGTCTTGAAGAAGGGAGAAAGAAGAAATTTAAGACGTCTCTCTGTTGCTTTTGTACCTTAAACACTGTCTTGTTTGCCTGTTTTGTTGGTAGTGTGTTCTTGATGGCACTTAGAGGGACATTTCATCTTGATTGGCTTGTAAAAGGCAAGGAGATTATTAAAAGATAAGTCTAGGTGCGTCCGGGCGAGTCTTGGGGATGTGACCTTGGGAATTATATTTAGTTCCTGGCCCCCTTCTCTCTGGCTCTCACCTTACGGCTTCCTGGCTGCCATGAAGGAAGGGACATCTTTTTGCTATACCTTTCCACCACGATTTCTGCCTTGGGGTGAGCTGACCATGAGCTGAAGCCTCCGAAACTGAGCCGAAATAAAACCTCTGCTCCGTGCAGTACTGTGGGTCAGGTATTCTGACCCAGCAAGACAAAGCTGACTGATAGAGGGATGTTGATGCTGGTGGCGGTGGTGGTGGTGTTGGTAGGGCTATGAGGTTTTTCTTCCTGGTGATGACTTTCAGATGTTTGGCTGCCTGCTGTGTGCCGGGCGTCCCTGGGGCTGGCAGTACCCTGGCACAGAGTGCAGATGTGACGCTGTGTACGTGGAGTTCAGAGTCTTGGCAGGGAGAGGGGAGGGAGGTATCTGTGCACTGTAATGATGACATCGAAACTGAAGAGCCAAGTACGACACCAAACTCTTTAACTATCGGCAAATATGATAGAAAATTTGGAGAAGGGGCCACTGCATGGCCCAGGCCAAGGAAAACTGCCCTGGGGAGGCTGCAGATGAGCCTGCGTGGAGAGCTAAAGCAGTCGTGCAAGATCAGGGCTGGGCTGTCTCAGTGAGGGGAGACAGGGCATGGAGAGGAGGCACAGTGGGCACATCCTGGACAGAGACGCTGTGTCCAGTAGAGAGACACGGTCAGCCCGGGACTTGTAAATGTTCCAGCAGCCACATTGTAAAAGTAAGAGGAAACAGGTGAAACTAACTATAACCATGTATTTTGTTTAATCGATATACCGAAACAGAATGGCTTCCACAAGCAATAGACGTAAAAATGCTTTGGTTTTTCTGCTGAGCGTGTGGTTGGGGGTCCCTTCCTCGGGGAGCGCTTCCCAAAGCAGACTCACTGTGCGTCACCAGCTTGGGTGACACCCTGTTGGACAGCACAGAGCATAAGCATGCAGGGAAATGCGAGGAGGGCGGGGAATCCTGTCCAGGAAGTCCTGGGGCTGGGGGCCGGCTCTGGGGCCACAGCCAGAACTTGCCCTAAGGGCACTGGGGATCAGGACGCTGATGTCCGAGGTCCTTCTCCTTTGCGTGTTCCCATAAGTCACTTGGCAAACACTGAACATGTCTTTTGCTGATGTGTGCTGTAAGTCATTTTGTGAACCACAGTATGGGTAAGTATGACTGCACAGCAAGGGGCACGCAGGGAGGCTGAAGCATGTGAGGTTTCTGCAACCAGCCACATAAAACACCAGCTGTATTCCTGAGGGAGGTGGAGCTTTCCGTCTGGGAAGAGGCAGAGGACAGAGGAGATGAGGTGGTTGTGGTGTCAGAAGCTGGGCAGAGGCACAGCAGCTGCGGGGCTGGGCGTGGGGGCCGTGCCTGGAGGGCGCTGACCGATGCTGTGGGGCCCAGCATGGGTGCTCTCAGCTTGGATGCTTAACCGGAGTTTGAGATTTGCATGCAGTGGAGACCCTGGAGAAACCCAGGCAGTGGGTAAAGTCTGTAAATGTAACCTGAGACGTGGCTCAATCATTCAGACTCTAATTTTAGCTCAGAAACATTCCTGGAAATGAAACAAAATGGATTTTTTCATCCCTTGCCCTTTCTCCCGGAGAAACTGAACTTTCTCCCCATACCCCCACCCCGTGCCCTCGCTCGATGGGGACCTTTCTAGAGCCCGTGAGCCACACAGCAAGCTGTGCCCTGCCTGGCTTATGGATCTGTCTTTCCGCTCCTGGCAATGCCCGGGAGTCACCTTGCGGATCCCTGAATTTCTTTTATCTTACACAGCAACCTCCCCCTCTGTGAGCCATTACCCGTGTTGCCCCACAAAAGTCAGGAAACAGGCTAGAAACCGAGTGGGCGGGCTGGCGCTGGAAAGGCTTCCTGGCTGAGGCCCCGCATCCCGCTCTGGCTCTTCTCCCTGTGCCCGAGCAGGTAAACAGCACCTGCAGGGACACAGGCACCTCGCAGAGAGCAGGTCCCCATCCTCCCGCGGGTCTGGTCTGAGAGAGAGATGCCTCGGCAGGGTCTGCCTGCTCTTCTCTCTCCTCCACTCCAGCTCTGTGTCCTCTCCCCTAACACCCAGGCAGGCTGTCTCCTCCCCGGGCTGAGGCAGGTGGACACCCTGCAGAGCTTGCCCGTGCCCCCCAGTGTCCCCCAAGCCTCCCCTAGAGCAGGCGTAAAAACTCGGGCTGAGACTCCAGCTTCGGTCCCAGGACAGCTTGCTAGCTAAACAGAAGCGAGTCCAGGAGCCTACAAGAAAGAGGGGCGCTCGCAGGGAGCCACGTGGGGTGGGACCCCATTCATCCCGAGCATGGAGCCCCTGATCCTGGAGGCTCCATCTCAGGCTCAGGCTCCTGTAGAAACCTCTTCTGTTCATCTCAAAGTTTAGAGAAGTTTCGTGTAAAACGTTGCTTCATCTTCCTCGCTTGTTCGGAACTTGATAACAAAATCTCCACCTCTGCTCTCACACACTGTGCGCAAATCACTAAAATCTATAAACCTTGAATAGATTTAGAAAATCATACGCTGCTATGAAAAGAACCCATAAATGAATCTTTATATTTGAAGTTTTGTCATTTAACAAATGCATTGTTATCCATTATCCTTTCAATACTTAACAAACAACTCATAATGAGATACAGAAGGGCTCAATTGGAAGGGCTTTTTTCCCTTTCTTTCTTTCAAAAACAGCTATTTGCTTGCAGGTAGTAATTTTGTTTTAAGAAGAGCGATGTTTAGCACCAAGCTTTTTAATAAAATACTCGTGAGAGAATAATTCTTCTAAAGCATTCTATATCTACAAAAATCTATATGTGGGAGAACTTGAATTATTCTCTAATAGATTTTATTACATAGCAGTTAAGACTTTTTCTAAGAGACATCTAGTCAAAGGCATCAATTTTGGGTAACACAGCATGGCGAGAAAGGAACTTATCGCAGACGGGCTTTGGTCGCTGTTCCGCAGGCTCTGTATCTGTTCCGCGGGCTGTCATTTTCTTCCAGCAGCTGGAGCCCCTAGGCCGAGAACTGCTCGAGCGCGGGACCATTTCTGCGTGTGCTGTAATTGGCCATGACAGGGAGCGACCTCCCTCGACCCCCGCCGCGTCTGGACACCTGTGCTGGATGCCGGGTGCGGGCCCCATCAGCACCGGGGAAACGGAGGCTGGGAGAGACCTAATGACAGGGAGCATCGGCCTGAGTTCCAGGAGTGGGGCCAGAGTGGGGAGGAGCAGGGAGGGCACAGCCAGTTTCCACAGATGACCACGCGACCCGTGGGTCCCCACACGCTGATACGCAGGCCATGTGTGCTCCTGTTTCATCTCACTCTGGCTGCTGCGTGCTGTGTCTAGCAGCTCTGGGACCACAGCTGGGAGCGGGAAACCACCCCAGGTCCAGCCCACACCCAGGGACAGGGACCATGGTAATGAGTTAGTTGCCAGCGGTAATGAGAGCCAGGATGCGGTGTAGGAAGGGATCCAGGCACAGTGCAAGGCCCGGCCGCATCCTAGGATCCCGTTCTGCAGGCTGGCCGGAGTGGGGGGAGGTGAGGGCACAGCTGCATAAAGGCTGAGGCTGGGCATGGCGACTGCCGCACACCTGCAGAGGTTGAGGTAGGAGGATCACGAGTTCAAGACCAACCTGGGCAACTTAGCAAGAGCTTGTCTCAGAATTTTTTTAAAGGGTGTGGGGATGGGTGGGGGTCTGGGAATGTAGCTCAGTGTGAAGGCCCTGGGCTCCGTCCCCAGTACTACAAAGAAAGGAAGACGGAAGGGAAAGAAGGGAGCAAGGAAAACGCAAGGCAAGGCAAGGCGGGCCCCTTGACCTTGGAGTACCCACTCTCCGTGCCACTCTGGTGGTGGCAGGCCTCCAGCCGGGCCGCCAGCGCCCCCACCTTCGCAGGCCCTGCCTCCTGTCACCGTGGTGCACCGAGCCTGTAGACATGACATTCGCATTCTGAGTTCCTTTCCTGATAAGCTCACCTTGCCCTGCCCCGTCTCATTCCTGCTGTGGTTGGACTTGGCCAACCCCTCAGTGTTTGTACTTCTGTCCCACATCTGGGTACACGTGTGTCGCCTCTTTTCCTCCTTGCTTTCCTTTGGTGATGGTTTGGCAGTTTCATTTGTGTGTTGCATATTTAGCTTCACCTCCCTGCAGTGTGTTTTAGGAGCGGCTCCAGGAATTGCAGTGTACACCAAAGGCTGCTTAAAGATCGTGTACCCATAAATGTGCACAATTATTATATGTTCATCAAAAATGCTTTAGATACTGAGGTGATGGAAATGCTAACTACCCGAATCTGATCCCTACATGTGTACGTGCATCAGACTGTGGCAGTGTCCTCCAAAATATGTGTAATTAAAATGATAATCATTGATTTGAAAATTTAAAAAATAACACAAGATCAAAGCAGCCGGTTGTGAAGGACGGACTGGCTGAGCGATGCAGAAGACGGAGGCCCATGAAGGGTGGACTGGCGAGGGCAGTGCATTTTATGCATAACCAAGAGAGGATGTTTGATCTTTCTTGCTTGGCTCAACAAATCCACACCGAATCCCTTACTGCCCTGCCAGGGCATCGATATTTTAATAAATCATGGCAAGCAGACTCAGGCCTCAGCATGGCTACAGCGTCTCGTTACATCTTGGACAACAGTTCTGTCCAATAACTGCTGCATTTTTAATAGTTCAGTCTTGGTATAAACACGCTGAACTCGAAGATAAACTCCCAAGAGATTGCCCTCGAGCTGTGGCCTCTCCTGCAGGCGGTCGCAGCAGTAGCAGGGCCTCCCTGAAGCGGGGGTTCACCCCAGGATCTGCTCCTTGGCATCGGTTCCAGGCTGGTTCCTGTTAGGGGAGTGGCTGGAGTTAAGTCTCCAGGCTCCCAGCTGAGCGACTCCTCCGAGGTAGGAGGACCCTTGCACCACAACCACAAGCAGGAAAGGAGGCAGAGGCACCAAGGCCAACTTTGAGAGAGCAGCGTCCCAGGCTGGGCAGCCAGAGACTCAGGGGCCACAGTGTGTTTTGCTGTGGCTCTGCCCAGCCTCTCCGCAGAGCAAGACTCACATGGGCCTGGGTGGGCGTAGGCTTCAACCAAGCCCACTCTTCACCCTGCCAAGTCCCTCACCCCAGGCCTCAGTTTCTCTGTCTAGAAGGCTGAAAACACCTTGTCCCACTATGGCCAAGTTGAAGCGGGCAGCGGTTGGAGTCTGCCCAGGAGCCTCCAGGAGAGGGCGGCTGGCGCTTCTTCCTCAGAAGCGGCCCCCTCTCCCCTTCCACAGCAGCGAGTTGTTGGCAGTGTGGCCGCAGCACAGCCGTTCTCTGCACCACCACTTAAGTAACTGACGCTGAGGCCCACGTCCCCGAGGCCACAGCAGGAAGGTGACCCAGTGGGCCTGACACTCCATCCTGCAGACTGCAGACATGTGGCAGATCCACCCTGCAGGCCGGCTCAGGCCTCTGTGTGCAGGACCCCAAGGCCCCATCTTGAGCCCCCCATCCCCCCAGCCCTGCATTTCGTGGCTTTCCATGAGGCTCTGAGGACCGTGATGGAGCCCAGCCAGGGGCTACCTGAATTAACCCAGGCACCAAGCCAGACGGCCCTGTTGATCCTGGCCTCCCTGCTCCCCCGACCTCATCTGACATGACCAGATTGCACAGGACACCGTGTGTCCCACTGGCGGTGGAAAAGGTCACAAAGCCATCTGCACAGAGCACTCGGGGTGCTTGACACCAGCGGTGTCACCAAATCCTGGACTTGATCTTTCTTGCTTGGCTCAACAAATCCACACTGAATCCCTTACTGCCCTACCAGGGCATCGATATTTTAATAAATCATGGCAAGCAGGCTGTTTGAACTGTTAGCATTCATATCTGATGGCTCTTGTTGCTACGACAACAGCATCGGTGTGAGGGTGGTCACTTTCCCTTCGGGAGCCGCAGGGTGTCCTTGGGAGGAGGAGGAGGTGGCCCTGCTAGCTGGGGCCTCTCAGGGCCGCGGCATAGGCATGTGTGTCAGTAATTCATTTACATTACTGTTGTGTTTGCCAGATAATAGAAATATTATAAGCCGTGCTCAAAAATGGAAATTAAATTTTTAATAGGATATACAGAGGTAATAAAGAAGGGATGTGCCCAAGGAGGGCTCGGGCCCAATAATTACAAATTATAAATTCATTACTCACACTTGCATTTGGAATTGCAGAGCGAATTAAAATGCGTGTGTGGGAGCAGAGCCCACAGTACTTGCTCATTAAAATTCTACATTGTGAAGGTGGACAGGAAGCGGACAGGATGCCTCACCACGCCGGGGTCCACGTGGCCTGCACTTCCCACGCTGTCTCAGGCCACGGCAAAGCGGCCTCAAAGGGACTGAAGTAACCATGTGCGTGTTGAGGTGGGAAAAACAACTTCTGCAGGAGGAAAGAAACTCTGCATTTTAAAATTTGCCTTCCTTTCCCCCCATGACCTGTAGCTCAGTCGCGATGTGCCGTGCGGTGGCAGCAGTGTGGAAAGTGTGACTTCTGATGGTGTCTCAGTAGCATTAGGTGGTGGCATCTTCTGTAAACGCTAATATTTAATCTTCCTAAATCGTGCTTCTTAAATCCTTGCCTGTCAAGTACTTCTGTGCCTCTCGGCCTGGAATGGCTAGTGAGCCTGGCGGATGCACTCTGGGAACGTGAAGCCCAGCAGGCAGAGCGCTCCTGGCTGCGGGCAGAAACACATGCTCCTTGTTTTTAAAGATCCCAGGCATTCGACTCCCTTTGCAGCCCTGAACTAAGCAAGCCCCTTGGGACAGTGCTTCCCTGCCCGTGCTGAAGGTGGCGCTAATAAAGTGGGCAGTTAAATCCGCTCCTCTACACAGCTAGCAGCTTGCAAATCCCTGTCTGAGGACCAGACTTGTATCTTTCAGAGCCCTAAGCAGGCCGTGTCCACCTGTGCTGTGAGCCATGGTGGAAGCAGGCTGGGGAGGGAACCCGCAGTTCACCTGCTTGCTCCTCCATCCCTGACGCCTGATGTGTACATTCAGCACCGGTGGTCCTTGGGGTTTGCAACACAGTATGGATCGTGCATTATGGTGTCACTCTCTGCACAGTAGAGCAAGTCCAGACTGGTGGGAGAGGAAAGCCCCAGAGACAGCACGACAGAGGGGCTGGGCCCATTCAGAAGATGCTGAGAACTGCACTTCCTTGGCTACCTCTTGGGCCAGTACATATCTCGCTGGGGGCAGTTTTCAGAGGTGTGTGACACAGTTGCAGGGCCTGGCTAAGGGGTCGGGAGACAATGGTGTTGTCACAGCTCCCAGCCTCATGGGACCTCAACCCCTTTGAGCGGATGTCTCCCCCGCTGGGACAGTGGGCCCGGTGGCCATCACATGGGAGCTCTCCCCGGAGAGCATGCCATGCTGTGCAGATCAAAAGAGGGTCCTGGAATACCAGTCATTACAGCTGGCACTATACCTGCCAGGGCCACTGCCGCGCACTCGGGAACCAAACAGCACAGATTGCTAGGCTCCACCGCTGACACTTTCTTCTTCTCTTCTCCCTAGGTAAGTCAGTCTGCTGCTCAAACTGAAGTGTGTCCTTGTACATCCCTGTGCGCCTTGAGAACGTGTCCTCTGCTCCCTGCTCCCCTGAGGAGGCCCAAGTGAAGACCGTGTGTAAAGTAAGAGGACCCCGGGGAGCACATCTGGGGGTCATTGCTCCTTGGTCGGTGTGTGAGGGACATGGGTCACATTCTCCAAGCTTATGGTGGAATTTCTTGATTTTTTTAAATCAAATTGTGCAAATGCAGAAGTGGGTGAAATAAGAGAGCTAAGCAGTGAACCGGAAAAAAAGCAGTTGATGTGGACTCTCAAACTTGAGAAAGCATCATAGAAAATGATGAAACTCCAGTCCACCCCAGAATCCACAAGGCCCAAGTGGGAGAGAGCACAGGTTTTCAGTCTGAGCTTCAGAAGCTGCTCACCCTGCATGGGATTTTCCACACTTTAACCACCTTGACACCTCCACGTCTAAGTGCCTGTGGTTTCTGGGGTCTTTGGTCTGCTTTCCCAAGGTTTTCTGGGCCTTGCTTCTTATGCCGTGGTACATCTGGTTTGTGGCAATGGATTTGGAGGTATTTTTGGTTAAAGAAATTGTGAAAAGTGCATAGCTGAAGATTCTCATCAGCTCCTTGAAAGAGGACTTTGAGGGCTGCCTCGATTCGTGTGGTTAAGAAGTATTCCCTTTGGGGCTGGTCACCTGTGAATGTCTGACTTGCGGCATAGTTGGTACATGCTCTCTAGGGTTGTGTGCAAATGTAAATGCGTTACTGTTAAAAAGAAAAGCCAAGTCAGGTCCTCCGGACTTTCATAGCTGTGACAGTGAGTATGCGGTCCTACCCGCCTGGTGTCATAAATCGTGTCAGGTTCAGTGAACCAGATACAGAACGCAGAGCAGGAGGCGGGAATGCACTGGAGAGGAAATACCCTGCAGCCTTGGCCTGGGGTGGTCTTCCTGGCACTGTAAGTGAGCCTCACCTGTGAGCTTCCTGCCGTATGAAGGGTAGAGGGAACTAGAAGCACTTAAAATACCTGCGACCTCCTGAAGGAGGAACATACTTTCTTTTCTTGTTTTGTGTTCCTAGTCTTTCCACAGCTAACTTTCTCTATATGGCATCACCTGCTTTGAAAACACTGAATACTTTATTGAACTCTTTTTTTTTTCATCAATACTTTGATGTTTCTGGAGAAATCACAGGGAGTGTCCTCTGTGGTTATTTGGGCCATTTTATTTCATGAAACAGTGAGAATAACATTAAAGCTATCTCACTGCAAGCAGTGAACTCATTGGAAGACGATCTGGCCCAAAGGACTTCTGTTTTGATGGTTTGGTTGGGCTCCAAGGAGAGCCCAGAAAACTTCGACAGGTAGACAAGTTTTAAGTGCTGTGCCCAACTCTCCCCAGTGGCACTGACATGTGTGGGACAGGAGGCACCTTTTGCTGTGTCATCCTGCATGAGACAAGACTACACACATCCCTGGTGAAGAGCTGGCCTGAAGGAGGAGGACACAGGACCGGGGCACAGTGCTGCAGAGGAGAGCAGCACGGGGACCCTGGGGAGGCTCCATTCTGAGTTCCAGGTGGAGGAAGGGGCAGCAGGCAGGCATCGGCCAGGGTCTGCCCCAGACGCTCCGGTGTGCAGCCGTAACTGCAAGTGGAAGGGTTTTTCTGTCCAAAAGGGTCAAAGGAAAAGAGAAAAAGGGATCATCAAAGTAAAGAAAAGTAAGCAATCTTGGTAAATTTCCTCTACAGAAGCAACCAGAGCTCAGCATCTGGTGTCCCAGATATTGAGGTGGGGATCCTCACTTGCCCCCGCTCCCCCTAAGTCTTAGGAAAGGACACGGGCCGCATGCCAGAGGTCATTGCCACAAGGTCACCGGTCAGACTGGACTTTGAATTCTAGCCTCAGTGTAACCGCACCCAAGGTGTGCAAGCCACACTCTGAATGAGTTGGCCCAATTCCTGCTCATCCTTTAATGTCACTCAACCTGTCACACAATTCTGTGGACCGTGTGGACACGGTTTCCTTGGCATTTCTTCTCCGCACAAGGAGAGCTCTGCTGCTTGAACTCTGTCTGTGGCCCTCCTAGAAGGGAGGGATGGGCCGTGAGCAGGTCAGCCCAGAACATGCTTGGTTTTCTGTGGGATGTGCTTCGTTCCCTGCCCCGCTTCCCTGGACTGCAGTAGCCAGTCTCCGGTCCTGGCAGCAGTCACGTACCTTGTCCTGACGTGAGGACCTCACTCTTAGCAGAAGTCCGAGCAGGTGTTCAAGTACCAGGGCTTTGGAGCTCTGTTCCCAGCAGCGCCCCAGTGCCAGCCAGTGTCACAGGGTGGACAAGGGGACTGCTCTGGGCTGGACACACCCTGGGGCTGGCCCTGATGCTCTGTCCGCAGTGCCTGTGTCTGTGTTGCCAGAGGTTGGCTTAATACAGTCGGTTCCGTCCCCAAAGGGTCCCCACTCGACACTCTCATTTTAGACCATTTATCCTTTTCCACTCTCTCCAAAGATACATTTGCTCCAGAAATGGTGCTTGGAGTAAAGCTTGTGAATGACCTGAAGTAGATTTTGACTGGTGGGCTTTTTGTGGTGACAGCCTTTCCCCTCAACTTGGGGGTTCCCAACGAGGGGTGATTTTAACCCTGGGGACACTGGGAGCATTTGCACTGTCACAGTGTGGGAGGGCGGCTCCCTTGGTCCTGGTGCAGTTGGGCGCCCTGTGGTTTCTCAGATCCTTGGATGTAATAGGGCAGAGAGCTAGAGGCCTGGGCTAAAGGCGGCAGCAGCCTTCAGAAGTGTGTTAGTGACGTGAACACCACAAACTGTGGACCCTGACGGCCGAATGTGGAAAGTCCTCCGTTCACCAGCTCACGTCCCTGCCAATCCCCCGAGTACATGCGGTTCTTACCCACACTTTGAAACTGGGGACACTGCGGTCCAGAGAGGTGGGAAACTGCCCAAGTTGTCCATGCTGGAGGCGCAGCTCGCGCTGCACAGCTTTCAACCTCCTTAAAGGTGGCCGCGGCGAGCACTCTGCGGGAGTGGGGAGCAGGGAGAACCCTAAACCCCAGTTGGGCCCGTGAGCCAGGCACAGTCTGCATGCGGCAGCCACGGTGGCCCTGTCACGTGTAAATCTGACTAATGGCTTAATTGGTATCAGAAACACAATTACGCGGCTCCTCCCCAGTGTCTCTGGCTGGTTACTGCCCCGTTGATCTCAGCAGAGCCTGTCTGAGCACACGCTCTGCTATCTCATCCCTTCCTCCCTGGGGCTCAGCGCAGAAGTGTCTAGATTAAGGGAAACGGAAACGAGGATCAGGTGACAGGGGCCCTCCCGCACCCCAGGGGGCAGGACGGGGCTCCTCCTTGCACTCCTTAAGATCGAGGACATGAGGCTGTTTTTCAAGTGGAAATGGTTTTAAATTCCCCCTCTGCTTCATGCGTGTCCTGAAAGGGAGGTCCGTGACGTGGGACACGGCAGCTCTGGCCCCATGCAGGGTCCTCAGCAAGGTGGCAGCACAGACAGTGCAGCGTGGACGGGAGCAGGACACAGCCACAGCCATGCGTGACGCTCTGTGACTGGACAGTCACCAGCGGTTCTCTCTGACTCCTAAACTCTGTCCTTGCTCTTCCGAGATGGAGCCCTGCCTTCTGGCAGCTCCTGGGAGACCAGCAGGAGAAAAGCAGCATGAGGGGAGGGAGGCAGCAGCTCTGGCTCTGCTTTCCGTGCCCCTGAGAGCAGCCAGGGTGGGCAAGGACTGTGTGAGTCCCAGATGCTGGCTGTGGGGACCGCAGGAATATGTCCTTGCCAGCATGTGTTTGGGGATCTCTCCAGGGTCCAAGGGCTATGGGGCCGTAGGTGCGCTGCTTTTATTCCACTCTGCTTCTCAGCAGTTGGTATTATGCCTGGCCAACCATAGGCACTTCAGGGACATGCGGAGGGAAAAAGAAAGGGGCACAAAAGAAGTCTCTTGCACCAGGACGTGAAGGGTCTGGCGTTTTTGAGGGTGCCCTGTCTGGTCCTCACACTGCTTGCATTGCAATGGCTGGGCTTATTGACCATTCCACAGACACCAGCTCCGACCTGCCGTCCCCGTCCCTTGTCACATCTTCCCTAATGGTAACGTGGAAAATTCCCGTGAGGATGACAGCAAGATTGAGACTCATGCAAGACTTTGTAGTCCATTAGAAATCTGGAGATGACATCAGAACGTAGAGTTAGAATTAGACAAATGAAATTAAAACATCATAAAGCAATCTCATACTCTGTATTTGATAATCGTTTACTCCTCACAAGAACACTGAATGGGAATAACAGCACAAATCAAGTGACTTTATTGTTAGCACTAAATATTTACATAGATTATAGAGGGAGTAAACAGTATGACACATTGTGATAGAAATCAGTCTTTTCCAAAATTATGAGTTGGGAAACTTGCACATTTGGAGAGAGCAAAGCTCAGGCCGCTTGTTTTCAGTTGTAGAGCAAGCAGGAAACTAGACTCCAGACGATTCTCTGTCCTTATTAAAACACAATTCCAGTAATAGCCCAGCCCTCAACTTGGGCACTGTGACTGCAGGATGAAAGCCTGCACAGCTCAGCCATGTACATTCCTCAAGTCCCCGCATCGTGCTATTGGTGGTTGGCAGCTCAGTTGCAGCTGCCTTTGTGGCGTTTATATGGTAGAAAAAATTGAAAGGACAAGGTGCCGAATACCTTATGGGAGATCTGTAAATTTTTTCTTTCTCCCTTAAAGCGAGATAAAGTCTCCGTCTTACAAATTCTTCGAGTTGGGCTGGATTGAGTAAGAGAACCAACTCAGTGAATCTGGCACCGACTGGGTGCGTGTAGTTCTGCTGTGTGACACCAACACGAGTCCACTTGCTAGCATGAGATGGGCCAAGGTGCTGCGCTCACCGGGCTCTGAGCTGAGGATGGCCCTGCTTCCGGTCTGGGAGGATTGGAAGGTATTAGACAAGAGCCCGGTCTGTGTCAGCCAGGAGGATTCTGAGTGCTCAGAGAGCTTCGGGTGGGAAAGCAGAAAGGTGCCACTTCTCAGCCTGTGAGTGAGACGGTCTCTGAAGGGTTAAAGTTGTTCTACTTGAGGCCCCAGCTCTGCTGGTTTCCCTACAAACACAGCTTTAGAAAAATAAGCCCATTTTGAGAGTTTAGAGTATTTTGCTTTCCTGAGTTGGCAACATGTTGTGTGCATTTTTTTGGCCAAATGTATTTCTTGAGTCAGATGCAACAACTAAAAATAAACACAGACACAGGCACACAGCGGCACTTACAAATATATACATTTTCTCCAAAGGTAATTTTTCTAAAAGCCAGAATAGCTTTTGGTACCACATCTAATTAGGAGATTGTAGAACAACGTAGAGCCATCTTGATGATAATAACCATCTTCAGATAATGCGGTGTTAAATTGGCTCACTCAACATCTATTCTGTAAGTAGATTGGTTTATTTTTAGTTCTCATTTGAAGCCAGGAATCCACACGGAGAGGAAGGGGGCTCAGAGAGCTGCAGGGCTGGGGAGGCCGGGTCGGGGCCTGACACCGCCGCCCTTCCCGCCTGGGCCGCCCCAGCAGGGGAGCTTTCAGTGCAGTGCCCAGCTGGGCTGCTTCTCTGCTCGCTGGGAGACCAGTGTTCCCTCTAAGACAGGTGGTGGCGGCGTAAACACGGTGTGTTCTACTGAACGTCTGACTACTCCTCATGGAGGTTATCAAAATCGGGGAGTCTGAGAAACTGACCCAGCCAAAGAGGAGCCCCAAGGAGACAGGAAAATAAGTGGGTCAGGGGTGCCGCTGCTCAGAGAAAGGACAGGAGAGACCGGCTCAGGATAATGTAACGAAGTGTAACCACAAACGATAACCATCATAACATTGTAACAACTGTCCCATGCCCCAGTCAGCTGTGAACAACACAAGTGTTACATGTGTGTTAACTGCACGCTAACTGCATGCTACATGTTAACTGCAGAGTGTATACATACTATTTCTTCAGACAATAGTTACAGGTTTCTGTAAGTCTAATACTGCTGTAAAATCATAGGTGCATTTAAAATATGTAAACAAGATTGTTTAAATCATCTGTTACTCCACCACTAGGGAAACAAGCAAGCTGTCCACGTTTTGGTGCATTGCGCTGTCTGCGCGTGCGCTGTTCGTGCAGGGTCGGCGTCCTGGCGTCACGTGTGAACAGCCTGCTCTATCCCGTTGTAGGGACGTGACCAGCCTCATGTGTCCACCCAAACGGGTTTGGTCAGCCGACCTGGTGAACGCTACCTCCAGCGTCGCATGCTTTGAGAGTGGAAGGAAGAGTAGTGGACCTGGAAAACAGCAGGCTGCCCTGTCCCCCGCTCTGGGGAATCAGTGCTGGGAACAGGCTCTCGGGGAAGCCGCCCTGACCGGTTAGAGGCCGGCTGACCATGACACCCAATATCCCTCTTACGAGGTCCTCCCTGCTGAGCTACAGAACACAGTGCTGTGGGCCTCTAAGCTGGCCAGTCCTGAGCTGGTGACCAAGGTGGGTGGCCATGCAAAAGGCCACTTCACTGAGTGCCGAGCAGCCTCAGTGGGATCAGAGATAAGGAGGGGCCAGGCCTGAGCCTCAGGGTGAGAGATTCCAGCAGGGGGTGGCAGGGGTGCTGGTGGCCAGAGGTGCAGAGGTCTTGACAGCAGGCTGAGGCTTGCGGTACGGAGAGGGGGTGGAGGTGTGGCTCAAACCAGCGGCCCTGCTTCCTCTGAAACCTGTGGCTGAGATGGGTGGACTGAGACCCTGCAGGCTTGTCTGCCAGTCTGCTCTTGGCCGCCACCGAAACCCTGCCGCGGTGGGGCTGCCCCGGTGATGCCGACTGACTGCCTGAAGCCCAGAGCGCAAGGAGAGTCCCCGCCTTGGTTGGCACGCAGCTTGGAGATGGAGGGAGAGCTGGACTCTGCACCGTCACCTGCCTCCCTGCAGCCCCAACTTCGCGTTAACATCCCCAGTGCGGCCTCCGCGTGCTGACCGCCCATACCAGCACCAGGTTCTGAGGGTGACTGCCGGGTGGGCTCCAGCTCCTGGGGTCTCCAGCCTGGGTCGTAGGACCTCAGCAGTGGGAGGAAGGGGAGGAAGGGCAGAGGCGGTCAGGAGACCTCTGCCTGGACCACACCCTGTGGGCCTGACGGCTGAATGGGACCAGACGTAGGAGCGGGCTGGGGCAGGGGAGGCCGTGGTGGGGAGGACGGGCTGAAACACAGGTTCCACGCAGGCAGCTAAGCATGGCCCGGACCACTGCCACCTCAGGAACACTGGCAGACCCCACTCCCAGATGCGGGAGTGCAGCCCCACTGCAGCTGGCACCGCTGTTGGGCGGAGGACCACATTTATCGGTAAAAAGGAAGAGCAGGAAAGGGTCGGGATTTTCCATGTGGTAAAGGTTCTCATTAGATCCTATTGTAAACTTTGCTAATGGCTGGGTTAACATCATTTGGAAATCATTGTAAATATCAGCTGCGTCTATATTCAGCACTTGAAATTTTCCTGCTAAAGCCTGTGTAGTTTTGCCTGTGCTTTTCAGTGGAGTGTTATTCACTTAAAGTTGTTTGAAAATCTGATCAGAAAGATCTTCAACCCAGAAATTTAGTGATTTGAAATGCACTAGCCTCTTATACTCCGGGTGTGCCTTTTGAGCAGTACCGAGGGAAAAATACCAGAAAAGCCGTGCACTTGGTGTGCGCTGTGGTATTTGGAGGGCTGGGATTTCAGTTTGTCACAGAGGATCGTGATTTAACACCTGTGACCTCCACCTGTCACAGGAGGATGTGGGCGCCAGTGTCTGGGAGGGGGGCGGGCTGTAGAAGGGTGGAGATGCGCATGGGCACGTTCATTATCTGCGTTCTGACTCACCAGGCGAGCTGGCGGCTTCCTATAAAGGAGATGTGTTCTTCATAAACTACCGCAAAACGCTCTGCCGCTGTCTGTCTGCCCGGCACCCCGGGAACCAGGAGCGGGTGGCACCTCAGGCCTGCATGGCTCGCACTGTTAGAACAGCCATAACGGGGTTGCCTGGGGGCTTGGTGAGTGGTGAAGGTGGCAAAGGGGTGTGTCCTGAATTATTTTAGGGGAAGCGTGTCCTGAGGGAGTGACACCAAAGGTCAGGCAAGGCAGGACTAGACTGTCACCACCTCTGCTAGGACCACACCAGGACCTGAAAATAGACACTAGGGGGGCGTGGCTCTGAAGACATCTTAAGTCCCCTTTTGCGCCTCTAATTCTGATTTGTGTGTTCTTCTGAAACTGAGAACTCATTTAGAAAGCTTTTCCCTGCAGCAAATGCTGTAGGTGAAGAAAGCACCCTTCCTGCCTCCAGGAACAGATTCTCAGGGAAGCTGGCCTCCACTTTAACCGGCACTCAGTAGTTTGCAACCTTCATTTAAGATGATTTCTAGCTTTTTAGAAACATGCTCATGAATCATAAAATATGTTTCTGTATTAGGCGCCTCTGTGGCTGTTTTATCAATGGAGAAAGAAAGGCAAGAGAGGAGATTTTTAGTGTCTGGCAGACATGGAAGACAGCTCCGGGTGTCTTCATCAGAAACAGAGCTGATCACTGGGGCTACAGCCTTCCTGGCTGCTCGCCCACACAGCATTGGTCCCCTGCCCTGGGGACACTGCTGCAATAAATTGTGAGACTCATTTTTTCATGGGTGCCCTGGAAAATCCCTACATTCCCGATAAGACGCCTGCAGAGGAAACAGTCTCCCTGTCCACCTGCCCTGGGCACTGCAGTGCCGCCTGCCGGGTTCTGAAATTTCATGGTGAGCCGGAACCCCCTTTGGTGTTCCCGGGGTGTAGGTGAGGTTGCTGGCTCTTCATGATGATCAGAGCCATGAATCAGGGACCTGAGCTCACGGGCCGCAGGAACAGCCGCTTTTCCTCTCTTCAGAAGCTCTGCTGTGGAGCTTTGATTCCTGGAAAAGATGTCCCTGGGATGGGGTCTTGGGTAGACTGAGGTGGTTTTCTCTGTTGGCTAGTTTGTTTTGGCAGATTTCAAACCTTGTCTATCACAATCTGAATTTTATTTAACCAATACGAGCAGAATGCCAGTTGAGTTTTTCTACATTCCCGCTTTTAAAGGATGTGTGCCCTCCATTCCAAAACCTACAATGGAAGCCACCGTCAACTAACTCAGCGATCTCAGGAATCTGAGAACATCGGCCCACCTGCCTTGCCTCCTTTGGGGTCTTAGGGGCAGCCACACAGCAGGGGCTGCTGGTCTGCCTGGCCTGAGCCCTGGCTCTTCCTGCCCCCAGGACCTCACGGCCATGGTGACCTGGAAAAAGGTACAGGCTGTGATGCCCAAGGCACAACACTGACTCCCTCTCTACTGGGAGGCCAAGTGCTGTCGAGAGCTTCCTGGGTCGCACCTCATCCTTCCTTTCGGCACCTGACTGCTGAAACCCAACCTACTTTCTTTAATTTTAAAACGACTTTTGAACATGTGACGATTGCAGCCTGCATCTCTCTGCGTCCTTAATGGGCTGTGGTCGAGTTGAGCCCTCACTCTAGGCAGAAGGCTGCCCCTCTCTGCTGTTTACCCCCACATCTCCCCAAGCATCAGGGCCTGGCCTTCAAGTCCCTGTCAGCTCTGTCCTTACTCCCATCACTGGCCTGTGAAGGGGCTGCAGGCATTAACTGAACCACCCCAGTCCACTGAAGCTAAATATAACCGGGCCCGAAGGTGGCAGGTGATATATGGGTGCCACCCTCCACAGTGGAGCTGGGCTGGGAGCTTTAGATTTATTTTGCTTCAGGAAATATAGATGGAATATTTGGGCCCAAATACTCATTGTCTGGGAGCAGCTCTGGAACTGTGGTCAGGAGCATTTAGATGGTGATAAATACGGTATTTTTAGGAGTGGCGAAGGGCAGCAGCCTTGCAGGAGCAGGAGGAGCCAAGGACAGGCCCACCCGTGCCACTACACAGCCGTGGACTGTGTTTTTGGGCCAGCAGGCCTGGGTGGCCCTGCGCCTGGAAATGGGACACCATCTCCCCCATTCTTCTGCCAAAGCGTCTGGCATAGAGCATGTACCCATGCCCTGTATTGGATTGAGAGAAGAGGAAACTAGATTTGTAAAACTTACGTAGTGTGGAACAGTTTCCCTTCACATCTGGCAAACAGTAGAAAAGCTATAGAATCCTCGAGTTGCCCGGGGCCATGCAGGTCCCACTGCCCACCACCGTTTGGGCACCTGGTTGTGGCAGGTCACCTGTAGTCACTGTGCGGCAATGCCAGGGGACCTGAGGTGAGCACTTAGTGGGTCCCAGGGCCATAGAGAGACACTGCTGTCTGGAAAGCCACGTCCACAGCCACTGTGCTTCAACCATGGGCTCCACAGGCAGCGAGTAGGACCCGCGAGCTGACAGCAGCATGGCAGTGGGTGGCTTCCCCTGCCCCTTAGGCTGTGAACACCATCCGGAGCTCCCTGCAGCCTTTGTAGAGGTGGAGTTAAGCGTGGTCCCATCAAGGTGAAGGTGACTGCAGGAGTCCCCCAGGCACAGATGCACGGATTCCTGGGCCTGAGCTCTGTGCTTGGCGGCAATGGCTAGTGATGTCCACCCGGTGTGGGCACTGCCTGTCTTTAGCAGTAGCTGGGAGAGCGGGCGATTATGCACAATTACCAATAAAGGCAGCATAATTGCATCTAGTTTTTCGTCCTTGCTGGAATCTACTCCGCAGCCTCCCCCTGCTCTGTGCAGCCAGGCTCCTCCTCCTGCTCTCCCCCACCTCAGTGTGGTTTGCACCTGCTCCTGGGTTACACACAGACTCCCTCAGCCCCTCGCCCAGCGCTGTCCCCGACACCACCCTACCATGGGCGATTGCTTCTTGCGTGCCGCACTGTGGTCTCCCAGTGGGGACTTGGCCTGCATGGCTGCAGTGGGGACTCAGGCTGCTTCTCCCACCCAAGCAGCTGCTGCAGATCTCTACCCCCAGGACCACAGTGAAACAGGGGCAGCCCACCCTCACCCTGACAGGGGTGCATCACCTGTGTCCTCCATCTGCAGGCAGAGCTAGGCCCTCAGCCTCCAGTCCGAGACCACGTGAGCTCAGGGTTCATCTCCTTGAGTCGTAGCCAGGTGCTGTGAGGGCTCCCACTTCCCAGGCCTGGAAACTCAGCCTCAGGTGTCAGTGGGGCTTGTGGGGCTTGGGCAGCCTGCGCACTCTTTCTTGCCCCTTTTGAAGCTGCATCCTCAAACCTGTCACCCTGGATCACAGCTCCACAGAAACAGTTGATGAGGTCATTGGCAGAAAGCTCAGCAGCTGAGCTATTTTAAAGCAAAATACCAGACCACGGCAGAGCCTGGACTGATCATAATGACATAGGGTGCAGTGCCAGCTTGGGATGAAATGTCAAACTGGGAACTGGCCCCAGAGGAGTCACTAAAAATAGTAGCATGGGCACCATGCCCAGCTCAGAGCCTGGTCTCCGCTGAGCTCCATGCCACTTTGGGGAACCTGAGTCAGTGTCCCACAGCTCCTCCTGCCTGGGGATATCTGCCCCTCGGCCAGGGCAGCAGGAGCACAGGCGCTTACCCTTCTCCCACAGGCCCTGTTCCTGGAGCGTGGGGTTGACTTAGTTTATCAGATTTCACCATGCTGAGAAGGGCACAGATGCTTGCACACCCTGGATGTAGCCTCAGGCTGAAAGCTCAGTGTGGATGGAATCCAGATCCGGTCACAAGATGTGCCGCAGGCAGCCCAGGGTCCCTTGTGGTCCACCTTTCCCTCCCAGGGGAATGGGACATCTGGATTCTGACCTTCTAGATTAGTTCTGTCTGACTTTGAACTTCAGATCAACGATTTCTTTGTGTCTGGCTTCTTCCACCTGATGTGATGGTGCGAACCCTGGGCATTGAGTGTTCTTAGCAGTCCCTCGGGAGTGGTGCCACCAGCCTTTCGGCAGCTGCTAAGTCTTGGGAGGTACTCAGGCCCTGGCTCTGGGGCCAAGGGGCAAGTCTTGGATTCTCCCATGGTGAATATGACCTTGCGTTTGGGTGCATACTTCTGGGCCACAGCGGTCCGGCTGGCACAGGCGTGTGAACCTTCACAGAAACTGCTGCACAGACCATAGCAGGCTCGCCTATTTCCTGTCCACAGTGTTTCCCTCCTGACCTCGGGGTGTGAGGCGAGGATGCCGGGTGTGCACCCCACAGGCCTTTGGAGAGCACTGGAGGCAGAGGTGCTGGTGAGCCAGGACCGAGCTCCACAGCCACGCTCACTGCCCTGGCTCCCGCAGCTGGTGCGCACCCATTGTGCGGTTTCCATCCCCAAGCCTGCGGCGGGCGCAGGGCCTGTGAGGCGCCTGTTGTTACCTCTGGCCTCGGTTCTGATCCCTGCAGCCTGCAGATTGTGCCTGCCTCCCCTAGATGCGTACAGCTGGCTGGGCAGCTTCAGGGCTGCCTTGCTGGGGCATGGGCTGCTGGGGGCTGAGTGCCTCTAAGGAGGAGAGGCGCTGCCTGCTTACTTGGTCCCTTCTCAGGTGCCCTGTCCTTCTCCCCGAGCAGGAACTACCTTCCAGGTCCTCAAAAACGTTCAAGAAATCATGATGATAGCACCTAGAGGACAGCCGGGCTGCGAGCAGCTGTCTGCCAAGGGCCCAGCCACAGTGCAGCTTCCAGCTGCCAATCTGGCTGCAAAACAGGAGCATCATCGGACTGCAGGGAAAGGAGCAACTGGTGCCGGATGGGTAGCACTCCTGGGAGGGCAGGAAGCATGGAGGTGGTGGGACTGCAGCAGGGCCTTCTGGCCAGAGGGACCTGCGCCCCCTTGTCAGAGTCCACTGAGAACCCCCAAACTTGAGCCTGGTCTGACTTGAAGAAAACTTACCAAGCAGTAGTTCTTTCAGGAACACCCCCACTGCAAAGGCCTGCCTTCCTCCCCTCGCTGCACTCCAAGTGCTTGTGAGGACAGCTAAGGCCCAGCCCGTGTGGCTGCCGAGCAGCTTCAGGACAAACACCTCCCGGTGCCTCTGTCCCCAGTGCCCCTCAGCACAGGAGGCACAGTAGCCACCGAAATAAGCACGCAGATCCACAGCCAGAGCCTCTGTCTCTCTGGGTCCCTGCTTCCTCCTGCCAGAGGTTAGCACAGGTCTTGGCGGAGCCCAGGCTATCAATTTCTGTCCATTTCTGAAGGGACAGCCAGTCCTTTCCGAGTACCCCAGGGGAGTTGAGGAACCTGGCGTATCCTGGTACTCAGGTTCCCACAGTGACTTGGGCCTCTGCTTTGTGCTGACTCAGTACGTCTGCCCACCACGGTCCAAGGGGCAGGGCCTGCGGCAGGAGCTGCCAGGGACTGGGGGAGCTGGCCAGCACCCAGCCTGACACTGCCCAAGGCCCCGAACCCCAGCAGCTCCAAAGTCAACGAGGAGGGCTCCGTCCATGCGGCTGTGCAAACGAAGAGAGGCCCGGCGTGCCGTCTCTGACACCCAGTGTCGCATTCATTAAAGTTTAATTTGATCTTTTTTAATATCACATTAAAATGATTCCATCTTGGAATGAAATGGTTATAGTTAGCATAAATCTGCCATACACACAGCGACTTCATTTATATTAGCTTTTATTTAACTTGGTAAAAGGTAATTTGTTTTTATTAATTGATTCATTTTCCCCCTTCAGTCAGGCGAGCTGCCGGAGCGGGCAGCACTGCCTGGGAGCCCTCGAGCAGCCCGCGTGTCCTGGGACAGCAGGCGGCTGTGCGTCCCGCGTGCTGTCTCCCTTGGCCGTCAGTGCAGGCTGAGCGGGCCAGTTGGCCCGTCCTCTTCTCACTACTTCCTGCCTTCAGAGGGTTGGGAAGCATGCACAGCTGTTGCCTCGTGGTGTGGCACCGCACCAGTGTCACGGCAGCCTGCAGTCCAGCCAGGGTCCCATCCCGCCCAGGCCCAAGGACGTGCCGCTGGCAGGGGCCTGGTGTGCCTTCCATCCCGCCCCCCATCTCCTCGGCCCCGCCAGCTCATGGATAGGTGAACCCGGCTGCCCACTGCTGGCTAGCACTGGCCATTCACCTCATACCTTCTACCTGCCGCCTGGACCACCAGCGTGGGGGTCGTGCCTCAGTTTCCCTTCCTGCGTCGTGTCTGCTCACCATCAGGAGGCCTGCCTGAGGTCCTGGCCTGTGTGTCCTTGGGCGTATCCATGCTGGGGTTACCAAGCCCTGGGAGCTACTCCGCGACCCAGATGCCACCTGCTCTGACCAAGCCGCCCTCTCCTGTGTGCCTCTGTGTGGCCAGCGCCTACCTGAGGATGCCGACTGCCACCCTTCCCCAGGGGGTGCAGAGAACACGCCGGCCTGGCGCCCGCCTGCTCTCCGTCCCACAGCCTCACCTACTGCACCCCTTCCTGAACTCCGCTTCCTCCGGTAGCCTTCACTTGACAAGCACCTGGGCAGGTCGTAGCTGTTGGGGGCAACAAGAAGTGGGCCTCTGGGCACCATCACAGTCGCTTCCTTTGGGACAAATGCCAGGTGTGTGAGGGGGACGGGCCCTGCACATTTGGGGACGAGACACTGTCCCTCTGCCTCCCAGACCGTCACTGTCCATGACCTTACTTCACCTGGAAGCAGAGAGTTCCTTTCCTGACTGGAAGACCCACGCTCCTTTTCACACGGCCTTGTGGGCCAGGCTTTGCTTCACCGAACAAGTAGGCAAGACCACCCCTGCTCGCACTGTCTACGTACCAGTGGTGTAAAGAGCCAGTGTGCCTAGGTGTGGAGAGAAAGGAAGCCGCTTCAGCTTGAACTTGGAGACAGGCGCTCTGTGGATCTGCCGGGTGCGTGCGCTCGACCCCTCACCTTCTATGCGAGGAGCCCGTGCACGAGGGCTTCGTGACAGAGAAGCATTGTGCCAAGGTGGGTCCGCTAGTACTTACCGAGCAGATACGGCGCCACTGTAATTGGGACAGCTGTTTTCTCTGGTTTCCATGATGACACTTTGTGTGTGTGCAGTGCTTTAAACTCTTTGCAGAGCTTTTTCATGTCCATTATGCCATTTAATCCAACTAATTGAACTTGAACTGGAACAAAGAAAAACAACTGATAAATTAATTAAATCTACGCATCTTAGGGGAGATGGGGGGGCGGGAAACACAGCTGTGTGACAGTCTGCTTTCCAGTGTGTGGGAATGACTGAATGGGCCTGCTCCTCCCTGCTTCTGAGTATTTAAATGAAAGAGCAGGAAAGACGTGGGATCCCTTGTTTAGTATCTTTCTCTGAACCTCCCTCCACCACTGCCCCCGAATTTGAAACTTTTATCATAGGAAGTTTTTATGAGCACGCGTGGTGAGGAATCTTTGCTCGAGATTCAGATAGAAGTCGGTGTGTCACCTCAGCACTGCACACGGTGGCCGGGCATCCCACGCTCAGCAGCAGCCTGACCTCTACCACCAGAAGCCAGGACTTTCATCTGCCTGGCTTTGACATCCAGAAACGTCCCTACCTGCACAGGCAGGGGAGGGACGTCTTCCCATGAGAAGAGCTGACAAGTAGCAGCGTCCCTGCGCAGTGCTGGCTCAGCTGCGTGGTTCTGCCAAGACAGAAGAGCACAGGTTTTTCTGAGCGTTTGTTCTGTGAGTCAGGCACAGCACGTCCAAAATGGGCTCCTCCTCAGGTGTGCGCGGCCCCCCTTAACAAGGGATCAGATGAGAGTCCCCAACACCCAGGGCAGGAGTGCCAGGACACACGTGCCCACATACTAGTGCTCACATGTGAGCGTGCACTTAGATGGGCAGTGCATATGTACACGCGTGCACACACAGGTGCACATGCGCTCAGATGCACGGCAGTCTTGCCCCACGTTACCTCGTTGGTAAAGCCTGCAGTGTATGGGCTCAGTGGATTTCAGAGTGCAAATGGCACCAGAAGGTAAAGGACCAGAGGGGCTGGGGCAGGCTTCAAGTGATGGAGAAAGGGTGTGTCTTTCCCAGAACCCAGCAGTGAAAATCTCAAGAGAGCTCTTCTCCCCGCTAGGGCAGATGGCCCCAGATCGGTCTTCACCTTAAAAAGGCGGCGCCCTGTACAAGGAGGACAGGGACTGGGATCTGCATGTCCGTGCACCCCCAGGGCTGCTGCTCTGTCCCTCCCTGCACCTCAGCCAGACCTGGCCAAGAGAAAGAGTAGGTCAGGAGCTGCAGCCTAAGTGACAGGGACGGGACTCTGTGCTTTTCAGCTCTGACCCCGGGACTTCCAGAAGCAGAGCAGCCACAGATCTGCTGGGTCTGAGCATCCGCCTGGGTCTGCTTGGTGATGCCATCATTACGGCTGTGACAGAACAGCTCAGCTGAACTTCAGCAGCTTACTGTGGTCAGCTCTGCTCTCTGTTTATGTGGCCGACGTTAGAAGGACATTGCCGAGAAAAAGCCACATTTCCTCTTAGAATGAGTCTGGGCCAGAGGAACATTTAGAACAGAGTCAGTGAGGCAGATCCTTTTAAAGGGAAGCGTAAAGACTGGCAAAATCCACTTTATTGAGGCCCAAGGGCTTGATGCCACTGTGCCTCGGGTCTGGGCAGTTGGTCAGGAGCCTGGTTAGGTGCCCGGCTGCCAAGGAAGAAGCTGGGTGAGGGAAACGCAGGAAAGGAGCTCGCTGCACACATCTGGAACTTCTGTGAGTCTCAGACCATTTCAAATTAAGTTTTGTTAATAGACACTCCTAAAATTTCATTCTCACTTGTTAGATAGACAACACCCTCGTGGACCGATCTCTTCAGCTGAACAATAAGAGATTCTCCAGTCCCCCTTTTAACAGCAAAAACACAGCAGCAGCTCTTCTTCCGCCATGAACACCAGCAGGCGCAAGGATACCAGCCCGGCTCCGCTCTGGCTCCGCCTTGCTACGCTCCAGCTGGCTGGCACATCGTTGTTTGAATGATGGCTCTGGTGCTGTTACGCATAAGTGGTACCTTTGCAGACCTCGCAGGGCCCGACTTCCTGGTTCATCCTCCTGCCTCTTTGCTGAGTCCTCCCAGTGTAATTTAACTCCGTTGGAAGTTTCCAGCAGTGGCGACCAAGCAGCAGGGCGAGGCGCAGATGGGAATCCGGAGCAGCAGCTGGGGTTTTGCGAGCTCTTTCCTGGTGCTCTGGAGGAGCCGCTAGAGAACTGTGGGAGGGAGGCCTGCCTGTGCTGGGGTCTGCAGGGCGTGGCCCTGGCGGGACCCACTGCTCACAGGCCCGCAGACCTGGTGACCTGTTCCAGGAACCTCAGCGATCCAGGACACAGCGGAAGAGGAAGTGGGGCTGCGAGGCGCTCGGAAGCAGAAGCCCAGGGAGCGAATCACGCGCACGTGAGCCCCTCCGGAGTCAGCACGTCCAGTCCCAGAGCCAAGGACTCATTTAACACTAGGAGCGCGATGAGGGACGCGGGACTCTCCTGGCGTGTGGACGGCACTCTGCGCAGCCACCCCTGGCCTTTGTTCCGTCTTTATTTGCCCGCAGGGTCTTGTTGATTAGACACCAGAGCTCCCAGGGGCTCCAGTCCTTGTCCTGCACTGACGTGGCAGTGTCTCGCCAGTCTGCTGCACTCCCCCGTCTGGGGCTGCACCTTTCCTGGGTTCTTACAAGCTGGTGGAGCTGAGGAGACCCAGGGGAGGGCACCGATCTCCCAGTCTCCACACACGGGACCCCAGCAGCCCCGCTGCGCATCTGGGCAGGGCCCCTGAAGAAGCCTGTCCCTGCCAGCCACACGGAGGGCAGCACGGGCGCTGGATGGGCAGGGAACTGGCTTTGCACAGAGAGGACTCCAAAGGTACAAGAACGAGTGTCTTGCCCCAGAGCCTGTAGATAGTATGGGGGGGCACCCAACTCTGCTTCCCCGGAGCCCCCGGGTCCCCTTGATCCCTGATCGGCCTGGTGGTCCCCACCCCGTGCTTCTCTCAGCATTTCAGCTCTCACTGTGCAGAGAAACATGACCCCGTCACGTTTGCATTAGAAAAGGACCCCAGAGGTTTAGTTTGTGCACAGGGAAGCAGTGATTTTTTTTGTCCTTTTGGCACTGGGAATGAACTCAGGGAGCACTAAGCCATTTTATTTCATTCCATTTTATTTTGTTTTAGATAGGCTTTTGTTAAGTTGCTAAGGCTGACCTTGAACTTGCGTTCCTCTTGCTTCTGCCTCCAAAGTAGCCAGGGTTGTGGGTATAAAGCCACCCTGCCCAGCTCAAGCAGAGCGATTTTCAGAGCAGGTGTCACAGTCGCCTTCCTTGGGAATTCTCTGTAGAGCCAACGCACCCCTCTGCACTCTGGGCTTCTCCTCTGATGATGGACGTGTTTTTTAAAAGTTTAAATAAAGACCGCATCCCACTTGGTTTTCTTTCCTAGTGCAATGGGGGAAATGGTTCATTTCATGATTCTTAGATGTGAATGACGGAGAGCGGTTTCAGTTTCATTATTGCAGTTGTCATATTTCAGAACTTCCTAAATATAGCTTTATTTTTTTTAATCTTACCGCCTTACATCAAGATAAAAAGGTTTCTGTCAAAATCAAATGACATGTCAATTTTAATGAGCAACCGAAAAATTAACAAGTGTAACGTTCTAATCTAATTATGTTCTTTCAGAAAGCTCTTTGGAAATCGACTCAGGTTTGATCTGCCAGGTGCTCTGCCACCAAGAGAGCGGTGACATACATGGGAGCCTTGCCCCAGACCCCCCTGGGTTGCAGATGGACCCCTTTGGCCTTCATGGTTCTCCCAGGATTTGGGGTCACATGCTAACATCGTAAAACTCTTCATGAACACAGTGCTCACAGAGAAAGTGAGCCCAGTGTGAGTGCACCCCGCTGAGGGCTCCTGAGGTGGTAACAGCCCCACAGCCAGCAGCCCAGATGCCCCGCAACCTTTCTGAGGCTCTGTATCCCCAAAGAGGTAGCCATATTGTTTTCTTCTAAATAAGAGCTTTTAAAAAAGCATGGCTTGTAATAGCTAAAGCTTGGAAACAGCCCAATTGCCCATCAGCTGGAGACCAGATAAAGAAGATGTGGTTTTTCTATAAAACGGAGTACTACTCAGCCATAAAGAATGAGAAACTAGAGACATTTTCAGCTAAATGGATGCACATTGAGGCTATGCTCTTAAGTGAAATAAATAGGACACATGTGTAAATACCGAATAGATTTTCTGGTGTGAAAAACTAAAAGTGTAAGTAAGGTTCAAATTGTATAATTGATAATAGGAAATAGGAAGAAAAGGGCTAAAGGAGTAGGGGAAGTGCGAAGGGTAGGGAAAAGGAAAGAAGGGAAAAGAAAAAATATGAGAAAAAGAAAAAATGGAAATAAAGTCATTATAAATAGGAAAGGGAAGAGGGGTTGAAGGGAGGGCAGGGGAATGGAGAAAAAAAAATAAGGACCAAGATACATCACGTAAAGGTACAAGATCCCACCGATGAATGTGACTGTGCTGTACGCCTAAAATGGACCAATAAACTCAATGGAGGAAAAGCTAAAAAAAAAGTGTGGGCTGTGTCCTTTGTCATCAGTGCTCTAGGAGAGCAGAGCATCCACCTCCCAGAGGCCCCGTCCAGCACGGCGTGCTTGGAAACCCAACCTGCTCCTTTTGTCCCTGTCCTGCAATGGGGCAGGGAGAGGACCCGCCCCAGTGTCCCCATGAGCAGGAGCTGTGAGCAGCCCAAGGTGCCCGCTTTCTGCCTCTCAGGCATGTTTTGTTTCTTGCCTGGCCGCAGCAGTCGAGAAAGGAGCACCCAGCAACTGGACCCCAGCCGCCAGGCCCTTCCCTTGCTCGTCGACAGTGGGCTCTGGCTGTGCCGCTGGACATCACAGAGCAACTGTTTTTCGGAGGTCTCGGGACAGGAGACATTTTCCCCCTCCTGAAGATTTCCCTCCGCAGTGGCGGAAGAGTGCATGTCCAAAGCTAAAACGTGAAAGCGGAAGAAGGGCAAAGTGCTCCAGGTGGGAGAGAAGAAACCAGAGCTGTGGCAATTTGAGAGGAGGCAGCTTATTGAGATAACCCAGAAACTGTCTTAGAGCTGACTAGGAAATGGTCAGGACCTGGCCGGAGCCGCACAGGTGCTGCCGCTACTCCTCGCCTCGAAGTCTGTGCGGGAATTTAGTGCTCACCTGGCTCTCCCACTAGTTCTCCTAGCACCTGGCCCTGGCCTCTGACTCTTGAAGTTTGTCCAAGCTCCATATCGTGGGCCTGCTCATGCAGGAGAGCAGAAACTAAAGCTTTTTTGGTGAAAAGTTCAGTTTTCAGTGATCCTAAAATATTCTGTTCTTGGTAAAAACAGAATCCCGGAGACTTCAGATATTACACATAGGAGGGAGTGGCCATTTCCGCAGGGAGATGCTCACATTTGTTTCCTGAAACCCAAAGCCACATTTTTTTAACCTTTTTCAGCTAAGGTCCCTGTTGATGGCACACGCCTCAGAACTCTGGACACCTCAGGTGTCAGGAAGATAAATTTACATAGACATATATCATAATTCTTGTTCCTCCTCTGTTTCGTGTTGTGACATTTAAATAGTCTTTAAATATCTGACGAATTGTGATAAATGGGAGCTCATAATAAAACTGGTCATAAACTGGATTATTCAGGCACAGCTCTTTTATTATGCCTCATTATGATTATATAATCCTTATTAAAATCTGGATCAAAGATGAATCTCTCACCAGAGGTAATTCACAAGTACCTTAATAAATTCCGTTGACTGCACAATCCCGAGATGAATATTGGCTTTTCTGATTTCATACGAGAGTGTGACGTGGAATCGGCCTACAGGAAATCCATGGCATGACCACGGGAGACTAACTCCTTTCAGAACTTCCTGTACGTGCTCCTGTTCCTTGTTACCAGAGAGGGCTGCTGAGCAGAAGGTACTTAGAGGCATTCTCTTCCGTCTTTAGCTGCTGTGAATGTCATTCCAAACTGGCCCTGTCCTCAGGTCTTCTTCAGACACAGTCTGAGGTCCTCTGGTGTGAATTCAAGCCGCACATGACCAGGTCGAGTCTACCACGGCACAGGGACGTGGTGTCTGAGCTGTTGGAATCCAACAGAAAGATGTTCCGGAAGGGAACAGGCAGAGTGACCCGGAAAAGTCTTGGAGGCTCTGGAAATGCAGCCTTCACTCAACAGAGCCTGCATTGGAGGAACCGAAAACAGATCTTTTTGCCAGCTATGGCCCCTAGAGCCAGAGCAGGGCCTGCAGCAGGCAGGACCAGTCTGAGGACCAACCAGGGAAGGGAGGCTGCCTGCAGCAGGCAGGTGCACAAGGCCATGCATCTTGTGGGTTTTTCATCTGTTCTTGTCCACCACCGCCTGCCCAGTGCCACCCAGCATGGGTGTGCCGGCTGCGCATTTGAATGAATAAAATGCTCATCACTGTTCCCATCAGGACAGTTAATGCCTTTGCCAGGGGTTCAGTCCTAGGCACCATTCATGAGAGAAAAATAGAGCCAAACTATCTTAAAATTTTGGAGTTTATTACCCGCAGCTGCTTTGTGAGATAGAGGGAAAGCGGCTATAGATCTGAGTTCCAGGCCCAGAACCCAGCAGCCAGGTATAGATAGCAAAGGACCTAACTCGGAGTCATTACAAGGATCACAGGAATTAGTGTTAAAGTGCTGGGACATTGGCCCATGATGACATATGTCTTACAAATGGTTGTTGAGTTCATGTAAATGAGTATTATCTTTCTGATGGGGCTCACGGCATCCTGCAAGCAGGGTACAGGGGAGCCAGACAGCTCTGGGTTCCGCCAGGCCAGCCCGACCACCAGCCTTGCGCTGTGTGCAGCCAGTGGCATTGGTGCTGTGCAGTGCTAGCTGGTGGGACCATGACTGGCTTTGAACCAAGGCAGAGCCAGGTACAAAGCCCAGGGGCTGAGGCTGTCAGACACAGGTCGGCGTTGGCTGTGGAACACATTGCACAACCATCGGTTGGAGAAGCACAATTTAAAAGCAGGATTTAGATAACACTGCTTAGGAGCACAGCGAGGATTAGCTAGGATTTTAAAGTTTGTTCTTATCTTCCGCACGGCTCAGTGTGGAACTGGAGGAGGTTTCAGCCTGGTTGGGGCTCCTTGGCTTTGTGAAGTGTCCCAAGTTTCACGGGAATGTGAGCTAAACCATAGACGCTTCTGGAAAACTGGGCCCACAGCACCTCGAGGGGAGAATAAACAACACCAGGGCCTGGATCCCTACATGTGTGTCTGGCTGTGCAGTCCCTCCTGCTCAAAATGCACTTCAGGAAGTGTTACAGCCCATTCCTCTCCCCTTCGACAGGAATCCCCACCTCCTTCTGTTTAGAGAGATAAATGGACTGAATACTAACAGATTTGTTCTATTAACATATGCAGCGGTAGGCAGGCATGAGATGGCACAACTCAATTTCTATCTTAAATCATTGTTTTAATCTCGCACTTGAATATCATCATTTAATTTGTACATCCAGCTGGAAATATTGATTTTCAGAGGCATTTATTCTGTGCATTATGTAAAATTCTATTTGCACTCTGCTGTGGAAATATTACTTTGTGGCTTAAAATATGACTGAGATTGTTCCGTTTTTTCCTCGTGTCTCTTGCGAATGTTGCAGTGGATCCAGGGTCATCACTGGGGCTGGAGAGAAAACATGGGGTGGAAGAATGGCTAGGAGGAACAGACAAAGCAAAAATAAATGTAAAGAAATAATGCAGTGTTTACCTCGTTTCCATGACTATGGCTGCTTGCTCTATGCATTCCATATTTAATGCATTTTTTAGAAGCTGGTACAACAGCAAACACCAGGCCCCCAGCCTTGACTGGAGGCCAGCATCCAGAAAGGACTCCTGGGCTTGCAGTGTGCAGGGTTAGGGTTAGCCTGGGGGCTCTTTCTGCCTGCAAGAGTGAGCACACAAGCCCAGAGCTGTGGTTTCACTCTTTGCCAGCCTCTATGTCTTGCCTGGTCATGTTGTATTTCTTTTGAGGTCTTTCCCTAAATTTGAGCATCTAAATGAACCCCGGGGTCTCGCTTGGTGGGAGGCCCCCTGGTGGCAGCCTTCTGCATGGCTGCCCCAAAGCAAGTGTTGCTCTTGGCCCCTTCCTGTGGTGGCCGTCTGGCTTACAGGGATGTTAATTGGAAGAGGCCCCATTTCATAGAAGCCATAGCACAGTCCTTGGAATGGAGCTTCTGCCCTTGAAACAATCCTCCAAAGGGCCAGGTGGCTGGAGTCAACTGAGCCTTCTCCCTTGTTAGCCCCCCAGAAGCCTGGGGCCAGGCTGGGCACTCCTTGGGGTTCCTGTCTCCTAGCCGAGGGTTCAGAAGCTTGGCGGCGCAGTCTCACGATTTACCGGTTTCAGCGGCAGCTCCGTAATTTCCCCGGGTTCCAGGCAGCCCCTCAGTGGGGTGAGCTGAATCGGGGCGGGGGCGCCCTGACCAAGGGCACAGCCCTAGGATCGCCGGGTGAAGCCCTGTGTGCGGATCCCCGCCTGGGCCTGGGAAGCTAGGCAGGGCTGTGCGCTTGGGAACACAGGGCCGTCTGTAGAGGAGGGTGCAAGCGGAGAGGAAATAATGGCCAGGAGCAGGAGGGACAGGAGACCGCCTGCCTCCCTGCAGTAGAGGACCCAACATCCAAAAGTAAAGCACAGCTTCATCATTAAAGAGAAGGAGGAGGAGTGGGATGGGGTGGGGGAAGGACTTACAGACAGACAGGGCCCTGCCCTTCCCCTACCCCCTTGGCAGGGCCACATCGCTAAGTACACACGGGCGCAGCATACCTCCACGGGCAACTCTGCTATGAAATGAACCGTGCTTTAAAGTTAGCCACCTGGTGTGAAACTGTCTCTTCCTCTTACATATGTGCACGTGTGCTAGGCGCCGGCACCTGCGCTCACATCGGGGGACGGTTGGTGTCTGGCAGGTAGAAGCCGGAAGCTGCCTGGACCCTTGTGTGGCCCTGGTGGGAGCCCACAGTGAGGAGAGGCCAGCTGAGTCCCAGGAAGGCCATGGGTCTGCTGCGTGCTCAGTGCTCAGATGGCAGATGTGTATGAACCGGTGCTCAGTGCTCAGAGCCGTGCCAGGAGCCTCTCACAAAAACACTTAAGTGGTACGGGCCAGAGGTGAAGCGGGGTGTAGCCCAGGAGCCCCCAGATCTCCTTGCACCCTGAGGTCAGTGTTGTTACTGCTTGCTTTCCCCAAACAACACAGGTGCCTGCCGTATGTGCCGTGTGTCAGAGCCAACACAGAGGTGAGGCCACAGGACAGCTAAACACACAGGCCTTGGAGGCCCAAGACTTGAGGTTCTGCATTTCATGTAAATACTCTGTCCACAATAATCACTGGGAAGGAGGCATCCCACGGTGCTGACCACACATCCCCACCTGACAGCAGATCATGTGCCCCCTGGAACAGCTGTGTCCCTAGAGTCTAGGAGGCGCTGGCCTGCGACTTTAGTAAGAGCACTCAGCAGGCCGAAGGTCGCCACTCTGAAAATGGAAGTACCACCAAGGGAGCCTTGCAGAGGCAGAACTGGCTATACACACACTCGTCCCTTCTCCCAGGCCTTTCCAGGGCATTTCCTAGCTCACTCTTGCCCCTTCTGTGCAGCACCTTGCTGAAGAAGAGCCCAGCTTCTCAAAGGAGAATTGAAAAGCAGCTCAGTGAGCTGGAAGTCCCTGAGGGGCTCTGGCCAGGTGTAGAGAGAAAGGTCCCTTGGAGAAACAGGAGCATCACAATACCATGAAGGAGCCATGGGAGTCAGCAGGTCGGCCTGCTCTGAGGCCTCACTGGCTCACCCCAAACTTGGACTTCCTCCTGCTGGCCTGAGAGCAGTGAGCTCCTGCCCACTTCCAACTCTGCACCGGAACAGAGCCAGGAACCTGGCTGGGGTGCACACAGGGGTCACTCACAGGGCCCTGTCCAGTGCAGGACACTGGTGCCATTTCTCTGATGCAGGAAAGCGCTGGTGACACCATGCTCTAGCCTGCAGACCTCTCCTTCCTCCCGATGCTTTCTGCTGTGCCTGGGCTCGCCAGCCTCCCGAGCAGGACCTGACGCCGAGGCCCACCTTTGCCTGGGCCTCTTGGGAGGCTCCCTGCCCTGGTCTGTCTCCTGCCCTCCCCATCCGCAGCTGTGACTGCTCCGGGCCTGGATCAAGTTGTGATTTGGGGGCAGCCACTGTCCAGTGCATCATTTTGAGCACCAGCTGGCTGGGCCTCTGAGGCAGAAATGCAGATGGACTGTTGGTGTCAGAGGCCCTGTGTCTGTCAGCGGGGTGTGGGGTGCCTGTCTACACGGGGGTCCAGGCGCAGTGCTGGCTCTGCTATGTACGGGTGCAGGGGCTAGCTGGGCTCCAGGGCTGGGCCGTCAGGAAATGCCCGGATGCTGCTGGACACGAGCAGAGGAACAAGACTCTAAAATGGTAAGGCCTGAGGTGCAAACTCAGCTCCTCCTGCCCCCAAGGCCTCCCTGCCATACCTCCCTTCCACACCTCCATATCTTAACCCTGCCAAGTTTGCTTCTCAAGGTCTTGTTGGCCATAGTGCAAGTGAATTGGCCAGCTTGGGCTGCCATACCACAGACTAGAGATTAAATGATGGAAATGCGTTTCCTTATAACTCTCAAGGACCTGCGCCTACGATGGCATCTCAGCTCTTCGATTCCCCTCGAAGCCTCTGTCTCTGGCTTGTTGTTGGGCACCTTCTCCCCGTCCTCATGTGGAAACAGCTCCATGAGAGTGTGTGTGTGTGTGTGTGTGTGTGTGTGTGTGTGTGTCCGTCCTAATCTCTCCTTGGAAGGACAGCAGTCCCAGTAGATTAGGGCCCACTCCAGGGACTTCAATTTACTTCACTTCTCTAAAGATCCTATCTCCAAATACAGTTGCATCCTAAGGTCCTGGGGTTAAGACTCCAACATAATGAATTTGAGTTGAAGTTGAGCTCATGTGTTGTTCATCACAGCGGGGACTGCCCTGGGCACTTGCTGGCCAGCAGCTGGCCCTGGGCTCTTGTGTCACAAGTGTCACCATCACTGTGAGAACAACAGGGAGCAGAGCCGAGGGCTGCGTTTGAGTGGCATCCCTCTGCACACACCACAGTGGCTGGAGCCCACCACAGGGTCACACCACTCCTGGAGGCCTCAGAGGGCGGAGCCATAGTGCACAGGAGCACGGAGCATGCCCACAAACTTGTCTGGGTGAATATCAGGTTGTGGGGCACAGCCCCACCCTGTTCTCGGCTTCCTGCTCCTGTCTTCATCCCCCACTGCCCCCGCCACTGGGAGCAGCCTCAGCCCGGGAGGAGGGTCAGCACCCTGGCTGGTGGTCGGGTGGACATGTGGCTGAGGGAGGTGGTGTTCAGTGGCGAGCAAGAGTCATCCGTGGCCAGGCCTTCCTACCCTGGCACCCTGGACTCTAGGACAGGGCCAGGCACAAGCGGATGCTTAAGAAACTTGATATCAGAAACCACTTGGCAACCCACTGTTTATGTGAGAAACTGCAGTTGGAAAGCTCTCGCGTGCCATGGTGCAGTGATGGATTGTCTTTGTAGAAAGCAAAGCGTCATGAAACGATGTACACATTCCAACCTCAGGCATACCAGCTAACCTGAATCTTGTGCCCCAGGACCAGCATTTATGATGTCACTGAGAGCTGTACTGGAAGTGGGAGGCCGCAGATGACAGGAGGAGCCCTGCCCCACATCCTGCGTGCAGTCCCTGGGGCACCTTGTCACCAGGACCACCGGGGAAAGCTGCAGTGTGTCCTGTCCTGTTACACCAGCCTCTGGGCTCAGGGCTTCAGCTCAGTTCATCAACTGTTAACCAGCAGTGCTCTCCACACCCTATAGACTGCCGTGGGTGTGGACAGGAGGACTGGGTGGCAGGCATCTCCCAGCCCAGTGAGGAGGTTCTAAAACCACCATTGATGAGCAATGATAGTTCAGAAAATTCTCACTTTCAATAAATCTGCCTGTTTCAAATACATTAATTTTCTAGGATTTTGATAAAATCCAAGTGGCAAGACTGGGTGCCAGTTTATTTTATGTCTTCAAGGCTAGAGGCCACATCAGGAATTCTCACGCTTTGGGCACATCTGATGGCTTTGCCTGGGAAGTCTGTGGCCCCTGTGGTCCCAGTGACCCCAGATGGCTCTGTTAGGGCAGTGATCAGTGAGTCCCCGGCCTTTTCCCAGCCCTGGAAGCCTCTGGCATCCTTGGATGTCATTCTGAGAGCATCCCCTGGAACTCAACCCTTCCATCACAGCCTGTCAAAGACAGAAGAATGGGTGGGAGGAAAATTTGAAGATTCCCCATCGCAAACTAAAATAGCTCATTAACTGCCATCTTACTTATGCCTAGAAATTACAGAAGGGAACTGTTAATGTCTTCCCCCCTCTCCAAAAAAAATAAATAAATAAATACCCCAGTGCTCTTGGATGCCAAATTTATTTACCAAGTTTAATACATTGAAATGTTGAATCCCCTATGATCTGCTGGAGTGGATCCACTCTACATGTGAGTCCTTCTGTGGCAACTGTTTTCAAACTTGATGTGGGGACCTCACATCCCCAGACAAGTGTGAGGCTCCTGTCAGGGCCAGCAAGGGTGGACGCACTCTCGGCCTTGTCTTTATGTGTGTACCACGTGGGGTACATTGGTTTTAGCAAGCATACTGCTTGATTTCATAGCTTTTAAAAAATAATCCCACAGAGCTCTGAAAAGCACGAAGAAGCAGTGAACACTGGGGTGTCCGCCCTCCAGAATCAGCACATGTTAATGTTTGGTCCCATGAGCTCAGACCTGCAGAGGAAGTGAGACCACCCTAGAACGGACGACACCCTCTGTACCCCCCTTCCTTCCACACAAGCCACGCCACTGCGCTGGCCTCTCTGCATCCATCCTTTGTGCTTTCGCTATGCTGTGTGCATACAGAAACAGGCCAGCATTTTACATAAATGGTATCATATCATTTCATCCCTCACCCGGGGTTGTTGAGATGTTATCTCTGAGTCTCATTGGTACATTACCTACTTCACGTCAGCAACTGTCCATGGAGTTGTGTCACGTGTTCCTCACTCACAGAAGGACTCTGGGTCTTGGGCTTCTTACAGCTTCTCAGGAGTGTCTCCTCTCTGCCCTTCTTCAGGACCCTGAGAGGCTTCTTCTCTGTCGTCCATTGAAGTTAGGCTCGGCCACTGAGCTCAGTCGGACAGTGAAATGCAAGGGGGAGAGGCACCTGTCCCTGCTGGAACATCTGACAGCCCGTGTACTGCCACCTGGGGCCCCTCTGTTGTGTCGAAACCCCTCAGAGCAAAGCTGAGACTGCTAAGCTCACTCCAAGAAGGCAGCTGCTCTTAAAAGGTGCTGGGGCCAGAGTCAGCCCAAGCCGGAAAGAAGCCAGGCTGTGACTTAGTGTGGTGAACAGCGCTACAGAACCCAGCCTGCGTGACTCACGGAGGTGGTTCTGATTTTCCCTTGTTACAAACTGCATGTCAGCGCTGCTGCTGCATGAGTCTCCAGGCCCCTGCACCCACGATCTCTAAAGTGGTTGCTGGCACTTGCTGAGCCAAAGGGCAGCTGACTTTCCAGCTTTGCTGAGGTTCCTGATTTGCTCCCCAATAATTCTGCACAGTTTTCTCCCCATACCCCACAGTGCATGAGGGGCCCTGCCCCTCGTGTGGACCCCAGCACACGGGAATTCAGACTTCACACATTTGTTGGTCAGAGGAGTGTGGAGTTCATGATTTCATGATTTTAAGTTGCAGGACATCCACACTTCACAGATACAGGCTGTGTCATGAGGCTTTCAGATGTTAGAGCTCTCTTTGATGATGAAAGTAACAACCCCTTTGGTGAACAAGAGTCATATTTTGCACAATAGAAGAGCATTTTTTATGTTGGCATGAGAAAGAGAAAAAGCCCTAACTAGCTGAGTAAACAAGCATAAAATACGGGGCGTGTTTATAAGCAGGAAATCCAGAAAGGGTTTGTCTTTTCCTTTTAATAAATAACCCTAGTCTTGTAAGGCTCACCAGTGAGGTGTCTGCCTGTTACGCGGGACAAAAGTCAGCGTGCACACTGACCCTCTGTGAGTGTCTGACGGGCTCTGTGAAGATGCTTAAATTCCTGTGACTTAGAAAAGTGACATCTTCTTTTGTCTGTAAAAGTTGGGATGGCAGCATCCAGTTGACTGGTGAGAAAATGTCACTAAATTCACTAATGTCACTTAGATCTGCTAATTTCACAACCTTAATAGGATTCATTTGTCACTTACAGTATTGCCAAAGCAAGCACTGTTTTGCTTTCTGATTTAGTTATAAAATTTTTTAAAATAAAACGTCATAAAGCTCGTGGCATCTCTGATCCCTCTGTGCTGAGACAAAGACCAAGAGAATGAAGCAAGGTGTGGCATTGCCAGGCTGTGGGTGCCTGGAGGAGGCTGCCAAGCAGCACACATGAGCTTTGGCCCATCCTCTGGTGCAGGTGTGGCTGCAGGTGAACTTGCAGGTGCAAATTGGCCTTGGGAAGCAAAATGTTGATTTTGCCGACCTAACTTTCCCACCTCAGGGTGCTGAGGGGAGGGTGAGGCAGATGGAATGGCGCTGGCCGGCAGCCTGTTCCTGCAGTCATGTCTTCGTGCGTGCACTCCGGGACCCTGGAGCAGCCCCTGGTGCCAGCCTGGGCTCTCTCTCATCAGCGAGGATGCTCTTTCCACAGAACTGAAGGAGCATGACTCTGCAGCCTCCTCTCTGTCCTGGGGAGGCCACCCGACACCTGCAGCCTCTAAGGGTGGCCCCTGGTCGAAATGCATCACATGTAGGTCGCTCAGCAGGCCATGTTGGTCTCTAGATCCATGGTTCTCACCAGGGGCATCAGCAGTACCTGGAGAAGTGTGTGGCTGGCACCAAGGGGTGACACTTCACTGTTCAGGTGGAGACTGGGGTCTTCGTACAAATACTATACAGTACATGGGACAGTCCAACAAAAGGGATGTCACAGTGTCACAAAGACGCCCTTCCTGCACATCCGCTTACCCAGCATGGGCCTAGGATGCAGTCTCTGAGGGCATTCTCTGCTGGGGGCCCAGAGCGCCCACGGACGTCCCAGAGTCTGTGCGAGGAAACATTGTGCATGATAGCAGCCGCAGAACGGGCCTTTGCTGAGTCTCCCTGTGGAGAGACAGCACAGTGGGACATGCCAAAGGACACACAGAGCTGAACTGCTGTGCCCCAGGCCCTCTGCCAGTTCCTGCCACAGGACGGGGAGCAGTGTGGGGACAGTGGAGCAGAAAGTTGGAAAGGAGCTAGACATGGACCCTGAGCTGGAAGCTGCTCCCTCGCAGCCCACCGGTCGTGAGGTCACCGGCTGGCTCTCCACTGCTGAGGGGGCAGAGTCATGTGAGATAGAACGTTTGCTTAAACGTGCACAAGGCTACTACCAGGGGCTTGGGACTTGCGAATACCAATGTTAGAGCCCAGCTATGTGGCAAGGACTAAGGCATACAGATAGCACCTGGGGTCGGGGCAGTGTCCCCACCCTGCCAGGCCACGGCTCCAATGACCAGTGCCCCAACCCACCCTGGCCTTTCAGCCCACAGGCACCTGTGCTCTGCCAGGGCCCAACTGTGCCATCAAATAGCCGCGAGCCTTGCCCAGCAGTTCTGGGACAATGTGGCCATTTATTGCTCCCATATGGGAACAGCCACAGCTTTTCTAAAAGACCATCCAGTTACTCATGTTAAAAATTACCCTTAAAAAGCTAAAATTATGGCCGTGTCCAACAAGTATACATTAGGGAGGTGGCAGTAAATTCAGTGAAAGACCAATTAACATTTCAAGCGCCGCCGGCCAGGCATGTGGTAAAACCGATGGCCTGTTGGTGGTAAGTGTGCCTTTTCTCACAGACGCACACCCATCCCAGGGCTGCCCGCACCTTCTCCCGGCCCCGTCTGGGCACCGCCTCACCCACCCGTCCTGCGGAAAGGGCAGCTGGCGGCCTGGGTCCCCTTCGCATGATCCGTGAGCAGATTCCCTCCTGGGTCAGCCTTCGCTGGGCAGCTGCTGGAGCCTTGGCAGGGCCAATGAGCAGGTCAGCTCCAGACGCAGGGCCACTCATGCTTGGCCCTGGCGGGTGGAAGGGCTGAGCACTGCACACCAAGACCCGTGTGTGTCCGCGCGTGTCTGTGCATGCGTACAGTGAGTGCACACAAGCACATGTGAATGTGGGTATGAGGTAAGCACAGTGTCTGGGGGCGTGGTGCAGTGAGGTGTGTGCCCCTGTGCACTGTGCGTTAGGCGCCTGTGCTCACTGTCGCTCCGTGCGAGGGCTCAGTGCTGTGGGTACAAGCGAAGCCTGACCAACTGCAGCGCCTCTCGAGCGCTCATCCCTGAGCCCCTGGGTGACTGAAGGGTTTCACAGACTTCTCAGTTTTCTTGCATGAAAAGTGAGGCCGGGAGGGGAGTGTGTGCGTGTGTGTGCGTGTGTGAGTGTGTGTGAGTGAGTGTGTGTCCGTGTCCCTTTCTGCTACCGTGGAGAGACAGGCATGAGATCTGTTTGAAATCTGCGTACACAGGGCTGGAAAGTGACTTCCCTGCTTCCTGGAGATCCAGCGGGAGGTCCGGGCCCTGTCTGAAGTTCAGAGGTGAGGGGCAGCTGAGGAGGCCCTGGGCGGGGAGCTGGAATCCACCTGGGAGCGAGGTGGGAGGCAGAGGGGAGTCCGCAGCCAGGCCCCTCTGACCTCAGCGCGCGTGTGAGGCTGACAGGACAGAACAGGCCAGGACGGACAGGCGCTGTCGGAGCTGTTGGCTGACTGAGGGCTGGCTGCCCTCCCCATCCTTCCCATGCTGGGGGCAACAGTGCTCGCTCCAGGGGTCCGTGCACTTCTTCATGGACACAGGCTGAGTCAGCCTGTGTTTGGGGCCCAGCTTCCTGGCCGGGCCCCAAATTGAGGAGCAAGGTCAAGTTAGACAGTGGAGGGTGGGCTGGGGTGGCAAGGGCAGCAGCTGGGGCTAGACCTGCCCGCTGCAAAGCCCCAGCCGAAATCTCAGACCCACAGTGACCTCCCCAGCTGCCTGCTCCACTTCTTTTCGCTAAGACCGGTGGTTCCAGTGGCTTCCGTGAGCAGCTGTAGCGCACTCCCCCAGCAGGTGTTCGGAGAACAGACCCATCCTGTGTGCTGGTGACTCCGGGTGCCCCAGTACAGCCTGTGTCCTCCACAGAATTCCCAGGTTTAGGCTCCTGCCCGGCCCTGGTCTCTACAGAGCCTCAGCTCTTCACATTAAGCATTTGCTCTAGTCGGGGATAGCACAGCTCCTGGAGGCTATTGCCCCCTTGTTCACCAAGCCACCTTTCTTCATCCCTGAGTTCCGTGATTGTCTTTTCTTTCCATCACCGTGGCCTGTGGGAAGCCCTTCCTAGCTGCCTCTTCCTTCCGAAGCTCTGCCCAGCTTTGGGTCCTCATCTCAGTGCCCTGGACCGGTCCTGTCTGAGCCCTCAGCTTAGCTCTTGGTCCTCCTGGACCAGGCCTGCACCCGCCCAGCGAACACCATGTCTGGACTGAGCTCTGTCCGCTCCTGTGGATCAGGACTGGAGCCTCGCGACCCTTAGAGTTGTCAGCAGCAGCGTCTGTCCCTGTCCTGAGGGGGTTTTCACCACTGCAGGGTGGGACTGCGGGGAGGCTGGGGTCAAGCACCATCCTAGCTTGTGCAGGGCTCTTTGTAAAAACCTTTTCTCATGGAAAGTGGGCACCTGTGCCAAAGGAGACAGTCCAGGAAGACGTTCGCCGGTCTCGTCATGGCCAGCAGCAGTGTCCAGGGTCCCAGCCTCAGGGGCCGTGGCCCTCACACCTGCCTGACTTGGGACACACCTGAGGCCTGCACCTTCTGGGTGGCCGATGCACCTGTGAAGGCTCTTTGGAGAATGGGTGTCACTCCTTCCTCAGGCCTGCAGGGAAGGCGTGGAAGAGTGCAGAGAGAGGGCGGCAGAGAAGTGACAGTGCCTGTGTTTGTTGTGATTTAGGGTTAATCCCTCCCCTCACAGCTCCAAAACAGTTTAAAATTTAATTTTAAACAATCAAGTGAAACTCTTGAGGCAACATTTTATTCAGATTGGTTATGTTTTAGTGATTAAAAATATCTATTAAAAAATTAAAGCATGTTTACAGAAATGTAGATTCTCAGGGTGTCACAAATAAATTGCTTCCCAAAAAAAGCCTCAGTTTTTTAGCAATTCAAAGAAAAGTCAGAAATTAGTAGCTTCTGACTGCACAGCTAACCTTGGAAGATTTCAGAGAGCAGTTAGCGGAGATGCCACAACACAGATTCCTAAAAAGAAATGTCGCAGATTAGGAAGACAGGAAAGAAGGAATCGGAATATTACAGAATAAGCAAGGGCGGGAATGTCATCATTAAGCTGGCGGGAAGGGAGCTGAATGAAGAAGGCTGTGGGGCTGAGGCTTCAGAGAGCAGCGCCAGGCGCCTGTCACATAAAACTGCACACCGCTTGGCTTTGGGCGGAAGTGGGCAGAAGCGGCGCTGGGGTGGAAACGGTGGGGGCAGCGTGAAGGCACAGAGGCTATTTAAGCAGCACCGTTCCGTCTCGCCAAATTTCAACCCTGCGAGTGCGTCTCGGCCCAAGAGACGAACAGCGTTCCATTCCCGGCTCTTTCATGTCTCAGCGAGAAGCCATTTTCCAACAGTCTTGAAAAACTGTGCTTCTGACCCGAGGGTGAGCCAGCGGCCACTGATGTGAAATTCACCACGACAGTGGCGGGGTAGAGCGTGGGGAGTTTCCCGTCCTGGGTAGCGGTGACAGGTGGGGAACGCAGCCCCATCACCCTCTGCCCACTCCATCGCGAGGGCCGGAAAGTGCAGAGATCTTCAGCCCCTGCTGAGGAGCAGAACTAGGTGCTGTAATACTGCACCATTCTTACATTATGTGTCCAGGAACTGGGTCCGGCTTGACAGCAACAGCACTAGCTTGGGCCCTCGTCCTTATAAAAGGTTGCAGCGCTTTGCAGGACAGGCGGGGAGCAGGCTGCTGAGGGACGTGTGTGGCTGCAGTTCGTGTTCTTTGTGGACTAACGTTTAATGGAGGACATCCTCCTGTGCCTCCCGGATATGTGTGGGCACAAGCAGCCCGCGGTTCGACCATGGGTGTGAGGTCGCCCATGTTGCTAGAATCTTGGCGATGCTAAGACTTCAGAACAGCGATGCCTCCAGCTGTGCGGGAGATGCTGGGTTAGAGCTCGTGGCAGGGTCACTGCGTTCACGTGGCGACTGGCACATAGCTAAGCGTGAGGAAGGCTCCAGGACTGAGGGTGCGGGCCCTGTTCCCAGGACGGCTCCTCCTGGTCCTGCTGGTCAGGGAGCCCTAGCCTTTCCTCCCTGCAGAAGGCCTTCCCCATCAGAGCTCCTGGCCCCATCTGGCCTTCCTGGCCCCCTGCAGTCTGTCCAGTGCCTGCTTCCCACCGCCACTCCAAGACTGGTCTCCCTGACCCTGTACTTCATACCAAGGAGAATCTCTGCTGTCTGTCAGCTCCAGGTTCCCTGTGACCTGGCCCTATTCCGTCCACCTGCCTAATCCTCACCTCAGCCTGGCCCTATCCTCATCCCACCTCACCGTGTGGCGTGTCCTCTCCCCGCTCCATGGTGATCCACATCTCACAGGACCACAGACCTCTCAGCCATGCCCACCCAGGGGCTGTTGGTGACCCCTGTTGGCTGTGCTTCTACCCTCTGGACTCCCAGAGGCTGCAGGTGCCCTGGGGCCATCGCTTCCTCTATGGAGTCCATGCATCCCACATGGGCTCTGGGCCACGCCCTGCCTCGGCCACCACACTGTGGCCTTCTGGTGTCATCACTGCATAAGAAGTGGTCTTAGGGGGCTGGGGGTTTAGCTCAGTGGTGCCACCACCTGACTCAAAAGCACAAGGACCTGAATTCAATCCCCGGTACCAAAAGGAAAATAAAAAGAAGTGTTCATGGGGCCAGAACTCAGGGCCAGCTCCTCCGATATAGTGACCACCTGCAGCCATGGATGGGGAGAGGCTGGAAGGGAGTACAGCAGACAGCGGATCCTGCAGCCAGTGGTAGATTGAAATCCAGGCTCTGCCACCAACTCCTCGTGGGATTTGGGACAAATCACTTAATCTGTACACTAAGTTTCCTCAAATACAATATGCAAAGAACTGTAGTTCCTTCCTCCTGAGGATTTATAAAGATTTAATGAGAGGATCAGCGTGAAACACCCAGATTCATGCATGGCACTTTATAGGCCCTCAGTAAGTGTTAGCTGATAAACATGCACTTACAATTCCATGTGTTTCCGTGCCCGGCGTGTCCTGTGCCTGACGAGTGAGTGGCGACGGCCTCTCCTCCCTGTGTCAGTCGCATCACTCAGTGTTTTGCTGTGTCTGAAGTATAAATTTCACTGGAGTATAAAATAGTATGGAGAAGTCCACAAGTCACTGGTGCACAGTTCCACAGCATGAGATCCCATGTGTAACCCGAAACTGGATCGAGGACAGACATCCTCAGAAGCCCCAACCCGTCACTCCCCATGAGTCACTGTCCCCCCCCCCAGGCAGCTGTGCCCCTGAGTTGCCACAGCACAAGTAGCGTTTGCTGTTTATGAACTTAATGTGAGCACTCACACAGGGCCCGCACGACAGAGGTCTTCCTCCTCTGCATTGGTGAGATTCGTCCAGCCTGTGGGAAGGCATAATCTCTCTCCTACTCTGACTTATGGGAGAGTGTCCTGTTGTAGGAGAAAACACACCACTGTGAAAAATCCTTAGCCCCTGACTTCAGACTTTACTACAAAGCTACAGTATTCAGAGCGGTGTGGTACTTGCATCAGGACAGACATAGAGTGAGAGAAGTACATTCAGACTACATAAAGAAATTCATACGTCTATGGTTACTGCTTGACAAGGGTCCCAAGACCATTCTGTTGCAAAAGGAGAGTCTGTTCATAAATGGTGCTGGCACAATGAAAATCCTCATGAAAAAAAAATGAAGCTGGATCCCTGCCTCACACCATATACAAAAGTTAACTAAATGGAGCAAAGACCAAAATGTAAAGAGTTAAAACTATGAAACTTTTAGAAGAATAACTAAGAGTCAATCCTGTGACCTTGGATTAAGTAATGACTTCTTAGATATGAAGCCTAATACACATGCAGGAAGGAAAAAATAGACAACTTAGATTTCCTCAACATTAAAAATGTCAGTGAAAAAAAAATGTTTAAAGAAAGCCCACAAAATGAGAGAAAATATTTGCAAGTCATCTATATTATAAGGGGCTAGTATCTAGAATATAAAAAATACACATATCTTCATGTACAATGAGCTAAAGTTTTGAATAAATATTTCTTTGAAGAAGATATACAAATGTCCAGTAAGCATGTGAAAATATATTAGACGTTATTAATTGTCAGGGAAATGAAAATCAAAACAGCAGTGAGATACATCTGCTCACTACAATGACTATAATAAAGAAGATCAACAGTAACAAGTGTCGGTGACGATACTTGAGACGTTGCAGCCCTTCTCCATTGCTGGAGGAAATGTGAAGTGATCCGGACGTGGTAGGATAAAGTTCAGTAGTTTCCCAGAAGGTTAAAAATAGTTATTTTATAACTCAGGATTTTCATTCCCAAGGATCTACCCAAGAGAATGAAAGCATAGCTCTACACAAAAACGTGCATGGATATTCCTAGCAGCAGCGTCCACAATAGCCCAAAAGTAGAGACAACATAAACATCCAACAGTTGAGGGAGAGACAACCAAAGACAGTATAACTGTACAATATTCAGCCACGAAAGAGAAAGAAGTATTCATGTGTGTCACAACACAGATGAACCTTGAAAACACTGTGCCAAGTCCATAAAGTCAGACACAAACCCACGTGGGGTATGACTCCACTCATCTAAATGCCCAGAATTGGCAAATCCACAGAAACAACGCATGCGGTTGCATACCAGAGGAAGGGAGAAAGGGAAATGAGAGATTTCTGATGGGTATAGGATTTCTTTCTGGGGTGAAAAACAGGTTCTGTATTAGGTAGTGATGATGGTCATGCAATCTCATGGATATGCTGAAAACACAAAATTGTACACCCAAAAAGGTGGTTTGTGTATGGAAATTGTGATGTAAATATTTATTTATTTATTTATTTATTTATACTGAGGCTTGAACTCAGGACCTTGTACTTGCCAGGCAGGTACAGTGCCACTGAGCTACATCCCCAACCCCTGTACCATTACTTTAAAAAGAGATAAGATGGCCTCTGGGTTCTTTGTGTTTGGAGCGGTGGTGCATAGTAACACACGCACATCCTTGCAGGTGGCTTCTGATGAGCGTATGTGCACCTCTGTTTTGTGTGTAGGCACTGGGTCCTGGGAACCCAAGCATCCTACATTGTGAATGTGGGTGAATCTGTTTTCCTACCACTGCCACACCCGCAGGCTCTGGTCTCCATTCTGCTGGGGACTGGGAACTTGCAAACTCCCTACCCTAATCCTGCGAGGCTCCAGAGGCTGTTCTGTGGTTACCACCTCATGCTGCAGATAGGCTATCTGCCAGGAGAGGCCAGAGTTTTTTCCTCCAAGGTGAGCCACGAGTTTGGCCTGGGACCGGGCACCCCCAGCCTTCTGCAGCATTGTGGTGACTGCCTGCCAGTCGGAGGCTGAAGGAACTTCCCAGTGCTCTCACCCCAGGCTCTGAGGGTGGTGCAGGCCTCCCCAGCACAGGTACAGGTTCTACCCCTCCATCAGCAAAAACCATCTGGTTCGTGCCCTCCTGTATCAGTAATCACCAGGTAGGGTTTCATCTGGAGACAGCTGCAAGGCACTTGCCAAACCCCAGGTCAGTTCTTTCAGCTGTTCTGAGCTGTTTATTCAGGTCACAGCCCTGACTTCTACTTTCTTTTGATTCATATCTGCCTTGAACGCCCACCAGCATCAGTCAGTAGGATGATCTCCCGCGACATCGGCCTCAAGAGGGTGTACAAGGGGGCCGCTGTCAGGGGAAGCTCACCCAGCCCTGCATGCTCAGTGTCTACCTGTGGCTGCCAACTGGGTTCCAAGAGCTCAATCCCTGATTACTCTCAGTGTTTCAGGAGCCATAGGCACATCAGAGGGTGCTGCATGTTGGGAGAACGCAGGAGGAGCTTTCTGTGTGGGGCTCAGCAGTCAGGAGAGGGCCATGGCCAAGGAACTGAGGTTTGTTGCAGACCCAGCTGAGCCAGTAACAGATAATCAAGCGGACTCCGCAGGCAACTGCTGGGAAAGCTGAGAGCTGGAAGCTGCAGCAGGAGAAGCAGCCTGCACTGGGCAGGGACCACCGTGGACCTGTCTACATGTACATGTCTGCACATACATGTTTTTATTTGTGCTGTGTGTGAGTCTATGTGTAGGGATCAGTGTACACGTGTTTGTGTTCATGTGTGTACCAGTGTACACATGCCACATGCCTGTGCACAGGTATGAACATGACATGACAGATACGTGTGTGCACAACCCCGTGTGCTCATCTGCACGTGACATGCACACCTGAGGGTGCTTCCAAGGTGAGCCTCACAGCTGAGTCTTCAGCGGGGTCTGGCGCAGGACCTCCGAGGGTCACCAGGGGACCTCTGCGGGGAGCTGGGCAGCAGCTGTCCAGGCAGGAGCTCTGCCTCCTCGCTGTGATCGTCCTGCTCTGCACTTGCAGGAGCGGTGACCTCCTTTTGTCATTCTGATGATACTCACCTCTGGAGCCATTTGTGCAGAGACTGAAACAGATTTGATGCGATGAATCACAAAATCGCACCCTTTATTCACCAACTTCACATCAGCAGCCACTCCGGTTGGGATGAATTGGACCCATCCGATGAGCTATGTGCTCATTAGTGTAGCCCAGCGCATTCCTTTATCATATTAAGTTTACTTAAGTCACACAGAAAATTCACTTTAGAAACAATGTGCATCCACCTTAAGGAATCATCAGTATTGCTCCAGGAAATACGATGCGATCCTGTTTTTTTAACAGGATTCACATGGTTTGCAGTTGTGTGACAACTTGATTCCATTATGCCTTCCCTGTGGGGACAGCCGTAAAGACTGATTATACATTAAAAGTGGTGTAGAGAAAATGGCCCGTCGGGTCTTCTCCTCCCTGTGGCTCAGAGCATGGAGCCTTCCTGTCTGTGCACCTTGTTGGCTCTCCCTCAGCATCCGCACAGAAAACACACTCCCAACTCCTGCCTGTCTCTGAGGCACGGTGACCACGCCCACGGAAGTCCACCGGGGACGGCCTGGGTTGGTGACCAGAATGAGTGTTTCATTTCCACAGTTGGTGCAACTGTGGGAATCAGTATGGAGATACCTCAAACAGCTAGGATTAGAGGCCCCTCCCGTGTGATCCAGCCATCCCCCTGCGGGGTATCTTACCAAAAGAATGAAAAGTCATACCACAGCCATTTATGTGCACCCGTGTTTATAGCAGCACAGGTTTATAATAGCTTGGAAACAGCCCAATTGCCCATCAACTGGCGACTGGATAAAGAAAACTTTAAAAAAATGGAGTACTACTCAGCCATAAAGAATGAGAAACTAGAGACATTTATAGCTAAGTGGATGCATAGTGAGGCCATACTCTTGAGTGAAATTAATGGGACACACATGTAAATACCGAATAGTTGCTCTGGTATGAAAAACTAAAAGTGTAAACTAAGGATCAAAATGTGTAATTGATATTGTGTAATAGGAAGGAAAGGTCTGAAAGAGTAGGGGAAGTGGGAGAGGAAAGGTAAAAAGGGAAAAGGAAAAAAACATGGAAATGAAGTCTTTGTAAACACAGAATGGCAGAGGGGGTAAAAGGAGGGCTGGGGAATGGGAAAAAAATAAAAACCAAGATCTGTCATGTAAAGGTACAAGATCCCAGTGATGAATGTAACTGCACTCTATACCTGAAATGTGCCAGTCAACTTAATAACATTAAAGAGAACGAGCATTTGAACCTCACTGTGTTTTCAAAGCTTGGCTCACTTCTAAATATATCCCCTGGGGTCAGGGTGGTTTGAGCAGACGCAGGCCTTGGTCTCTGTGCTTCCAGTGTGTGTGGCACTAGAATGCAGAACATGGCAGAGTCCTTCAGCTTTTTAGGACCGAAGAAGGAAATCACTGAGAGAGAGAGACTCCAGGGGGCAGATGGTGGGGTGACGACCAGTCCTCCACAAAATGAGGCCACATTATAATCACCGATGGCAGCGCAGTGTTCTGCAATTAACAGAGGAAGAGTTTCCGAAGTGAGTGGCCAGGGTCCGACATCAGCCTGAATGTGCTCTTCCTGGGCCACAGTTAAGCTGCAGAAAATAGGAACCCGCTTTTGGTGACCTAAGTGCTGCCAGATAGTCTTCTTTGCTAGAATCCTCTCTAGGAACCTGGAGGTGGAGCTTGCTTTGCAGTCACACATCCACACAATGGTCTGCTGCCCCTCCGCCAAGGGTATTGTGCACCTGCTCGGTGCTCTGTCGCTGAGCACCTGCCAGCGGGTCTGCATCTGAGACCGGTGGGCTTTGTCTGTGCAGAACAGGCCCATCCTCCTGGTGGCGGCTCTGGACTCTGCTTCTACTTGGGACCTGATGAATAGAAATGGCCCTGGAAATTGATTTTCAGTTTAATCAGAAGAGAAGTTTTTTCTGGGTCTTTCCAAATGTGAGGCCATCCCTTGAGAAGCTAGTGAAATTTTTATTAAGTTTTAACCTTGCTGTTGGGAGTTTCTAGAGTGTTCATGGTCAGTAGCCATCCTGAGAGCCTTAAGCTAATAACTAAAAAGGTTAAAAGTGGCCTTAAAAAGGCAAAATATCTAGGACGAGAGGACTTCAGGCTCCCTAACTCCCCAGCTTCTCCTTGGCAGGGCAGCTGACTCTGATCTGAGGTGGCCACATGTCCTAGGACCCCAGCTACTGTGGCCACTCAGCCCCTGGCACATCTGGGCTCCAGGTTGTAATACCAGAGCGGCCATAGGCAGACAGGGTTGGAACTGACCTCAAAACTAAGCAGTGGCTGGCTCAGCCCTGGGCATCAGCTCCCAGATCTGACCTCCGTGGTAGGTCTGAGGGACTTGCAGGTGTGTGTGACTTTGACAGTGTTGCATGAGCAAAATCAATTTCCAGGTTGTCTTCAGTTGGGGAGTAAATTTTATGTATTCCAGAACCTTGATCTGCTTACTATAGGCTGCTGTTCTACAGTACCATGTACTAATTGGGTTTCTTTTTTTTTTTTTTTTTTTTTTTTTTTTTTCTT
>NW_022900934.1:2180327-2193343 GCF_012274545.1 Fukomys damarensis | reverse complement strand
TTTTTTTTTTTTTTTTTTTTTTTTTTTTTGGTACCTGGGATTAGCACTCAGGTCTTTGTGCTTACAAGGCAGGCCACCAAACCACTGAGCTAAATCCACGGCCCCTAATTGGGTTTCTTAATGTGATCGCTATTATTCACATAGCTGAGAGGAATGGAAAGAGATACAATTTATGAGCAAAATTGTTGCTCTTTTACAGTGTTGCTCCAAATCTCATTTTCGTTTTAACAGAATCACACGCCCTGGATGCACTTGGATTTCCAGGGTAAAAGGAATTGTCGGCCCCCGCCCCACTAGACGATGGCACTGTTGGAATCCAAAAAGTCTTGTTAACAACATTAATGTGCAACTACCTGCATTTTAATCATGCGAAGACAAACTTGGGCCATTCCGTTCTGGTGGAGCATCACTAATTCTAGTTATATGATAACTATGTAGCACTGGATTTTGGAAATTAGGCCTCTGAGATCCATTAGCTGTGTGGTGCACCATTGCTAAATGAATGGTTGCATTATTATCAAGGCAATTCAAAACAAATTTCAAGCTGTGACAATAAAATGGTTCTGGTAGTCGGTTGGGGTTTGTGCTCAAATTGCCCATTGGAATGAGAACAGCTATGTTTCAACTTGGATTTTTGGTCAACTAATTTTACTTACTCATTTTCATTAAATTCTGAACAAATTTCTTACCAATGTGATAATAGCAGACTTGGGCCAACTGTGATTATCGGTTTATAATGCAGTAGTATCTCTTTCACTTCACTTAACTGGTGAGGGTTCTTGGTCTAAGATGACGCTGTTCTTTATGTCCAAGGTAGAGGGGAATGCCACTGATTCACACCCGCACCCTTCCCCTGGGGAGAGTGGCCTGGGTCCAGCGCTGTCTTGTGGAAATGCTCAGGCTGGCTGCACCTGGTTCACAAAGCTCCGCTTCCATTCCCCTTGGTACCCAGGAGGAAGACATTTCGGGGCAGAAGATATTTCAGTGTAGAACTCTCAGGTTTCTAATGCTAGAGGGATAGCAGAGAATTTTGCTACTCTCCGTGGTTATTTGTCCATGCTGATCCCTCACTGGACTGTAACTGTGTCTGCTCCCCAGTGCTGCATGGTGCAGTTGACAGTCAGCAAACACATGTTCAGTGAATGGATAATAGTTGTTACAGTGATCGTCTTTGAGGAGCCCCTGGGGGTGTTATAATGAGAGCACCAAGAACATGGGTCCAGAAGAGTCCCACAGGATGTGTGGCACGAGCATCCTCTGCTTTGGCTCTCTCCCCTTCCTCATCGTGGGAGCAGGGGATGTCACCAGCCTTCATGGAGCGTCTTGCACAGGCACACAGCAACCTCCTGTGGAGCTCTCGCCTCCAGAGTTGCCCCACAGCAAGCACCACAGCAGACTGTGGGTGGCTTAGTTGGCTGCCAGCTGGCCCCAGCCTCAAGTCCCCCTCACTGATGAGCCACCAGCTGTGCTAAGTGGCTTTAAAGACTAAACCCTTTTCTTACTGTTAGGCGGACCTGGGAGAAGCTCAGTGGGGAAACAGAAGCCCGCTGCTTATTGTGATGTTGATGGTCAGACTGAGGTCTGCTCTGAGGGAAGGGAGGATCTTTGTGAGTCACCAGCAGGAGCCAGCATGCTGGTGAGAGAGGATGGTTGGTTTCACTGCATCTGATCCAGCAGATAAAGAGCACCCTGGGTTCTCAGCTTGAATTTCTCTTTCCCTCCTCTGCATGGAGGTCATGGGCCCTCCAGGGTCTTCTTTCTTTCCAAGGCAGAGCTCATGGGCAGGTGCTCCCCCCACCCCAGGAGAGCCAAGCACGCACAGGTGTTCCCACTCCAAACCTCAGCGCATCCCACACTGAATCCAGGCACCTTCCATCCAGCAGTAGTCCACCCGTTCTGCCCTCAGGGGTGTTAGGCAGCCTGAGTTACCAGCAATATTTTCATAGATGAGCTGAACCATGAACCATGCAAAATGCAAAACTGATGATCTGTCGTTTGGCTTCTGCTGTCAATGGAGACAAAGCCCTCAGCAAGCTGAAAACGAGGGAAGAGCTTGGCCATCAGCACCATGGACAGCAGTCCCTCCACCTGCTGGTTCATCTTCAAACCCAGGATGACAGCTTGTGCCTCTTTAAAAAACAAAACAAAACAAAACAAAACATGCTCAACAGTTGTTTTGGGAACCATTTTAACTTACCCAGGCCTTTCAAGGTTTATCTACGTGTCACTGTGGTGGGTGAAGTTACTCGGCAGATGTTCGGGATGTCGTATGTCCAGCTAGCTCAGTGTCAGCTCAGACTTCCCGAGTCCTGCCCCCACCCAGTGGTTACTAGGAGTTACTCGCCCTCCCATGTTCCGTGACCACTCGGAAGATGGCGATCACGCTGCCCCCTGAGGGGCACTGATGAGGACTAAGCGACTTGGTTCACAGTCCCGGGATTAGGCCGGCCCAACTCAGTACCTGTCATGTGAGCCACCCCAGGGTGCCAGCCACCAGCTTGCCCACAGGCTGTGCCCTGGAAGGAGTCTGGATCTCAGCAGTGGAGCCTCCGATGGCCACTTAGGAACAGTCTCGGCCTTCTCAAGATCACCGCCCAGAGATGTGATGGGCTGTTGGGGCCCAGGCCTCTGGGCGCCACGCTGGCCTCTTTCAGATGCACATGCAGTAGGGATGAGCAGGGTATCACCTTCATGGCTGGTGCTGGCCCAGAAAAAGATGAGCTGGCAAGGATCAGGGTTCTGTGATTTTGGAGGAAAGGCCATGGATTATGCCCCTTGCCCAGATCCCAACCCAAGGCTAAGTCAGCAAAGGTGCCCAAGCATCTCAGGAATGACGGCTTGTCTTTGGCGGACATAGCTGTGCCTCCCGCCCACCCGAGACCCAGGGTGGGGAGCATACAGACTTAGAAAAGCATAAGCATCTCTTCCTGGCAGTCCGGTAACATGGGGAATTAAACATAATTCTGTTCACATCCTCTGGATCTGGTGACCATATGTAAACACAGCACAGTAGCACAGGAACCGAGTTGGGCTCTGCCAGGCTCTGCCCTGCCTGGCTCATCTGACCCTCACCATCACCCTACGAAGGACCATGGTCATTTTCCTCACTTTTTCAGATGAGGAGCTGAAATACAGAACAGGCAGGTGATTGCCCCAGGCCACACAAATCAAGGAAGGAAGCCGGGCACCGGTCCCTAGACTTCTATTGGGTGTCCGATAGAATTGCAAAGCAACCACAATTCACAATTCACAGTTCAGGAAGTTCAAGAACTTAGGAGTGGATGCTGGGCCACTTGCATTTCCATGGTTCTCACAGGGCCTGGCTGCAGCCCTGAGCCAAATCTGGTGTGCTGCCTGTGTTTACAAATAAAGTTTTATTGGAACACAGCCATGCCCATTTGGTTCTGTGTTGCCCATGGCTACTTTTGCGCTAAAATTACAGTATATTTGAATAACTCCAATGAAGAACAATTTGGACACGAAGTCAGAAATACTATCCAGCCCTTTACAGATCTCTGCTGACCCCTACTCTAACATACAGACAGGAAGAACACATGTGAGCACCTCTGCTCCTGTGCTGAGGGACCGCTGTCCTCTGAGCTTTCATGGTTGGATGCCCCTTGTCTGGGCAGTGCCTGTGACTAGGGAAGTGGCCATGACATCTTGAAGTCTTGACCACTGGGTCCAGATGGGGAGAGGCTATAGCTTCTCTGGTTCTCGGGACTGGTCTGAGCTGGCCTTCGTGACAGTGGCTGCCCAGACTCAAACTCCAAAGTACCCAGCACCCCTGCTGCTGGGTCAGCAGAGCAGGAGGAGAGAATCTCAGAATCTTTTCCAGCTACTCCCACCCACCATGGGAATGGTTCTCTGATTTATTACTTTACTTAAGGGATTTTCAGCTTTAATTTTGAAAATTAAATAAACTGTCTTTATATATAAATCATGGGCACGTGAATTATCACACGCATGAGCAGGTACACGCTGTCCTCTGCGCAGAGAGCGCTACCCTGTCCAAGCTCCATCGGGGATCCTGAGGGTCCTGATGTGACAACAGGACCTCAGGACTCTCTGTGTGAAGACAGCGAGGCCACACTGGGAAAGCGTGCTGGGTCCGTGCGGGACAGTGGCTCTCTGCCTCACCCAGAGCCATCTCCACCTGCCCTGGCCCAGCTGCTGCACTTGTGAACTCACAGGCAACCCGTGCTCAGCCCTACACGGTGGCAGCATCCTCTCACTAGCTCGAGAACAGTGATGTGAAGGTAGGCATTTGTCAGAGGCAGATGCTGGCCAGGTGAGGGATTAGCTTCCTGTCCTGCTTCTGAGAAGCAATGGGAACAAGGGGCTTTGATCCCCATGCAGCAGATGAAGTAGCTCACAGACCCCAGCATTCAACCCCCTGGCCCCCTTCCCTGACTTACAGCCTGTGGAAATATTTGCTCCTAATTGTTCTCTTCCCCTAGGCCAGCATGCCATGTGTCACCTGCAGTGGACACATTCCGAGACCCCTGGATGCCTGAAATCGTGGATATTACTGAGACTGCACAGAACCCATTTTTCCTATACATGTGCACCCAGGATAAAATCCGATATCTAGATTAGGCACAGTAAGAGATTAACAGTAACAACTAATAACAATTATATATAAAATACTGTGATAAAAATTATGTGGCGTGATCTCTGGCTCTCTCTCAACTATTGTTCTGTACCGAATCACTGTTCTGATGATGCTAGGCAGTGACCCAGTGCCTCTGGGAGAGGAAGGGCTGGACAGCGTAGGCGCTGCAGTGGCATTAGGCTGACGAAACAACGGTAAGGGGCGAAGCCTTGAGCAGGGGCTCCTGTGTCCTCGTGCATCATGGCTCTGGGGCTCAGTGTGCCACTCCGGGGGCTCGATCTTCACCATTGTCCATGACATGGTCTCTGTGCAGCCAGGGGTCAGGAGAGAGCTTCTCCAGGCTACTGGGTCCTCCACCTGTGGACGGATGCAACTCTCTTCCTGCTGGAAAATCCCTCTCTGCACTGAGCTCTGTGGGATGGCGCCTTCTGCTCCGTAACGACCCCCAGAGCATGTCCTGTTCGCACTGTCTGGCAGACTCGAGAGTAAAACTCAGGCTCAGTGGCATCGTGCAGTGGCCGGGGCAGGGCCTTACTCCAACCTCCTTGCCACAGGGGCCCTGGGCGCGACACCTGCTGCCAGCCACCCTGCTCACCCTGAGCCTAGTCTTTAGCATTTCCAACTTTCAGTTATTTTCGGTTCTTCCAGAGATCTTGAAAGAGACTTTAAAATGGTGCAATTTTCCTAGGCATTATTTTTCAGTTTCTGTACCACTGGTGATGAATTGGACTAAAAATTGACTGCTGGCAGAGTGAGTAAATATCCACGTATTCGCCAAAAGCGAAAGCGCTTTGGCCACTGCCAGTGCAGAGCACATTCTTGTTCTCTCAGCCCAGTATGTTTATGCGTCATCATCTGGCCCTCGGGTGTGATGTGGGCTGAGGGGCGCTCTGCTTCTGCAGCACCCCAAGGACCTGCGCAGACACTGGAGCAACTGCACCAAACCACTCTGCCTCACCAGCCACTGCGTGAGGGGTCTGCGAGTACGGGAGCCACGGAACCGAGCGAGGTCCGCGCCCCTGGGCCCCGAGGGACCTGCTGAGCATCTCTCCAGGCCTGTCCCAGGCTGGGTCCGGGCTGGGTCCGCGGTGTGTGTTAGTAACCCCGGCCCGCTGGAGAAGCAGATTGGACGGGCACCCTCCAGCACAGCCGCGTCTGTCGTCCTGCAGCCCCAGACTCTGCTAACGGGGTGACGGCACCTCAGGGCGGCAGGCGAAGGAGCTCGGCGCAGCGAGAGGGATCCTGCCCTGAAGCCCAGCGTGGGAATCACAGCACCCACCCAAGCCCAGCTGCACTCGTGTTCGTTGTCTCTCCCTAAAGGGGCGAATGTGTGCTGCTCCCCTCCCAGCCTTGCCCTGACTCTGTCACCCCGCAGGTTACCCTTCCGCACAGGAGTGTGGGGGACCATTCAGTCCACGGCAAACAGGCTGCAGTAGCCCAGGCAGAGTCCCAGGAGGACTTGGGGCAAGGGGCTTAAGGCACGTGAAAATCTCTTTCTATGAGCTTGTTGGCAAAAGAACTAGTATTTATTTTTAAGTGAAGACTTTTTGATAGAAACCTAAAAATAGAAAAGCATGATCCAGAAGTAGCTGTCTCCTCATCCCCAGTAGAACAGAATGACCCTCTCTTGCCTACTGTATCATAGGTCTGGCCAGACATGTGAGCCTTCTTGTTTATAGCCCTTTCCAGAAGAGACTGTAACTGACTCACTCATGCCCTATGCCGGACCTCCTCCCATGCCAGCCTCAGGACCTTTGCACTCATACTTCTGTCTAGCAGGAAGGCTCTCCTCACACAGCTGCTCCCACACTCCAGGTCCCTGCTCACACATCATCGTAGCCAGGCCCTTCCAGGCCCCCTTATTTAGATCTGAGCCCCACTGTCCCCTCTAGGACTCCACACCCCCACCTGTCATCTTTGTCTCACGTGGTCTGCACTGAGTGTGTGGTTTGCTCTCGGCTTTCTCTCTCGTGGACCTGCAGTGCACCCCAGCCCTGGCACATGGTGGCCCTCGGGAGACTGGGGAGATGACCAAGCAAGGCTGAGCCTGGAGACCCGGTTTGGGGACCACTGGGTGGACCGCGCAGGTCCCAGGCTGGTGGGGCAGGGCGCGAAGCTCTGGGTTCCAGTCCACACTGCACTGGCCCCAATGTGACCAGCCCTGTGCATTGCTTTTCTCGCAGTTCCTGGATGAAACGGGACCGGACGCCAGGTCTGAGGACTCCATGGGCACCTGGTCAGTGCGCAGCCAGTGCCCCTCTGATTCTCATTCTCTCTGGTCATCACTTTTAACTCATTTGGAAATCATTTCAAGCTTAGAGGAGGTGCAAGAATCGTAGACCTCTAACTTCTTCACTGAGCATCACCTTTAAGGTGGTGGCCTTCAGTCTCCTTCCTCATTGTCCTTGTCTTTCCTGATACTGGCCAGGTGTCGTGTCGAACGCCCACTGTCCAGGCTCCCTGGACAAAGCTGACCACCAGGGCTGTTCCAGACCTGCGGCCTCATCCCGAGAGCGAGGCCAGTCTTTCCCATCAGGTCACACAGCAGTCCTGCTTCTAGAGTGACTAACAGTCGCTGTGGCAGTGACACTAGGCGGGGAAGCTGCTATCTAAAACAAGTACAGCCAGGCACTGAGCTCTCTCTTGGGCCTGGCACTCAGGGGTTGTGGTCCAAAGTTCCAGAGAACACATTATGAGGCCATCATTCTGTGTATGATTGTGTGTGTGTGCGTGTGTGTGTGTGTGTGTGTGTGTGTGTGTGTGTAGCAGGAGACATTTATAAACATGTGTGTGGTATGTCTTACTTCAAATTCAGAAACGGTCTCAGGTGCCAGGATTACTTATGAGACCCGTGAGAATGAGGCCATTTCTGTGTATGATTGTGTGTGTGTGTGTGTGGTGTGTGGTATGTCTTACTTCAAATTCAGAAACGGTCTCAGGTGCCAGGATTACTTATGAGACCCGTGAGTGATGCCCACTTCCCTGGCCACACAGGAAGTACTGCTTTAATTGCGTTCGTGCGGGCTGGCCACAGAAGTGGGTCCAGGGGCTTCAGCAGCTCTGACTCTCGGCTGGGTTTGTTTGGGTTCTTTCCCGAAACCGGACCTTCTGGAGCAGCCCCTCTTTTCTGCTTTGGGTACGGATAGAAAGGAGTGTGGCTTTTCTCCCAGTGTTCACTTTTAAACATCCCTGGTGTTTACAGGAATGTGCAGAGGACTTTGTTTTTAATAATGGCGTTGTGGTGCTAATCTGACTGTCGGTTAGGGGACTCAATGCCAGAATAAAGTGGGTTGCTCCACGGCAGTGGAAAATGTGCAGGGGTTGGCTCTTTGAGCTGCAGTTTGTTGTGAAGCTCTGGTAATAAATGCTAATTACCTTCTCTGCTGCACCATGGGGTTGCTGGTGTTTTCTTCCTCTTCCAAGTGCGCTGCATGTGGATGTATATGGCTGTGAAGGAGTTTGACAGCCTCTCCTAAGAAAACGTCAGCATGGAGGTGCCCAAGTACCTCTGCAGGCCAGTGCGGGGCCGCGGGGAGATGCTGTGCTTTAGGGTGGAAAAATCCTCTGCATTTGTCCCCATGGTCTTGGCAGACATCTGGCTGCAACCCCCTCACCTTGGCAGGTGGGATTGTGCGGCTGGGGTCTCCTCCACCAGGGCCTCGCCCCCACATCCACCACCCAGCCTGTGCCCAGAAGCCTCTGACTCCAGGGAGAGGCCATGGCTGGCTGTTTGCTGGTACATTCACATTGTGGCCGTCTGAGCAGCAGTCTAGACCCTGTACTGCACGGCCCCATGACGTCCACCAGGACAGACATCCGTGGGCTGCCCAGGTGTCAGCACCATTGCTCAGGAGATTTATCATGAGCTGCAGGACAGAGGACAAGGGGATTCGACCCCTGGGCGTGCCCTTGGCACTGGGAAGAGGCACTGGGCCTATGCAGAGGCAGACCCAGAAGTGGCCAGGGCCCACCAGGTAGGGCCCAGGAACGCTCACAAGGCCTTTCCGATTCACAGACAGACCTTTCCCTAAAAGTCACCTGTGAGTTTGAGGACTCAGTGTGGGCCTCCTGTAGGAACTGGATCTTTTCTTTGTATTCTGATTCTTTCACAGAAGCCTAGTGAGCCTCAGGTGCCACTGTGGAAAATTCGTTAAGGTCTGAATAAAGTAGTCTTCCTGTTCTGAACGGGAAGCACTTTCTCCTCCCCTGCCCCTCTGCCTGGGCCTCCTCCCCACTCTCCGGGTACCAGGGGCTTGGTAGCGCGTGGAGCCACCCACAGAAGCATGGCCACAGCTCTGTAGAGTGGGTGTTAACGCTTGAGGACCCCAAAAGCCTGTGTGTTACAGACTGGACTCCCAAGTGTCAGTGCTCAGAGATGAGGCCTTTGAGAGGCAGTGGCTAGAGGTGGTGAGGACTCTGACCTCAGCAGTGGGTTAACCCAGTTATTGACTGAGCCATAGCTTTCTGGGCTCCTGAGAGATGGTGGGAAGTTCAGGAGGTGAGGCCCAGTTGCAGGAAGCAGGTCAGAGCCTGCACCTGAAGGGTGCATTTTGTCCCCTGCCTTCCCTCATTGCTCCTTCCTGGCCACCATGAGGTGAACCACTTTGAGGAGCTGCCTTCCTCAGGCCCGTGCAACGGAGTTCAGTGGCCTTGGACTGCACCACCTGAACCCTTGAGCCCAAATAACCCTTTCCTCCTTGAGTTGATCTCAATATTTTGTCCCAAGGTTGCGAACCTAAAAACCTAAAACAGTGGGTGTTCACATATGAGTCCCATGTTTCAGAGGAAGAAACCGGGACTCATTTCCCCAGGTCTCGCAGCATTTCTGTCTTCAGACTCCAACCCTTCGTGAGTGAGTCAGCAGTATGAGCTTGCACTCGCAGGCACAGTTATCCTGAGGCCACAGCCTGGATACAGGAAGGAACTGGCAGGCATGGAGATTTGAGTGGGAGCCCCACGGGGGCCCAAGGCCCGCCTGCTGGCTCTGTGGGAATTTCCCAGTTCTTTGGTACATACGTATGCCTTATGTAATCATATATAGATATGCATGATATATATGGTGCCTATTATATACCAATATAAACGTGACTTTTTTTGTACTGGGGATTGAACCCAAGGCCTTTGCATGTAACTGTATCTCCGGCCCTTTTTATTTTGAGACAGAGTCGCACTAAGTGGCCAAGTTGCCCCAGGTGGACCCTGACTTGTCCTCTTGCCTCCGCCTCCCAGAGGGCTAGGGTTAAATGTGTACACGACATGCCCAGACAAATGTGACATTTCTAGTTCACAAGAATGCAGACAAGAGTGTCCCTAGGTGGCCACGCAGAGCCTGGAAGGGCTGGCAGGACGTAAGGGGGGAAGAGTGTTGGTCCAGATTCAGGCAGGGCCAAGGGACAGTGGTGACGGTGTGAGCCTGCGCACCCTGAGGAGGTGGGCCACGGGGTCACCCCAAATCTGACCACAGTCTCGGGAAGAGTCTCCCAGGACCCAGAGAGAGCGTCTGGGCAGTCAGTCCCCCGCTGGGGAGGGCTTTCTGTGCTCCTGAGAGGAGGAAAGGAAGCCACCAGCCCCTGGTGTGCGAGGGAAGTCAGGGTCCCTGTTGCTGCCTGGTGGTTGAGCACGCGGGGGCTTTGCAGGAAGGGTCACCGGTGCGCGTTTCTAGTAGAGAAAGCGCGTTGCTCCATTACACCCAGGCTGGGCGGATGCTGGCTGCACCGTGGCTCAGAAGGGGAGAGCTTCATGCAGGCAGCCGCACAGGGTCATCCAGGGTGTCTGACGGGGTGGGCCCCGTGGCCACATGACCAGGGCGGGGGTCCCCAGCACTGTCCAGGAAGCCTTGAGCCTTCCTGCCTCACGGAGCCAGTGCCAGCGGAAGGAAGGGGCTGATGGCACCATGTGCGTGAGCAGCATGAGCCTTAACGGGGCTCGGCCTCCGCCCTGGCTTCCTGCCGTCGGTGTAAGAGGGGGTGGCGGTGGCTCCGTTTGCATCTCCTGTGACAAAGACCCGAGCCAAGGCTCACAGCAAGCTGCACATACACACAGTTTCGGTAAACTCAGCTGCAGGGCAGATGGAGGGCAAGCTGTGTGCTGATAGCATCTCAAGCCCTGCCAGGGACTCAGCTCTCTCCCCTCCACGCTCCTCTCCTCTCTGGATTGGTGCTGGATGGGCTCTAACTGCAGACTGGCCTCCGCCAGATGCCCCTCTGTTTGCCTGCTGGGTCGCCAAGGTGCTGCCCGTCCTCCTCCCATGTGCCCAATACACGTGTCAGACCCAGAAGGGTTCCTCACTGGAGCCAAGCCCGGGTTCCCATTTTCCCAGTATCTGCCGCCTTCGTCGGCCGAGCCAGCAAAGGCAGCGCCAGGCAAGGGCGCACTGGGAGGCCACGCCAGCCCGAGTGGCAGAGTGGAGTGGAAGGGGAGGAGCTGTGGTGATAACAGGAAGTCACACATCAATACCCAAGGGGCTTAAATCTGCGAGGGACACACAGATGCTAATAAAATCCTGGAATGAAAAACATCTAATCAAAAGAAAGGAATACGATTCTTTAGAGCAACGGTCAGTAAACTCTGGCCTGCATACACCATAGCCAGCCCACTGTCTGTGTTTACAAATAAAGTTTTATTGGATCACAGCAAAACTCATTGTGTGCAGATTGTCCATGCTGCATCTCTACAACAGCAGAACAGATTAGTGCAATAGTGAGGCGTCTATTGCCTGGCCCTTTCCTGATCAGTTGCCCACTCCAGCTTCAGAGAGTGTAAGGAAGGAGCCACACTCAGGGGAGACGGGTACGTGCTTCCCTGGAAACATGGAAAGTGGCGTCTCAGGAATAGGATTAAACTATGGAGGTGGGATAGGCCAGCCTCTCAGCCTTCCCGGGAGGGGTCTTTGGCTCTAAGATGTGGACTGCTCCTAGGGTTAACTGTTGTGTGTGGGAGGAGAGGGGAGGGGAGGAGAAGTGACAGCAGAGGGAAAGATGAAAGCAGGAATCCAGAGGGCACAGACCTACACTGGGAGCTGTGCTGTGGGCTCAGAATCAAAGCTGCCAACAAGAACTGGAGCAGAGCTTCCGGGAGTATGGCTTCTCTGGGAAGGTTTTATGTTGACTTTTATTTAGTTTGTGTGTGTGAACATGAAACAAAGTTTCCTTCTACACAGAGACGGAGACTGGGTGGGACACCCCAGAATCATTAACTCTCTCTATTCAGCCCTTCTTCCAGCTGATCATGTCTGTAGCAAGCAGGATCAGGATCAGAAGAGAAGAAAGATTCCCTTGGTTCTGACAAACCCAGCCTGATATGGGTTAACTGCACTAACCTATGTCCTCAGCTTCAGTAGCTCCTGTTTGAGTTAAACTAGTTAACTGTCTCACTAGCACCTAGTGCAGCACTGGTGTACAGCTGTATCTGTGTGCCTCCTCCCTGACCTGGGCAGACATCACCAATCGATCCTGCTCATCTCTCCTTGGGTCCACATGCAACTCTGAGCTCTTGGTAGCTGGCACCTTCCTAGGAACCTGGGAAAAGGTCATGTGCTGCTCTGGACCAGGTGCTCAGAAACACCGGGGAATGGAGACAAGAGGGTTTATATGAGGTGCGTGTATTTCTCCACAGCAATAACTGAGCCTTTCAGAGCTTCATTTGGGAGATTGAAAATGCAAATCCGCAATTATCTCCATTAAGCCTTGGGACTCTAGGGTCTTGGGAGATTTATTTATTTTTAATGCCAGACAAGAATGTCATTGCGAGAGCCATAAACTACAATAGAAAATTGAAAAACCATGTGGAAAACTCAGCTGATGGACACAAAGAGCACACAGAGACGTTTACCCTGTCACCTACGCAGGTCTGTTGCCTGCAGTGGCCCTGTGTGGGAGGATACTTGAGCACGGCCCAGCCGTAGGCCTGAGGTCCCTGGGTCCAGTGAGGGCGGATGGAGACAGTGGCCTGGACTGTGTTCTCATGCGTTGCAGAGGCCCTGGCGGGAGGAGGCTCTGTCATAGCTGAGTCTGCAGGTGGTGGCTCTCCGCACGCCTGGGATGACCTGCTGGTGTACAGGACAGGAGTGTTCTTTGTCGTAATTAACATTTCTGATCACCGTCTCCCACCTTCTGCGTCACCTTAGAAGCACACCAGCCTGTGGTGACACGGGGAAAGAGGAAAAGCTTGTCTTCACCTCTTTCCCATCTTGCCCCTTTAATATCCCTTCTCTCCTTCTTGCTCCTGTCCCCAGGGCTGGCCGCCCACACCGCAGCCGCAGCTGGTCTGCCTGGGCCAGGCCTCTCTGGGTTCTTCAGTCTGCACCCAGGTGTGGCTCACCGAGTCCCCTCTCTGCCTCTGCTGGCGACACCTGGTCAGGCCTGCTGAGTTTCTGGGGCCACTCTGTGTGCCACCCGCCTGT
>NW_022900934.1:2163999-2180264 GCF_012274545.1 Fukomys damarensis | reverse complement strand
TCCCCCCCGCGTCAGGGGGAGCTGGGTGGGGCAGGCTTGGGCCCTGGGGATGTGTTGGGCTCCACTGGGTGGAACTAGACAGACCAGGTGCTGGAAAATGATTTCATTTGAGTTTTTCTGAGATGCTTCCTGTACTGTGGTGTTTGATTTCGCTGGATGTGGCTGCTGACTTTCTCTTCCAGTAATGCAGAAGCCCTGGGATGTGTTCGCATCCCTCAAGCCAAACTTTGGGCAAGTTTGGGCAAGAGAAAGTTACCAAGAGACCACCGAGAGCTTATCAGAGAGAGCATTTCCACTGCTCGGAGTGTCCCTTCCATACCAGTGGCCTTGCGAGGCCACCAGCTACCAGGCTTGGAGCTCATCCCGCAGAGGCACAGCTGCCAGGCCCTGCCCAAGGTTGGCTGACCCACAACACCCCACGTCACCCACCACCCCAACTTTCCTCCTGTTTGCTGTTCAGCCAAGTCTGGGTCGTGCGTGACACAAAACCACATCCAAATCAAGCTGATAAGAGCTAAGTTCAGTAAAAATACGGTTGCTCTCCCCTGCCCCTTCCGCTGCGTCTTTCGCCTTCAGTTTTGGTTCTGCTTGCCTGGCCCTGGCAATCTGATGATGCCACTAAGAGGGGTGCCTGTGCTTGCCACAGCCCCTGTGCTGGCCCTGAGCTCCACCCTGACTCTCCTCCTAGGCTGAGGGGTGGGTATCCCCGGTCTTAAGGGCCTTCAGTGGTGGGGAAGGGGACTTGAGTGGGTCCTGGAAACCCTGGGCCCCAAAATGAGGGAAGGGACCCCCAGAGGAAATCCAGGGTGCAGAACGACAGACAAGCGTGTGCACTGTTGCCTCCCAGACTCCTCCTGTCCATGTCCTCGGGGCCTCACCTGCCCACTCCAACCCCTGGGTCTGGCACCCAGCCACTGATCCCAGCCCAGCAGGTGCCTCTGAATCTCCTTCTGCGGACTGCAGACCCTGCGTCCGACCTCATCCGGCTGTCTTGTGATCTGCATTGGCCTCACTTCCCACACCCGCCTCTCTGCCCCACCCCAGCGCAGGTGGCACCTCAGAAATTCCCAGAGAGCTGAGCTGGCAGTGAATCTCCACACAGAGCTGCGTGCTGTTTGCCTTCCTGTTGGAGCCCGGGAGGAGCTGGAGTGCAGGGCTGAGTGGCTCATTATGAATGCAAATGTCCCTCTATATTCCAGTTATTCAAAAGCTCTCAGAGCCAAAGTGCACTACTTTTTTTGGCAAAATAAAATGGCTAATTAAATTGCATACACTTTCTGAATTTTAAAAAAAACTGTAAAATAAACATCTGTGCATTTGAGGTTCATCCAGCCTCCGTGCAAGCTGCACTTTATGTGATAGAACACAACGAATTTGCTGCAGTAAAATTATAATGCAAGCCAGGGTAAAGGCCTTCAGTTCCAGGCTCAGGCAGGCATCCAAGGAAAGTGGGGAAACTTGTATAAAGTCAAGGCAAACTCTCTTTTTAAAACTGTGTGTGTGTTAGTTATTATTCCCAAGTCATCATGATGTGTGTGTGACTCGCGCCTTTCCCATCTTGGTTGGAGTCTCCAGCCCCCTTCCCTGGCATTGCCCACTCTGAAGGAAATCCGTGGCTTTCAGGGGTTGGTGCTGTGGAGCAGGAGCCATGGCTTTCTGGCTCAGGCTGAGATCCCGGGTGCCCAAGACTCTGGGGGCTTTGTTTCCAGCATTGCTCAGGAATGGAAGCCACACTAGGAAATGAGCAACGTGCAGTGAGGGGCACCCACTTCCTGCTTAAAGCAGCCTCTCCTGGCCCTAACAGCATCCCTGGGAGCGCCTGGCCCACCTGGTATGGAGCTGTGCCTGGGGACACGGGACTGTCCTGCAGGGAGGCGTCCCAGGCTTGTGTTCCCAGACCTCCACGCTTTTCGGCCTCTCTCTGAGCTCTCAGGTGCGCTCGCACCACAAAGGGAGCCTGGGCACCCGTTTCGGCTGCAGTTGGGAGAGGGATCAGGTGGCCTCCCTGCGGGTGAAGGGAGAGGCTGGGATCCCATTGTGTGGACCCTGGTCCTGTTCTGGGTATGTCTGGCCCAGGGTGGAGCAGTGGGAAGCACTGTGGGATCAGAGGAACTTCTGTACCCGTCACTGGACGCTGTGTGGACACCGCTCTGCAGACGAGGCCACACTAGCATCTGCATTGCGTAACTCAAGCTGAGGAAGGCCCCGTCCTGCCTGCCTGCATCACACCCTGCACTGAGTGCGGACAGCGCTCTTGGGCTACACCAGCCCCTGTGACCACACAGGCCGTCAGAACAGTGTGAGCTTTTCACTGTGCATCAGGCAGGAGGCTCCTGGCCTTCCCATTGCTCCTAGAATAAAAGCCCTCCCACCATGGCCTCAGTGAGCCAGCCTCCTCCAGCTCATGTGGTTGCCTTCCTGGTTCTGGAACACTCTGTTCTGGCCTCTGGGTGCCATGGTGGCACTGCCCCTGCATATCTGTATGAGAAGCCCCTTCTCAGCCAGCTGCCTGCACCACCTTTTATGCCTGCCCTGCCTTGCCGCTCCATGTCTCCTTCCCAGATCGCCCTCTCCTATCCATTTGACATTGACCTGTCTCTGTCTCCAGCCAGAACATCCACCCGGGCGGGGATAGCTCCTTGCCCCTACTTCCAGTGGAGAAGAGCGCATTGCCTGGCCACTGCCTGGCTGGCATGGGCACTGGGGGATTTCAGCAGAGTATATCCATGAATAGATTTTTGCTAGAACAATAGTGAAGTGGATATGAACCCAAACAGATGCCCTGTGAGCATGTATTCAGGGTGAGGGTGGGCACATGGGTTGGGGGAGCCACAGGAATGAGTTATGGGGCAAAGTAACCCCAAAGTGAAGGAAGCAGGGGCCCAAGCCCACAGTGGGCTGACCCCCATTGAGGTGAACTTTCTAGGGTGCTCTGCTGGGCTACAGTGCTCTCTCACAGCTCGTGTGGTTGCCTGTAGATCCGGGGACACCGGGATGAGTGGGCCAAGCAGGCAGACCCTCCTCACGAGCAGCAGAGGCCTTGCCCTGAGTGCCCGCCCTCTCTGCACCTGTGGACAGGCACTGCTGGCACCCAGAGCTCCCTGGGCCCTGGGCTCCCCTCTGCTTCACCACCTGCACACCACAGATAAGGAAATGGGGCCCGGGAGTATGGGAATCTTGGCTCCGGGCAACCAGCGTAGTAAATGGCAGAGCTAGAAATCAGCCTTGGCTCTGCTCTCAGATGCTCCAATAAAACGACTCTGCCGGAAAGCACCAGCTGCACAGGCAGCAGAGGCGCAGATCATGGGCTCCTGGTCACTTCCAGCCTCTTCTCTTGGTCCTGCAGGGTCTCCTGGCCCTCCAGCTCTCTGCCTGGCTGTCCCCCTGCACTCCAAAGCTCACCAGTGAAGCCACGGGTCTTGTTTTGCGGCAGGCCCATAGTACTTGATACTTCGATGTTTTGAGTTTTACAAAATACGTGTCACCTGTGTGCCATTTCCCTCTTAATTTTCAACCTTCATAGTGAGAGGAAGTTTTGTCTTTCTGATTACTCAGCCAAATCCAATTCAGTCTGATGTCCTAGAGGGTCTGCTCCCAGGGCCTAGCGGAGCACTAGAGATGAAAACAGGATGGCGATGATTGCGGTGATCCCGGTGATGGTGGTGATGGCGGTGGCAGTGGTGACAGTCGTGATGACTGCACCTAGCACTCTCCAGCACGGACAGGTTCCCGGGCAGAATCTTAAGCACTTCATGCACATTAACTCCTCTGATGTTTCCAGTACGGTATGAAGTATCTTCCTGTGGCAGATGGGGACCTGAGAACAGAGTTGGAAAAGCTCACCGGGATTCCCAGCCAGTGAGGGGCAGAGCTGGAATGTAAACCTCAGCCACCTGGATGCACAGGACGCTCAACCACCACCCTGCCTGGAGATCACGCTGGCTTATAGGGAGACAACGCGTGCACACACACACGCACACACACACACACACACACAGCAACTAAATAACATTGATGAATTAATGTGTTCATTCATCTCACATCTGAGTAGCGGTTGTGCACTACGCCTGGGGATACCAGAGTGGACTGAGCAGCTGTGCCTTTGCGGAGTGCGACGCAGAGGGAGAAGGCTCAAGTAGCGGTTGCACTACGCCTGGGGATACCAGAGTGGACTGAGCAGCTGTGCCTTTGCGGAGTGCGACGCAGAGGGAGAAGGCTCTCAGCCCTGCTGGAAGATTCAGGCTCCGGAGGGGGTGCTGGCGAGGAGTGGGGAGACAGCGGGAGAGGGTGTCAGCAGGGCTGGGCATCGTGGTGCCCCTTCTGGGCTCAAGACCCTCCGTCGGATTGCTGAGCAAAGGCTGAGTGAGGATCACCGAGGCCCTCAGGGGGCAGGGTAGTGACAATGAGGCCACCCCTGCCTGACCTTCCCTCTGGGCCCCTGGTAGGAGAAGGTGGGGAGGGCTGGAGGCTTGAAAAGGGAGTAACTGTCTTGGTCTGCTTTCTTGTAGCTGAAACACACCAGACACCCAAGACTGAAGGATGGGGAGGTTACTGGACTCACGGTTTCTGAGGGCTCCGTCCGTGGTTGACGGGTCCACAGCAGCAGTTTTGTGATGGATGGGCCTGGTGTGGGAACGCTGCTCGCACCGCAATGGCTGGAAAGCAGAGCAGGTTGGATGCGCTCCTGAGCGGAAGGGGCCAGGGACCAATACAGGCCCTAAGCTCGCGCCCCCAGGGCCCACTCAGACACATCCAGAAGTGCGCTTCACCAATCCTGTGGGTGGCTCCCAAGCCAGTCAACTTGACAGCTAAACTTACCTGGCACCAAAATGTTAAGTAGATGAATGCTCTGAAGCGGGAAGCATCTTCCTCCCTCTAGCTCTGCCTTCCTCATCCCCAGAGGCCAGAGGTGCTGCCCATTCCAAGTGAGGCAAGCAGGGTACACAGTGCTTCCTCTGCTGGACTTTTAGCTCCATTCCCAAATCAGTTTGACCTAGTAACACTGAGTTCGAGGTCCAGGAGGCAGGCTGGGGTCTTCCCATGGATATCAGTATATGAAGCCGGAAAGGGCAGTCTCCCTCCATGGCAGGGCCTGGGGAAAGTGAGGGAGTTTAGGATCAGGGGAGAGGTGTCTCCACCTGATCACACTTCCATTCCCAGCTGGCCTCATAACCAGCAGAGCCACTGGTATCCTCCAAAGCAGAGAGGATCCAGAAGGTGGGTGGTTGTGGACGGCCCTGCCATGGGTGACCTAAGGCCGACAGCCTCACAGCATCCACCTGCACCATATTTATTGTTTTAGATTCATGCTTTAGCTGCACAGGCAATACAGGAGTGATTTCCCGCCCGGCTCCCTGATCCCACATTAAATCCATTCTCCCTGAGTTAACCAGTGTTTTCTACTCCCTGTGTTTTCTTTCCCATGCAGTTAAAAAATATATGAAAATGTGCACAGATTTGTTTTCCATTGCACTTAAGATATACAACGATGCCATAGAGCTGACATAAAGAGCTCGCTTCCCATTTGACAGCAAGCCTTAGAGCTGCTTGGAGAGGCACTGAGGCAAAGACGGAGCCAAGCGCTTACGTGCTGCAGCCTTCTGGAAATGTCACCTGTTATTATTGTTCATTGTAGCAAGCCCAAATGGGGAGAGCAGCAGAACCAGGATTTGCAAACTAGGAAAGCTCCAGATTTTTAAATGGGTCTCCAAATTGGTGAAAGCAAGGCAGCGCTGAGGGGAGCCAAGGGAAGTGAGACTTGGGCGTTCCCACGGAGAGCTGGTCCTCGGTCACACGCGGCAGCACTGGTCCTGCCTCAGAGACAGCAGGGGCGGCGGGGTATGAAGGAAGGTTATTCCTCCTCCGCTCCATCCAGTACACAGTGAGGAGCAGCTGCAGCCCTGTGCAGGGAGCAGTGAAGGACCAAGCCCCAGAACTCCAAGTGTGGTGACCGATTCCAGACTCCAGCAACTGCGTCCTAACCCCGAGCCACGCAGGCAGCTTGGGGGGAGACCGAGTCGTCCGTTGGCTCTTAGGTCCCTGTGGCCTTCTGTCTTTCCTTCCCCTCTTCCACACAGGCCCCACACCCAGGAACCCCCATCCGTGGTAGATTTCTGTCATTTGGCCTCTTTCTTGGTCCCACCTTTTCCTGGAAAAGCTAAGAAAACTTCACACTTCATAAATTGAACAACGTTTTCAATGGATGTGTTCCACGTCTGAACTGTTTTATCTGTCTGACTTTGATTGCAAGCCTTGCGGGCTGAAACCTCGTCCCATTTCATCTCTTGTGCAGCTCCGGGCACACTCTTGGCACTGGGCTCGTAAAAACCCACAAGAAGATAAATACACGCAAACATCTATAATTGTTTTATTTAGAGCTGTCTGACGGCAGATCAAAGATGCGTTTGCGCCGGCACGTCAGAGACACCAGTGTGGTTTCATTGCACGTCTTAATCTGTCCCTTGGGTATTAGTCATTTGTGAAACAAGATTGATTTACTTAGATTTTTTTCTTCATAACTATAAATGTGTGCATAATAGAAAGGAAAACTTAATCTCTGGTTTCTGGTTAACTTTTCCAAACAGCATCCTGGCTGGAGTCAGCTTGGCGACCTATAAATAATACTCAGCATCTCTCTTAAAAACACGTCTCCTTCCGCCGGCATGTTAAGTGATGTTAAAACAAAAAGGTTCGACTTGGATTTAGGACAGATTCAAATTCATCAGGAGTGGTTCCTTCTTTGAGTTTTAGATTGCTTATAAGTGGGTAACAACTGAACTGGACTCGTTCATCCAATTAATTTAACTTCATTTCCCATGTGTAAATTTCCCAGGGTTTTCCACCTGGAAAATCTCTCATTGTCAATAGAGTATGTCATGAGTCACATAGTTCAACAGATGACACAGAAACAGGTGAGCTCCACAAGAGTAATCCAAAACAGCTAGGCGTGGTGGTGCAGGCCTGTAATCTCCACTAATCCAGAGGCTGAGGCAGCAGGATTGAAAGTTCAAGGCCAGTCTGGGCAAGGTAGGGAGACCTGTCTCAAAATAAAAAATAAAGTCTAATGCTAGCAGGTGTGGCTCAGAGGTAGAGCACTTGCCCACCTTGTATTTCCGAGGTCCTGGATTTGATCCCCAGTGCTGCCAAAAAAGAATAAGGAGGAGGATGGGCAGGGAAAGGAGCAGGAGAAACTTAGGTCATCCTTTTCTTCCAACTTCATGAAATGGGCTCTCTGTGCCAGTAAGTGCTGCACACCAAGAGTTCAGAGCCGTCGATAAAAAGCAGTGTCCACCCCAGGGAGCTCCCAGACCATCGTGAGGACTCGAGAGAACAGCAGTAACTCACTGTGCAGAAACTGCATTGAGAGCGGGGGGCTCACTGGCGCAGGACAGCAGGTGGCCTGGGGTGGCCACCTGTCCCAGATAGGAGGACTGCCCTGCCCCAGGTGCAACAGGTGGCTTGGGGAAGAGCAGGTGCAAAGGCTCCGGGATGAGGAAAGGCCTGTGAGCTCCACAAAGGATGGAAACCACGGTGAGGAGCTCACCAGTATCAAGGGGCAGTCTGAGCTTTTCAGCTGTATTTCAGGAGCAGTGGGGCACGCTGAAGGGTTCCCCACTGACAGGACGAATGGTTTGGAGGGTTTGATAACTTGGGTTCATCTGGGTGCTGTGGGGAGATGCACGGAGTGATGGGAGGGAGGAGAGGGAGCGGTTCAGACAACCCACAGATAAGAGGAAGGGGATGGGACCCAGAATCCCAGCACAGATGGGACCACGAGAACCCAGGGGGCCCAAGCAGGGTCCCCTGAAAGCTGACAGAAGTTCGTTCTGCACAGGAACCCCACAGAGCGGAGCTGCTGGGGGGCAGGGGCTGGAGAGAGGGCGTGGGCCCACCCTGGGCTGGGCGGCACTGTCACCCGCAGCGCAGCGTGGCCACCAGCTCTGGCTCGGCTGACTCTGACAATGGCCCCTGCTGCCTACAGCCCTGAAGTGTGGCGCTGCCTCCTCAGACAGCAGTGGGGCCCCAGACGGGCCCTCCCTGTCTACCAAGGAGCAGCAGGTGAGATGGGAAGCCTGTCAGACTCCACCTTCCCCTCACGCTGTGCTGTGTCCAGGGCCCCTCCCTTATGTCAGGCCCCTCCCACCACTGCTGGCTGGAGCTGCCGCACCGGAAGGTCTGCAGCCCTCAGGCCCGTGCTGCGAGGAGGCCTGGCCTCCCGTCCCGACGCGCAGGGCTCCAGTCACTGCGTCACTGCACGGGGCCGCTGCCCTGCGAACGGCCTGAGCTGAGCAGCCAGAGCCCCGCTTGGCACATCCGGCCACACGGGCACTTCTCCGGGTGCTGGTGACCCAGTCCCTCAGCCGCAGCACTGGGATCACAGGCTCCAGAGCGGCTCCCGGAGCTTCCAGACTCCCCGACCCCCTTTCAGCCCCTGCCTTCACCAAAGCACCTCCACAGGGACCTCAGAGGTGGCAGCGCCTGCTCCCTTCCTCACAGGAGCCCGGGGGGTGTCCTGGGGGGCCATCCGTCCTGCACCTGTGTATGGACCTGGTGGAAGTCAGGGCCTGTTTGTGGGCTTATGGGTGCTGTGGAGACACCTGCCTTGCTCACCTACTGGTCTCTCCAGAAAACCCCGCAAGACTGTGGCTTCTCTGTCCTGTCTGCAGTGGTGTTGCCCATTTTACACAAGGACCTAGCTCAGAGCCAGTGCCAACGCTGGGCAGCTCTCGGTCACAGGGTGGAGGAGATGGGACCACACCAGCTGGGCTTCCCCCACCCAGCTATAACCTGTCCCTTCCCTTCAGGGCAGTCAGAGCAGGAGGCAGAGCCTTTGCAGAACCAAGCACGGATGCAGGGCCAGGGAGGAGTGTCCGAGTGGGGAGGCACAATTGATAGCCTCGGCAGAGCTGGCCAGGCAGGTGCAGAGCAGTTTTGAGCACCATAAACAGGAGGGGCAGAAGTGTCTCTTTTCAGGTCTCCTGTGCTCAAGGCCAGCACTCAGGTGACTTTCTCTGTGAGGGGCCAACCAGCAAAGAGTTTCAGCTCTGCAGCCCATTCAGCTCTGGTGCGGCTACTCAGCTCTGCCATCCCAATGTGGCTGGGGCCGAGTAAAACTTCACTGATAAACTGGACAGTGGTGGAAACTGACATCTGCTCCCATGTCAGTGGACCTGGAGACACACTTGGTGCAGGAAGCCGGGAACAGGGAGACAGGTGGCCTGTGCATCCGCTCCCAGGAGTGCCTTGAGTCATCAGGTTCCCAGAGACAGACTGGAGTGAGGTCTCCAGAGGCTGGGGGAGGGGTGTTTCACGGGGACAGCGCTTCTGCTTGTGTGGGTGACTCTTTTGGAGGTGGATGGTGTGCTGGCTGCCCGTGGGGATGCACTTAGTGGCCCCAAACTGCACATAGAAATGACTAAGAGGGCAAGTTTTACATCAAGCATTTTGCAGTAATACAAAAACATTGAGGAAAAAGCCAGAAGATGGTAGGCAGGATTTGTCCGATGCCCCGGCCTAGCTCAGCAAGGCCTCCTGCCTGAAGGAACACGAGCCTGGCTGGGCCACATCACCCTGCTTCCGGGGCACCTGCTGTGGCCCTGACTCTCCCTGGTAAAGCCTAAGCTCATGATGTTGCTGGGCGGTTTCTCCCAAGCTGAGGCCTCCACCCTTGGCTTTTAGCCTCCTCCTCCTGTGCCTCTGTGCCTGTGTCCTAATCTCTTCCTGAGGACACTGGTCACCCTGGAGCAGGGCCCACCCAATGACCCTACTATAACCAAGTCATACCCATAAAGGACCTGTCTCTTAAGCATGGCCACACTCTGAGGTCCTGTGGGTTAGGATCTCGGCCTAGGACTTTGAGGGGGACACAGAGGCCTACCCTGACCACCCTGTTGAAAGGGTTCCCCTCACCCAGCACCCAACCCCATTGTTCTGCCTTCTCCCCATTTTGTAGCACCCCAAAATGCCCTACAAGGATGGACCAGTTCTTCACGCTCTTAAAAATAATAGAAGATCTAAGAGTCATGGGTGCTTACTTACTGGACATTGAAATGAAGACTCTTGCAAACAGTAATGGATTCATTTTTAAATAACAATAACCATCACGGGCTAACAAAAATATCATACTTTACCAAAACGAACTAATTTCCAAAACAAACCCGCCGTGGGGAGGAGTGGTGCTGGTTCCTGCAGCTGCAGCATCAGCATGGTGGGCCTGCTCTGTGTGTGCTCGGGACTGCGATATTCAGCGTGAATTGTGTGAAAAGGCCATGCTGCACAGATGTGGAGAAGGGAGAGCAAGGGCATCTTAATCTCCTTTTCACAAGTAATCGGAGATGTTCTCCTTGGCATCGCAAGTGGGTGTCTCTCAAAGGCTACTGCAGTGTGGCCGCTGAGCTGGTCGGGAGCTTTTCCTGCTCTGCCAAGTGAAAGCCAGGCCGCTCTTTACTCAGAAGGGGCTGTGACCTGTGCAAGGCCTTGCACGCCATGGGTGTGCCATGTGAAGCCATCGGGTGTCTGGATGCTAATGATTTCCTTCATACAGCCCTGCAGATGTAGTATGCATCAGCACCACCTCCGGACTAGACTGAAAAGTCGTCCATTACTGGGAATCCATAAACCCAGTGACATCACCGTTTCCAGGCCTCAACCACACTGCAGCTGTACCTGGACTCTGTTTCTTCCTTCCCATGCGGGACAGCATTTCAGAGCTTGGGTGATAGGCGAAGGATTAATACCCGGGACCTGGAACAGGTGGCCACAGGGACCAGGCAGGTGAGAGTGAACCCCGAGATCAGCAGGTAGGAGAGGGCAGCAGGAAGACCAAGCAGAGCTTCAACTGGAACGGGGAGGTGGGGGCTGCAGAGCGCCACCCAGAGAGAAGCACAGCGTATCCAGTCGGGGCCCAGCCATGAGGCGGCAGTGATGCTGACCATGGCTCACAGCACCGAGCTGCTGTCACTGCCCTGGCCTCACCTTCTCTGACCTTGTGGCCACCTGGAGCTCACACACCCCACACTCTCCCTCAGTACCTGGCAAACAGCAACCCCTCCTCCCCTCCTGGGGTGGCCTCGTGCCCAGAGCCTCTCGCGTCCCTGTCAGCTGGCTGCTGGCCTCCCGGAGGGAGGAAGGGGACGTGGAGCCTGGCCTCTTCCTGGTGAGTACGGCCGGCCCCGCCCGCCTGCTCCACTCCCACGGAGCTCATCTGTATCCAGAAACGGCGGCAGCACAGGAGATGGAGAGGGGCTCACCTTGCTCCTGTTTCTCCTCCCTTTGTCCCAAAGCTGGGCTGCACACAGGGACTGTGTCTGAGGGCCTGGCTGTGGTGAGCACCTTTTGCATGGGGCTGTGCTTATCTCTCCACTGAAAGACATTCCAGAGTCTTCGAGCTCCTGTATGGCCCCAGGAGGTGGTGGGCTGGGTTGCATCCCAGGGCTGTAGTTCTGGAAGCTTCTGCCAGTGTCTGGTGCCTTTGATAAGGGTTATGTGCCTTAGAAGCATCTTGAGGCCTATGGAGCAAACACTGGGGCCGGGGCAGCCTTGGAAACCCTTCAGCACCTCTCTGTTTTCATCAGCATGATGCACTGACCGCTCACTGGGACCCCCATTACCCACAGAGCTTCGTCTCTCTCCGTCCAGCCCTCCAGGCTGAGGCTTCCCCTCAGGTGGCCACGAGAGGACCAGCTTCTCCTCTGCTCCTGTCACCCCTGCCCCTCCTGCCTGCTGTCCTCAAGGCCAGGGGCTTGGTCATCTTACCAGGCTGGGGAGAGAGTCCTTGGGGTGTCCACATTCTCCCATGCCCTCCAATTCTGAGGCAGCACGCCCCTCCCAGCCCTGCTCTGTGTCCCACACAACCTGGCCCCTTCCTTCCAGAAGGGCTGCTGCCACCCTGCTCCTGGTTGAAGCTGAAAGCCGCTTCCCTGGCAGACACAATGCAGGAGAAACCCTTCACAGGTCTCGAAAGGTGGAGGGAGTGAAGGGTCCTAGCCAGGAGCAAGGGAGATGCTGTGACTCCGGACATAAAGGTACAGACACACGGCTCTAAGGACCAGAGAGTGCAGAGGGCTCATGAAAACTTAGCTGCCTGCATTTGAACAGATGTTCTCTGCCCACCCGGAGACATTTCTCAAAATGAGCCGGCCCAGATCCTGGTAAGAATAAAATTAGTCAAGATGAGAAACAGGTTGGGCCCGGAGGAAGGGCTGACCCATGCACATGTCCAGCTCTTGACAGACCACGGTTGAGAAAGGAATGTTGGGGCCGGAAAGGGTGACGCCACAGATCATCGGTGCCTGGATTCTGTGTTTGCCACAGAGCTGGCATGTGGCATTTCCTAGGGCCACTTGTGTAGCATGTGTGATCTGCATGAGCGTGGCCAGGGCTGGGGCTGTTCCTTGAGCAAGTTACTTCCTGCCCTGCCCTCGGTGCCCACCCTGGATGCAGGTGCCCCAGGCCTAGAATACAGAGACTCTGGCACAGCCGTGGGTGCCCTCGAGGCACCTGGGGAAGTGTCTCAGGGTTGCCGGCACTGTGCAGCCACAGTTTGTCATTGCAGACGTTTGTCCTAACCTTGCTTGCTCTCTGGAGCCTCCTACTCAGACTTCCTCCCAAGGCAGCTTCTCTGACTCCCCTAATTGGCGCTCCTGAGCCTGCACACCCTTCACCTGTGGCCTGGCGGCTCTGCCCAGCGGGTTCCCAAGGCAGCCGACCCTCAGCCCAGCTCTTCTCACGGCCTGTGCTGACCACCCCTCTGTCCTCTGCTTCCTCTGTGCCCACCTCTCCCCCACAGTGCAGAGCGGGGACAGGGGGAACAGAGACAGGACCTGTTTGGTATCCTCTCTGGTGGCACGAGTGTGCGCTGGGCTGGTGCAAGCAGCCAGTGCCCCTGTGCAGCCCATCAAGGAGAGCCTGCTCTAGGCCCTCGGGAATAGGTGCTGACCCGGAGCACAGGTGCCCGTGGTGCCCACAGCAGCCATGAGTCACAGCACCGCTGAGTGTTTGGAAGATGAAGTCTCACGTTGAATCGGAAATGATTCTGTGGGAAAGTCAGCCTTGCATCGGATGCATCTGCTGTCAGAAAAGAGGAGAATGGAGGACGTCCCCAGTGTCCACCAGCAGTGGGCTCCTGCGAGGCTGCTGACTTCGAAACACGCACCTCCCCCAGGAGGGGCGATGTGCCTGTGCCCTGCCGCCAGGGGTAATTACCTTTTCCTTAGGGGTGGGTGCAGTTGACAGCAGTGCTGGGGGCTCTGCTAGGCTGAGAGGAGTGCGTGGCCGTGGTGGGGACCGCACAGATGGCCATGAAGATTCTCACTCGTGAACTTTAGTGACAGACACCGCCTCCCAGACGGACTCTTCACCCCTAGGCGGAGAGTGAATCGAGGGTCCGAAACTTCCGGGGAAGAACTCACTCTTAAAGATGTCCAGGTCCTCGGGAGGAAGCCAACCTCAGTGAGCTGGAGTCTTGGCCTCAGAGGCTGCTCTGTCTCCACAGCTGGACAAACAGGCAGGACAGATGTTTGGGTGAAAAGGCCTCGTTAAGAGTAAGAGCCACCGAGGGAGACTGTGTTCGTGACCTTTCTCACTGGTTGCTGAGGCAGAATACTGGACACCCAGGGTTAGAGGGGAAGGGGTTTCCTTGGCTTAGGGTTGGTGGAGGTTTAGTCCATAAGCAGCCCGCTCCAAGGCAGGGGTGACAAACGGGTCTGGCAGAGCAGGGACCACGTGGCTCATACAAGGCAGCAAAGGCAAAAAGAGTTATCAGCATCCTTCTGCCCCTTTTATCTTAGTCCACCGGGATTAGGGTGCTGCCATACTAATCACTCCCATGTAGTGGTTCAGTAATCACACACCCTTAACCCGGCATCACACATTCCAGGCCCAGCTACCTCTGAAAAAGAAAGTCCCCCCTCATCTGCGTGAGCCTTTCAGGGGGACATCGAAACACAAACCATAACAGGGACGAAGTAGTAACAGTGGACAGTAATGGTAAGGGAGCACATCCTTTTGAACTTTGCAAGTTTCAGCCTGCATGAGCCAGAGAAAGCCAGAGAGAAGGCTGTTCCAGCTGTAAGATGACAGCCTGGACGGGGGCACTGTTTTATGTCAGTGGGCTCATGTGCTCATTTGCTCACATATATCGGAGTGCCTGCTGAGCCCCCAGTACACCAGGCCAGAAGGGACACAGCTGAGTGATTACCACGGCTGGAGGTGAGGGCGCCTGCTTGCTGAGATGTGGGCCCGCAGGGTCCTTGACAGCACTCAGGGTTCCCAGACCAGGGGCACAAGCATCAGCTGGAGCCCTGTACAAATGCAGGGTCTGGGGCCCCACCCAGGACTCCGTGGCCTTCGTGGTCCCTACGTGACTTCCAACGTGTTAGAGAAACTCTGATTAAGCAGCAGTTCAGCACCGTTGACACAGAGGTGAGCGGCGACCTGGCTGCAGAGGCATTCAGCACAGCCCTGATGGAGCATTCCTGGCCTAGCACCATTCCTACAGTCACTTTGTGGAAGTGGCGGGTCCCCAGAGCAAGGAGGTCCAAGAAGGAAACACAGTCTGCTGTTGGGTAATCCAGCAGGAGCCGAGGAAAGGCTGGTCCACTGGAGAGGAGGCAGGGCCAGGTCAGGAGGACAGATGTGCTCTGACGGGGCAGGAGGGAAGCCCCGGAGACGGAGCAGCTGGCCTGTCCAGGCTCCCTCAGCAGCCCATGTTCCCAGTCCTCTGAGCTGCTGTGGCCCAGGGCAGGCTCAAACGTGCTGCACATCCCCAAGTGTGCTAAACGCAGGCTCTCCGGAGAGGGGGATGCGAACTGGGTGAGGAAGCCGAGAGGAGGAAAACCTTGGTGCTCTCGCTGCCGTTTTGAGACTGAGTGAGAAAACGCTGACAGGCAGCAGGGAAGGCATGAAGTGTGCGGTGAGCCCGGGGAGTGGTTGTGTGCACATGTGGGTGTGTGAGCGCTGGGCACACCCACTTGCATGTGTGTGGATATACACACCACCCGTGCACCCAGATGGGTGGGCACCTCTCTCTTCAGCCCTGCTCCGACGAGCTGCCCACCCACGTTCTAGGTTCTAGACCACGAACCTAGGGCATGCGTGCCACCGCGGGCTGTTTGTTATCACTGAAAGCTGTGAAAGGTTCACCATCACCGATGGAGGTGAATCAACTCCCAGCCCGACACGCTCCTGTCCTTGCTGTCTTCTCGATTAACTTTTGTGTCCAAAGCCAAAGACACAAGAGCATTCCGCCCTGGGAGAAGGACACTGAGAGTGTGGCTTCTGAAGGGTGCGAAGGCTGAAGTCTCCGATGGGGGGCAGGACACAATCACGATTGCAGTGTTTGCCCCGGTGGGGGCCACAGCCCCTCCCTTTGGGCCTCGCGAGCCTCCTGGACTCTGACTCTGATCCTCACTGAGTTGCTAATATTGGGGTTCAGCCTGAACAGCTGCACGAAGAGCACAGGACCCAGAATGGGCGACAGTGGAAGTCATAGGTCCCCGGCCTCTCCCACTGGCCAGCGAGAGGGATGAGATTTGTTCCTGGGCAGAAGTGAAATGTCTTTGGCTCCGTGGACAGAGGAAGCGTAGGAAGCCAGCGGTGGCGGCTGGGAGGGAGTCCCTGCCCAGAGTGCTGCGCCTGTCCGGGAGCACACGCGCACAGAGCCCCTCACGCTGCGCATTCATGCTCCACAGTGGCCCGTGGGCTGCTCTTGCACGCAGCAGTTGGCATTCACAGCCTCTGCAAAGCTCCTGGGGACTTGGCTGTGGGCATCACTTTGAAAGCAATGGAAACAAGCCAGGGGTTATAATTTGGGGAAGTGGACAAGGGGAAGAGGGGCCTGGCCACGAGAGGAAGGTTCCTGCCCCAGCACCGCCACCTTGGCGAGACGGCCGGTTGGGCTTTGTTGGTGTCTGAGCGAGTTTTGGCAGTGTTTATGCGGGCAGTGTGGTGTGAGCAGTGTGCGAGGCTGGGGCTCTCCAGGGGCCTCTCTTCTCTTCCCCATGAAACACAATTCCACACGCTCTGAAAGGGTCACCGTGAAGGTCAGGCAGTGGGCTTGAATGACTGCTATCAGAGGTAACAGTTCCTGCCGCCAGCAGGCATGGAGCGTGCAGGGAGGCTTCTGCCACAGGGACAATGTGGCCTTGGACAGATGTCCTTGGAGCGCTCAAGCCCTGAGAGTCCCTGGGAAGGACACGCCTGCTGTCTGGGGTGGTGACCACGGCTCACTCCCTGGGTCTCTCTCTCTCTCTCTCCCTCTCTCTCCC